>NC_045703.1:2289900-2596567 GCF_009834535.1 Camelus ferus
TTTTTTTTCTTTGTGTTTCTTGGTTCAGAATACGCTGTTTAGCAGTGATTCTTTGAAAATTAGTTTAGAAGCTTCCAACTGTTTACCGTTAAGAAAAAGCAAATCTTGGACTAGTTTAAAACTATTTTAATTAGAAATAAAAATCTTTTTGATTCCTTCTTGATACTCTTCTGTATCTGTTCGCTGCTCCGTTATCTCGAGTGCCAGTTGCCTTAAGCAGACCCAGGTTCCTTTTCCCTGGAATCCTGCAGTAGCCCCCTCCCTGGTTTCCCTTCCCGCCTCCCTGCCTCTAGTAGTGCCCCCTGCAATGATCTTTCTAACACACAAATCTCATTCTGTCACTCTGCAGTTTACATTTATTCAAGACTCCTCATTGCTTTCAGAATAAACCCAGGCTCCTCTGTGAGGCTCTTTGTGACCCTGTCCTTATCACCGACTGGACTTTCCTCTCCCCTATTTTGCTCTCCCTCTTTAAAGCTGAGCCTTCCTGGCACAAGTAGGCCTTCGCTGTGCTCAGGCCTGGGTCCCGTGTCAGGCTCTGGGAGCAGCCTCCGCTCCTAGCAGAGCTATTGAAATGTGTCACTGTACTGACCAATCCCCCCTGGACTCCGAAAGCCCTGAAAGTGGGAGCTCTTCTCTCTATCACCAGTGTTGTTTGATGTCTCGTCGATGTTCAGTAAATGTTAAGTCTGTGAAAAATCATACTATTCAATAGATTCCCAAAATAACTTTACACTGTAAAAAAAAAAAATGAGTAGTCAACATGAATTGAGTATACTTTGAACAATCTTAAAATGTAATATAGATAGCCTTATGCATGTCTAGTTTCTACTGATTGGATAATTCTGTTGAATGTTGATATATTTTGTATGTGAAAATGTTGTTATAAAATATATGATACTGTTGTTCTTTACCAGATTATATCATGTGCTTCATAAAGTGATACTTTTTTTTTTTTCTGTCTTGACGATCTTGGTTTCTCTGTTTCATGTAGCTCATTCAGCTGATTCTGAATCATCTTACACTACCTGACCTGTGCAGATTAGCACAGACTTGCAAACTACTGAACCAACATTGCTGCGATCCCCTGCAGTACCTGCACCTCAATCTGCAGCCGTACTGGGCAAAACTGAATGACACCTCTCTGGAATTTCTGCAGGCTCGCTGCACTCTTGTCCAGTGGCTTAACTTATCTTGGACCGGCAATAGGGGCTTCATCTCTGTTGCAGGATTTAGCAGGTTAGTGCCAAGCCTTGTTGAAGTTATTTCACCAGCAGGCTGTTCTTACTATGTAATAGTTTCTGTAGTAAAGGTTTGAAAGTCTATACCGTGTACTTAACAGAAATAAAGGGAAACACCTTTTCTGCATCATGTTCAGAATGCTTCTGCTTATAACAGTAGATGAGTTTCACCATGCTCATCAGCTAGACCTCATAATCTGGAGGGAAATTATGCCCTTTACCTCGTATTTTTTAAACATCAAGTAACTTTCAGCAGAGCTCCTTTTTTTTCCCTTTCTCATATTTTCAGCACAGATGATTAACACATTTTAAAAACTATTTCCAAATCAAAATCTACCTCTCTAATGTGATTTGTCAGAAATGGAAAACAATTTATTATAGAACATTTTTAATTAAATCTGAATTACATGTGCAATACATCACCCAAATTTAGAAGCTCATTTAAACTAATTATGTTGAAAATGCAATTACATGTTAAATAGGCGACCACACTTGCAGACCTGCCCAGGTGTTTCTACTCCTTTCTATTTAAGCATTTAGTTTCCTTACTACTAAATGTCACCTGTTAAACATTTGAAAGCTTGCACGAGTGCATATTCGTTTAGTAATGCCATAGTCATTTTTCTTGATACAAACAGGTGTTTTTCTCTTAACCTTGATGATGGTTATTCTCATTGTATGTTACAGTATCATCCCTTCATTTCATTAAGTTAAATAACAAGTGTCTAACATTAAGTAGACACTTTGGGGAAATTACCTGTTATTTTTGATTAAAAAATAATCTATCCTGTTTTTTGAAGTTAAAAACAAACTACAGCTCTCCCTACACACATCCTCAGCGGATACATTCTTGAGCACTGGTTTATGAATTAGAAATTTGTATACTGAGCTTTCTTTCCCCTTGACTTATATTATAAAGATGCAGTTCCAGAAATAAATACTTGATACCATTAGATTCAGATGAAATCATGTTCAGAATAGTAACAATGCGTTCAAAATGCTAATACTGATAGTGTATGCATCAAAGAAAGAAATAAACATGAGCAGTCATGGCTTGTAGCACATGCTGAAACCATGGATGCACTTCCTTTCTTTCTTTTCTGCTAGGAATAGAGCCGGAGGAAGGGGTTCTTAGATAAAACATGATAGGATTGTAGGTCAGAGCCTAAAGATTTTTTAACATGCTATGTATACAGAATTCTTTTTTATTTTGTAAATTTGCTTAAGAGGGGATATATATAGTGGAAAAATAAGGCATTTCTTTTTGGCAGTGTGATTTTGGTGAATTTTCATAGAATCCACATTTTGAAAATTGCAAGACCTTTGACAGCTATCCAGTGGAACACAGCTTAGTTCTTTCTACTTCTGTTTGCTGCAAACACACACACTTCATTGGCAAATTTTCTTCTCTGCTAACAGGACCAAGAAGAACCAAAGCTAATGATGGCTGTGGGTATTCAGAGCATGCACGATGGATCATAAACCAAGACTAACTGACTCTGAGAGTAGATAGAACAATTGGCATCAATAAGCATTATTTTACATTATAAGGGCTTTGGGTTTATTTTAATTACCCTCACAGCTCTTTTTTTAGTGTTTCCCACTATTAGGAACTTACTAGATGTTTGTTTTCACCCTTGGTGTGTAAGGCATTATGGCGAATGTTGTGAACCATGTAAAGAGATATATAATATACTTCCTGCTTCAGCAAAGATAAAGGTATAAGAATAAACATTTAAACATACCCTTCCTATATTTTTATAAATAAAATAACAGGGAGGCAACTAATGTCTTTAATAGACATTAAAGAAAACATTGGTAATGAATGGCTGAAGCCCAGCTTCTTTGGCAAAATATTGCATATAACCATGTTATAACAGGTAAAATGTAAAGATAATATTAAATCAGTTTTTTAAAACTCTCTGTAGCTTATTTTGGTGCATGGGCAGAAACATACATTGTGAGAAGAAAACTTAGCAATGCTCTTTTAAAAATCTTCAGCCTGTAATGGATAAAAAGATCTTCTTTTGCAGGGTTAAAGCCCCCAGTCTACGTTCTCACCAGCAGTTTCTCTTCCACTTTCACTTCAGCCATTTAGTTGCCGTGGGGCTGTTCGAATAATCACCAAAGTACATACGTAAATTTAAGTTTTCCATATTTGACAGGAGTGGTTCAGCCAGTAAAACCATAAATCTTGATAGCATTCCTTTGAGCGTAGTCATTGTTCCCACTGAGAAAAGGTAAAGTTTAGATACCAAGGCGAGAGCATCTGTTTCTGGGTGGGAGGTACTGGAGTTTTGCCTCCTGATTGCTGTTGGCCCCCTTGACTTGACTTGTAGGCAGCATTCCCAGAGTAAACGATACATATTCACGGCTTGATTATTAATGAATAATCTGTGAATAACTATGGTCTGTTTATGCTCATTACTGTGAAGAAGACTTATTTATAATACTTTAAAGAAAAAAAAAAGTACATTTTTAAACTAGAGACCGATGATGAGGAGCTGCTTTTTGAGCAAGTCTCGGGGGAAAGTTTGATATAGTTTATTTTTATTGCCTAAAACCCTTATCCTCACAAGCTGGAAGTGTTTCACTGGATTTTAGAGAACTTAGGAATTTATGTTGTTCAAAATAGCAGGGAAATAGGGGAAATTGGAGTAACAAGAACTTAAAACTTTTAATCAGTTATTAAAATCCTGTTCTATCTACAGATTTGTGGCTTGCAACTTCAGGGACTGCTGATGCGTGGCATTACGCATTAAAGCCACATCAGTTCTGATTCTGCTCTTCTTTTATAATACACTTCCCTTGGATGTCTTGGGTGTTCCTTTGCCTCCCTGGCTGTTTGTGCTCTGAGGCTTAACCATCCTTCTGATGTTCAGAAAGCCTTAGGTTCATTTTTCCACTATCGTTTTTCTTCAGGTGGTTGCTCAAGCTCATCAGCTTGATCTCCACCTCAGTTATGCAGAAATTTCTACCCCCATCCCCTCTACTTGCTCCCTTCCGAAACATTGTTGGGTGCTTTCTAGATTCAGGACTTTATGTTTTGATACAGAGCAACAGTTTCAAGGAATAGAGAGCTTTTTGTCTATTCATATATTTGTTTATTCAGTTGCCACCTATGTTTTATACAGTTGTCTCTTTTAGTTGGTCAATTCCTAGAGATGAAAGACAACTTAAGACTTTCTTTCTTCTTCCTTCTGCCATTGCCAGATAGTACCGTACACAGTTAAGCAGGAAGTTTTGTTTTTAGTAGCTTTATTTTAGATTGGATATGGTAAATAATGCTCCAGCTATCTGGGATCAAAATTATCTTAAATACACTGTTTTATAAAACTCAGTGAGGGTCAGCTAACAAAACATGAGATTAGGAGTCAGAAGCCATGGATATTTACACGTAATTCTCCCCTTACCTTTATACTTCAGGCAGGTTGTAAGGATTAGTCCCTTTTATTTTGTGATGAGTAAACTCAGATTAAATCATTCATTCATATGATGTTAATTATTTTAAGGTGCAAGTTACCATTTAGTAAATGACTACTTATGTACTTATATTACTCTGGACAAATTAATTCACCTCATGAAGGTAAGCAATTTATTTCTCTCTCCAGCGATTCCTTTTCTTCTAGCAGGAGACCTAGTTTGGGATTGTTTATCTGAACTTGGGTCTTCTCTTAATACCCTCAGTGTTGAGAAATACTTGATGAGAATTCGTAGCATGGAATGAACAGGCTGCAGGAGATAAAGAAGCTGTAGTTCTTTTTCAAGTGATCAGTATCACAATTGAGATGAATAAATAGACGACCAAGACAAAAACATGTATGTAATTATGCATTAAAATAAAACTTTATGAGGAGCATTAAGGAAAGAAACAAGAGTTGCATTCAGCTAATCAATTGATTCTGCTGCTACTTCTGCCTTCTTGGAGTGGGGATATTATGAAAAAGTAGGTAGTGTAGATCTTGTTTAGGAAGAGAGACTGTGGGGATTTGACTACATATCTACTCAAGAGTCAAAATATGCAACATAGAAAAATAAGGAGAGTCATAAAGATAGTGTAAGCATGACCATTATCTTTATTGTGCTTCCATATTCTGTCAGTCATTAAATTCATTTGGGAAGTGTTCTAGTCTGTTAACTGCAGGCTTTCTGGTGATTGGCTTGACATCTTAAGAAGGGAAAAGTTCAATAATGAGAGCAAAGGGGAAATGGATGTCAAAGTATTCCAAGTCCAGTACCAGAAAAAGTTGTGGAGCAGAGTACTTTGCCGAATAATGAAGACCTTCAAGAGATAAGATGCCTAAAGATTTTAATTTTAAGAGTGTTAATATACTCATTTAACTTTTGCAATCTGCAAATAATTTTAGAAGTATTGGATCAAAATGGGATACTCTAGTTCTCTGACACCCTACATTCATTTCTAGATTGCTAGCTTATACATAACGAAGAGCTACTCATAACTGCTATGAATACTCAAAGTAAGGTAAAATGTTAATTTTGTCATATTTCTTGGGAATAGTTTGACCCTTTTAAGGGACAAATACTCTGAGTCTGTAGAACTTAGTCTATCCCAGAATAGAGGAAACTTAAATTTTTGAAATGAATTTTCATAATTGGAAGATTTGTTCAACCAACTCGTCAAATGGTTTTTACACACCTGGTGTTGTTGTTCAGTACTGGGTACACCAGGAATTCGTTTCAATTGCTGAAGGATTTGAGGCAGCTTATAAAACTCAATATAAGCCAATCAGTATGTAAGGAAATTGTGGTTAACAGAAAAATAGTGGTTGAGAAACAGATGAGCCTGAGTTCAGTTAGTATGTGGGAGGTAGTCGTAACGTAGGACACACTGCCTCCCTTTGAAATAGACCTGAGTCTGCACGTTGAGCACCACATACATTCAGTGCTACCACCTGATCCAGGGCATATCCTCTCCTCCCTCAGTGTTGCCATGGTGTCCTGACGGTCCTCTGTTCTACCCCTGTCCCCCTTCAGTCTGTTCTCCACACAGAGACCAGAGTGCTCCTGTTAAAAGGCAAGCAGGTTGTACCACACCTGTGCTCAAAACCCTTTGACGATTGAGAATCCTGTCTCCCTCAAAGTAAAAGCCAGAGACTTTATAGGACACACACTCTAGAACTGCCCCTCACCTCTCTGATCTGCTCCTCATCTCCCTCTCACTTTGTGCTTCCTTACGGTGCCACACTCTAGGTGTTACCCCTGATATCCTCCTCTGAGCCGTCATGCTTGCCCTTCCCTTTTCCTGGATTACTGTTCCTCAGATAACTCACCCCTTCACTTTCTTTGGGTGTTGACTTGCCTTCTAAATGGGCCTTCTCTGATCATCCTGTCTACACTGATACTTCCTGTTGCCCTTCCCTGCTTTTATTTTCTTCTTGACGCTTTTCACTCTCATATGCTATTCATTTTACTCGTTTTATCTATTTATGGTCTGCCTCTTTACCAAAATGTAAGTAAGCTCTGTGAGAGCAAGGACTTTGCTTTGCTCACTGCCAACTCCTCAGTGCCCAGAGTAGTGCCTGGGTCATAGCCAGAGCTCAGTAAATATTTGTTGAATGAATGAATGAATGTGCTTGAGGCAAACTGCCATTTAGCTACTACAGCTAGCCAAAGACACGGTAGTGAGACAGGTCGGAGGAAATCAAGGAGGGGGAGAAGCTTGAGGAGTGTAGGGAATTTTAAGGAAGGGGTGGGTAGTTGTGTGAAATGCCACAATAAATCAAGTAATATGAGGACTGAAAAGAAAGGCTATTGGATTTGGCATTTAAAAGGGGAGGGTGAATTTAGGGAGAGCAGAACTCATGTTGCAGTGGATTAAGAATAAACAGACGTTCAAGTGTAAATAAGATGTGTGGACTACAGGATTATTTGCAATACTTAATGTGTAGCAATGAAATTTTTAAATTGTTGTTTGAATATGAGTTGGCCAAGATTTAACTTTTATTTTAATGCTTGTAGGATGCTTTGGCCTTTGCAACCTGCTTTCTCATATTGTTGGATGTTCAAAACCATGAGGCAGTGTGGTGAGGCAGTGTGCTGTTACGTATGGTCATCTGCCTTTGACAGCTGAGGAAATGCTGAGACTTCTGTCAGTGCCTTTTCCAAGGTCACATGCTAGGAAGTAGTGGAACAGGGCAGAACGTCCATCTTTTGACTGAGAAGTCCAGTGTTCCTTCCTTTATTTACATAAGTGATTGATTTATTCAGTTTTTATTTTGCGTGCGTATTTGTGAGCTAATTAATTCATGTAGAAAAAAGATGTGGCATAAATAAACTTGCAGCACATGACTGTTGTGCCACTGAGACGGGCAAGAAAATGTCAAGACCTGGACAGGGGTGAGTGGGGCACTTGTTAAAAGGTTTGCTTTGCTGAGTTGATAAAGTTTCAGGAATTCAAATACTCCTAGCCTCACATTTACTTTGATTATCAGATGACGATTATGGACAGGACTGTTTCCCCCAGCCCCTGGAATGTAACAAAGATAAATATTGTCATTCCTACTCTGATAAGGGATTTCGTGTCCTCTACATTGAATTATTTCTGTGTATTTTATGTGAGGCTGCAACTGAGTATCTTGTAATAATTTCAGCATCAGTTTAGGTGCTAAACAGTAACAGTTACAAGGACTATATCACAACAGTACAGTGAAACCAACCCCGAAACGTTCTGAGTTGAGAGGAGGCTAGTCTGATTTGTTTTGAGGTCATTTATTTAAAGCTGTCACTTTGTGTGCCGCGTTCAAAATAAATTATCCGGTACTGAATGGGTGCTGTTTAGCGGGAAATATGTTCCAGGAGTTTAGAGTTTTGTTATGTTTTGTTTATTGGCTCTACCAACTTGGATGTGAATTACAGGTAAATAGAAGAAATATACCCTCTGCTTTCTTAATTTTCCACTTAGCATTAGCTGACTTTTTATGTGATATGGATCCATTTTATCTTCTCAGGTTGATTTATTTTAGCGTAACCATGCCTATTTCAGCATGCAGTAAATGAGAATTTAAGTGAAACGAGGTTTATATTTTCCCTAATAGAAATCTATTCTTCGGAAGGTGTCTGCTTAGAGTTAATGTAATTCCAAAGTACTTGCAAAAAATATCTTTGAATTTTCTGAAATTCACACAGAACATTGTTTTTACAGGTTTCTGAAGGTTTGTGGATCTGAATTAGTGCGCCTTGAATTATCTTGCAGCCACTTCCTTAATGAAACTTGCTTGGAGATTATTTCTGAGATGTGTCCAAATCTCCAGGACTTAAATCTCTCATCCTGTGATAAACTGCCACCTCAGGCTTTCAACCATGTTGCCAAATTATGTGGCCTTAAACGACTCGTTCTCTATCGAACAAAAGTAGAGGTAAGATTTACACCTTTTGCTAGTGTAATAGCCAACTGAATATTTAGTTGCCTATAACTTCTCCTAATAATGTGATTTCTAATTTCTAAATAGATGAAGTGTATGATGCCTGACTATTCTAAAATCATTAGATCTGATTCAGTCATTTCAGAATTAGTCTATTGTGGGGTTTTTTTTTTTTTCATTTTAAGAAAATGTTATTCTCTGCTCTTAAAATGTTTGTTAACACTGTTCATAGTTCTAGGGAAAGAAACAGGCAGTGGGCTGAGTGAGGTGCGCTGAAATGCTGGCGGGGAAGGAGTCAGAGAAAGAGGGATGAGGAAAGCACGCAGGAGGACCTTTGCTGGGAGTGGGAGGAAGCAAAGTGGAATTTCTCCAGGACCAGGCTTGTGAGTTAAAATTCCTAACACCACAATTTAGGAGTCTCATTAAAGAAAAATGGAATCATGTAATATTTATTCATCTCCTTTTTGTCACTAATCTCCAGGACATCTCACCAGGTCATTACATGTGCCACCTAACTCTTCATTAATTGTGTCGATTATGTTTTACCATAATCTATTCAGCTGTTCTCCAGATGATCAACATTTAGGGTTTTTAGCAGTTTTTCTTTTACAGACAGTCTAGCAAAACATTCTTTTGCACAGTTTTAGTGTGCATGCTTTTACGGCTGTAGGATAGAGTTTGTAGGTGGTACTGCTGGGCCAAAGAGTAGTGCCTGGGCGCCTGCAGTGAGTGTCTACCTCTTGTCCCGTACTTGTCTCCTCTGCTCCAGCCGTGCTGGCCTTCTTTCTGTTCCTTGAACATTCTGATCCGGTCCCAGCTCACGGCTTTTTCACCTCTGCTGGTCTGGAATCTCCTGCCTGCTCATTACATGGCTGCCCTCTTGTCAGCTCAACATCCAACTTAAATATTTCTTTTTTTCAGAGATGGCTTCTTAGACATTGATAAAAGGTAGCCCCTCTTCTAGTTCATTTCTGTCATATCACTCAGTGTATTTTCTTAACAACTTTTGTTCCTTTGAAATCATCTTACTTGTTTTCTTGCTATCATCTGTCTCCTTACACTGGGATGTGAATTTCACGAAGGTGGGAGGCTTGTCCATCTTTCTCATTGCCATGTTCCCAGTATCTAGTATAGTACTTGGTAAAGACTGGCCATTCAATAAGTATTTGAATAAATGAATAAGATGGCCAAGTTACTTTTTCCAAATGGTGGACCAGTTGCTTCCCTACTTTAGTGAACCCTTGCCTGTTCTGAATGTTGCCTTGGTCAAGTATCCAACCTCCCAGTATTTCTGTCTCCTCATATCTAAAATGCAGATAATAAAAATACAGATCTCATAGGGTCATTGTGAGAATTAATTGCAAATGAAGTGCTTAGAGCGTGCCTAATTCATAGTAAACTCTCAATAAATATTGGCTGCTAATAGCACTAGTGGTAGTAATAATATCATCGTTGCAGGTTTGTGGTGTGTTTCACAATGTGGTATGGAAGTCTCCCCTCTATTCTTTTTAAACTTAAAAAAAAAAATCCTTGTGTATTAGTCTCCCAGATGTACCTTTCAGCAAGGATTTTGTTGGAAGTGCCTTTATTATATTTAATTTTGCTCTTTAGCAAGGCTTCCCATCTATTCACGCAGGTCTTGTCTTACATCCCAAAGCATGTTATAATTTTCTTCACATAGGTTTTATATCTTTCTGGTTAAATTTATCCCTTGCATTTTATGGTCTCAGGTACTGTATTCTTCTATTTAATTTTAATTGCTTACTGTTGGTATAAAGGAAAGTTAGGTTTTTGTATATTTATATTGTATCTGCTCACCTTACTGAATGCTTATAATTATTGTAATAATTTTGCTCATGTCTTTTGGGTTTGCTAATAATATAATTATTATGTAATCTGGAAATGAACATACTTTTTCATTTTCAATATTTAAAGTATTGCTATGTTAAGTAGAACTTCATAAATAATGTAGAATAAGAGAGTCACAATAGGCACACCAGGCTTATTTCTAATATAGAGGGAATGTTTTTAATGTTTCATTTGCTAAATATTTATATGACGAGTATTTGCATGTGTATTATGTGCCAGGCTCTGTTCTAGGCAGTGGGGCTTCATTAGTGGACTAAACACACAGCTCCTCATGTTGTTTGATGTTTCTTTCTGGCAAGTAGTCTTTATCATTCTCATTTGGTTAAGAATATTTTATCAGAAATGTATATTGTATTTAAAAATTTTTAAACCTTCATTGCCACACTGATCTTTTGTTTTCTTTTATTTATTAATATAATGACTTACGTTGAATTGTCCTTACACTCCTGGGGTAATCCCTACATGTTTTAACTTAATACATAGCTAGGTTAATTTCCTAATATTTTGGAGCCAAATTGCCTGGATTTGGATTCTAGCTTTATTACTTACTAATTATGTTACCTTGAAGAAGTTTCTTGACCCTCTGCACTTCAGCTTCTCCTTATGTCAATTGGGGATAATGATAGTATGTTTTTCAAAGAGTTGTTGTGAGGATTAAATGATTTAATATACATAAAGTACCTACAACAGTGCCTGGTTCATAGTAAATATTCTTTAAGGCTTTATACTTATCAGTACTTTTTATATCTACTTTCTTAAATGAAATTGAGCTACGTTTTTCTTTTTCATGCCATTGTAACAGGTTTGGGACTAGGATTATGACATCTTAGCAAAATGATTGGGAAATTCACATCTTTTTGTTTGATCTGAAATAACTTTAATATATGGGAATTATCTGTTGGGTAGAATTTACCTATCAAACCATCTGGGTGAATAGCCTCTTTTTACTGGTAGATCAGGGTAGATATCTTTTTCTCAATATAGCTTTTTTACTAATCTGTGGAAACCTGAACATACTATTCCTGATTTGGGGCAAAATTTTTAGCTAGAGTTTAACTGGTATCCTGCTTTGGTGGGAAAAAGACTTTGATTTTAGTTGTGGCCCTACCACTGACAAGCTTAGTGACCTAAGTTAAGTCACTCAAGTTTCCAGATTCTTTATTTGTAAAGTAAGAGGACTTGTATCCCTGAATGCCAGTTTAAAGATAGTATTAGCCTGTGTTTTCATTGGTCTGTGGTGAAATGACTCATCACTTGTGTAGGTATAAAATTGTCAGCTCTCCTTTCTTGGGTAAACCTACCCATTTCTGAGATTATGCCACACCTGCTTTTTACTGGTGTATTTACTGTTTTATTGCCCTGTGTGCCATAAAGTCTGATATCCTTTGTGCAAGGGATAAGGCCTCATTAAAAATTTTTCTCATTGAATTTAAGAAGAAAGGTAGCATAGTTAATAAGTGAACCTGCAGGAAGAAAAATAGGGTAAAAACCAAGAGACTATATTAACTTGGTGGACATCTTACATCTGTGATGATTTGTAAAAGTATTTCCCATGGGATGCTTTTGAAATGTTATATCTTAACATGATCTAAGTGCCAGGGAATCATTAAATAGTCCACAATTTTCTTCAGTTTACCTCAAGAAACTGATAGAATGTGACTATATGTTTTTTAAAAAGTGTGATTTATAGAAATTGAGAGGTTTCATATCTCGAGCATAGACATCTGTGCATATGTCTCCAGGTTTGGATGGCATCAGCCTCAGCTTCCCTCAGTTACTTAAGTGTAGATGTAAAATCATTGTATGATTGTAGTAAATAAAATTCGTTTTTTTTGGACTGTATCTTACTACCTATTAAAGTTTGTTTTTATTAGTCCATCTGCTAAAATACCATAAAATCATTTATACATCTACCCTACACAATTTTTCTGACATTTAGTACATAGAAAATACTATGAAATTGATTTTCATTGATCTACAGTGACTTACAACAAAATAAAAAATAATGTCATTTTAGTGATGCAAATGGCCAAATTCAAAATTGAGAAAAACCTGCCCAGGCAGTGTTTACTTTTACAGCTTCCCAACTCTGAATTCAGAGCTCTCGGCCTATACCTTATTCACTTCTGATATCTTCTCATTCTCGGGATCTGCCTCAGACTCGCACACGAGCACTGAGTAATGCAGAGGAAGAAAGGGAGAAGGCAGCACACGCACCTGGTCTCTTTGAAGACAAACAGTACCCGTGTCAATCTGTGAACACCTCCCATCTCTCCTAAGCAAAGAATTGTCACCCTCTTCTCCCTTCCATACATGCACCGTTTCAGTCCTGCACTCGATGGTGCTGGTGGATGAGAGAAAACAAAATAAGATAAGATTTAGTGGATTGGCTTCTGTCTAAACCGTCCATGTAATCACCAGCAGTACATTTGGATGTTATAAACTGTTTTGAACAGCAGTTGATTTCAGATGCCTCTGCCCTAAGGAAATACATGAGGAGAAAAAAAAGCTACAAATTTGAACTTCCTGGGAGAGGTTTTTCTTTTTTAAAGGAATACAGATTATTTAGTGCCCCTTTTACTCCCTGTTTTTCTAAGCTCTACAAAGTTCCAAAATAAGCAAACGTTAGTATTACAAAAATATTATCTCTCTTATAGCATATTATCTTCAGAAAGTTTTGATTAATAATATGATAGAGTTACATTTTATGTGCCTGTATATAATTTACATTAATAAACATGATACACCTATGCCATTTTATAAGCGTTATGCAAATCTGTGTAGAGAGTGAATAAAGCTTTAGAGGATATTGGAGACCTGGGTTTTCGTCCCAAAGTTTGGGAAAACTTACTGAATATATTGTTTGTTGTCCTAGACATTTTGCATATTATTTAATTCTTTATACTAATTCAGTGAGAGTAGGTCTTACTCTCACCTTAGAGATGTTGAAATGAAGGTCCCAAAAAGATTAATAAGTTTCCAAGTGGCACAGAGTGATAAATTAGAGTCAGAATTTGAACCCAGTTTTGGTGGCCTCCGTGTTATAGTGAAAATTGTAAGATATATAAGAGCTTAGAAAGGTAGTTATTCTAATAGCTTGGTTGGGCTGCCTCTATCTAAAATAGAGCTTTTGCTTTACCACTTAATCCTTTTCTAGTCTACAGTCAGTAAGGAAATATAACATTGTAACTAAGATACACAATATTTTCATCCAGTGTAAAAGATAAATTTTTAAGTTATATTCTGTAAATATTTTCTAGTCTCTAAAAGATCTACTATAGGGAAATGGGCTTTTGTCTTTTATTTTTATTACAAACAAACTTAGTTGAAGTCTTAGTTCTGAATTTCTAAGAACAGTTATTCAAATTACATTTAGAGACATTTAAGTAATAGTTTGTAGAATCAATATATAATGAAGTGCCTCAAGGGAAAGGATTATATAAACAGGCCAGCTCTCAATATTGTACCATAATGGAGAACAGCATTGGGACATATAATCCCCCAAATATTTTAGCACGTGAAGCGATGTTGTTGATGTCTAGGTTGTGTGCTCTTGAGTGGTTAGGCATAGCCAGACTTGTTGCAGGTCTGATAACTCAGTAAGAATGAGAACCCAGGAGAGTGAAACTATAATAGGATCAGAATTGCCTGAAAGGCTGGTAGGTGGATCCTGGCATGCTGATATGGCACCTCCCTGAGCCAGTGGTGAAAAAGGCTGTGGGCCTAGGGCACTGGGCTTCCCTCTGCCTGGTAGATTTCACCAACAAGGCTTGTTGCATTGACCACTGAGCCTCATGAGTACCCTTGTCAGGAACTGGGATTGGTTCCCAGTGTATACCATTTGTATTGCTTGATTGCTGCTTCGGTAGTCAACTAAAATGAGAGCAGCCTTAAAACAAGCCCCAGGTGTCATTGTCACCAATTTTTGAGGCCAGTCTTTTATGATCTGGTCTAGCTCATTAAGATTTTTCTCCCCAGCTCCACTGCCTTGGCTCATACTATGGCTGGCACCCTCCAGTGAGAGAAAGCAGCAGTAGGATCTTTCAGAATTTAGCTCTGGTTAAAACTGCTTGGCAGTGAGATTTGGGTGTCCGATTCAGATATTATTTGATAATTTAAAAACTGGGAAGATACTTGTTATTTAGTCTGTATCAGAGAACCAAGTTATAAAACTCAGTCCTCCTCTTGGCTTTCTGACTTGAAAAATTTATGTGCTTGGGTAAGTCACTTATACTAAGCTAAAAGTTTAACTGTTAAAAAAAAAAAAAACTTACCCTATCACATAGTCTATTGAGAAGGCCAAATTAGGTCACACATGTGAAAAACAACAACAACAACACACTTTATAAATTGGATGGACTTGTGTAAATGTGAAAATGATAGTATAGATTTACTCAGGAAAGTCCTACGCAGTTATTCCCAACTTGTTGAAGTATTCTTACAGATCTTCCTAAATAGGAATATCTTTTCTATCATGTGCTAAGAGAGATTTAGGTTGAATTATTTCTCTCACCCTTATGTTTTGTTTCTGTAAAAGGAATGTTGATTCCTAAATTGTAAATTTCCTAATGGAAGGGACCATATTTGACCGTTTACTTCTTTATAATTAGTATGTAGAACAGTGTCTGGTATTCACTAGAGTGAACATATATAGTAGATATTCAGTAAACTTGTGTTGAATGAACGAGTGATAGCTCTCTCACTAGTTCATTTTTTCATTATTAGGTAAGTTAGTAAGCATAAGATAAGTTTGTCTTGCTACAGAATAACCACATCCACCAAGTAGATGGATGGGTGGATCTCAACCTAAAGAATTCCTAAGAAAATGTTTGAACTCTATTTGTCCAGAATTTTTAGCTCTGAAAGATAGTGAAATATAATTCTATTTGTTTTGTTAACTTATTTCATGGGATCTTTTTCTTTCTTTAGATGTTTTTAGGATTGTGATGAAAAATCGCTTCATCAGAGAAATAACAAATGTCTTCTTATAGCATTAACCAAAAAATCACTAAATAATGTTGGTTGAATTTCGGTAGATGCAGAGCAGTAAATATATGCCTGTTTTTTGAGGAGCAGGAGAGCACTATGGGATGGAGAGACAGAGAGGACTGGTACTTCAGTAAGCCCACATGGGTGCTGACAGTGTCGCGTGTTTGTGCTTGGTTGGAGGATGGTCTGTGTGGGGAAACCTTTCTAGAAGAGATGACCCTCAAGCTGAAATTTAGACCTGTTTACTGCGTGATCCTGGAATAACTAGTGATAATGAGCTGTTAAATGGAGTAATTTTCTTTTTACTGAATTTGGTAGATCTTTCAGGATTGTATAGGCAAAACTTTAGGCAAAAGATGGGAAATTAGAACAAACAGGAAGGAGACTTCAGTTGTACTTGGTTTCTTCTACTGCTTTTGACAAGGAAGTAATTATAGTAGAGTGAGATATATGCCCTGATTGGAAAGACTGTTTCAATCCTTTTGGTCCTTTTTATCTCTATTCACAAGATTCTTATATATGATAAACATTAATTGCAAGCATTTCTTTAGCCATATGTGATGATGTATTTTCATGAGAGGAGGGCTGTAGAAATTTAACTCATTAAGTAGACTTTTAAATACTTAAAAGGAGAAACCTTTTATTGTGAAGTAATTTTAGACTTACAGAAAAGTTGCATAAAAAGTAGATTCCCCTACTACATGCATGTTTTTTCCTGAACCATTTGAAAGTAAATAGAAGACATAATTCTCCTTTACCCACAAAGGGGCATATATCTGCAACCTACTCTTAAATACTGTCTCCCCAGAATTTATATGTTGAAGTCCTAACCCCCAGTACCTCATAATGTGACTGAATTTGGAGATGGGGGTCTTTAAAGAGATAGCTAAGGTTAAATGAGGTCATTAGGGTGGAGCCTAATCCAGTGATTGGTGTCCTTATACTAAGAGGAGATTAGGACACAGACACATAGAGGTAAGACCATATGAAAACACCAGAAGAAGATGGCCAGTTTCAAGCCAACAGGAGAGGTCTTAGAAGACACCAGCCCTGCTGACACCTTGCTCTCAGACTTCTGGCCTCCGGGGCTGTGAGACAGTGAATTTCTGTTGTTTAAGCCCCCTAGTGTCTGGTACTCAGTCATGGCAGTTCTGGCAAACTAACACAACTTACAAAGGATGGCATGAGGATAACTTTTTAACATATTACATAAAAGGTGGCTTTAAGAGAAGTTCCATGCATTGAGTAAAACAACCTGGATTCGTGTTAGAAGTTTGAACCTGTTTACCTTTTCTTTGGGAAAAAAATATCGGGAGTAGGGGGGTGAGGTGGGGCCTGGTAGGTAGCAGCTCAGTAAGAGTGTCATTCGGTTGCTTAGCAGCAGACCAGAAAACCAAGAGTGTTTTTTAAAAGTTGGAGTTATAAATGGAACACCTGCATCCAGTTTTGATTGCCTCACTTCAAGAATGATAGAACATAAATTGAAAGAATCTGAAGAAGTGAAAAAACTGATTATAGGTATTGTAGGGGACTAGTATATGACAGTAATCTGTAAGCGTGGTTCGGCAACGGTTTGCTTGGACTACTAGGCTTGGACGACAGTTTCAAGGACCCCACTGCCTTCAGCTTCGTGAAGCAGAAGACAGCAAAAGTGATCTTTACTTCTGTTGGATATCAACACTGTCCTCCTATTTTTCTTTTTCCTGTGCCAGCTTATCCGGCAGAGTGGATATATATAAGTAAAAATGCATACCACCCTGTCTGTTGATGAAAGCACCTGGACTTTCCTACGAAAGATACATAAACTGTCTTGAAAATAGTATGATTTGATTAAGTGCCATGAAGCTGCTTTCTGACAGAGATAATGGTGTTCCCCTGACGGCATTCTTGCTTGATTTAAAGAACACATTACTGTATATTGGTAAGTAAAAACAGGGATGGCCTTTCTCTTAGGGGAGTCAGTGTAGCCAACAAACTCAATGAAAGGGACAGTCTCTCACCAGACCCAGGGCTGATTACTAACTAAGACCAAGGAGAAAAATTGAAGTAGGAAGAACCTACTTTGGTCACGTAAGTTGACTAATGCAGGCTGTGCTTAGCTGTCACCTAAAATGCAGTCCATTTCAGGCAGATTGATTTACCTGGATAACATATAAAAGATAATAATGACTTTGTTCTTAAACAGAATCAAGAGTAAAGATTTTAAGAACTTTTAATACATTAACTTATATACTAAAGCTAGCGAACTTTTAGAAGTCTTTAATATATATCTCCAGGCAAGAATATATCTGTACTTCTTTTGATCCTGAATGGTTTAATAGAAGTTCCAGTGGGAGTATGAGGCTTATGGCGGGTTAAGTGTGTGTAACCTGAGTGGATGGGCTATGGTTTAGTCACAGCTGAGAAGCCTCTTGGGGGTCAGTCTCGTTATCATTCACATTCATAACAGTAACCGGTATGCCAAGTATAAGAAATCTACCTGGAAAGGACACATTCATTAGAGACAGCTGATAACACATTCTCTCACTGTTAGCATGTCAAAAGGGAAACCAAATTACAGTTATAAGACCTATTTGGTGAGCTTAGAATGAGAGCAGTGAGCATTAGTTACATAATTTAAATGCTTCAAGGCATCAGCACAAAACAGATTGACACCATCTTAACAGGAAGGAAAGAAGTGCTTTTGGAAGAAGATAAAGGCTTTGGACCAGTGCACCCTCTTCAGCTGAACATCATTTAGATGAACAGTGTCAACCAACATATGCCTCAGACTCCTCTTACATGCTCTCTTAATGGTCCAACCCTTACCCCTCTGATCAAAACATTCTTTTATATAGTCAGTAAAGTTTCAGTCAAGTGTAGCTGGTATGTGACTGCCATGACTTTTTGACTGCAGATCTCTGCTATCATCCATTATGGGTTGATATGGAAATTGATCAGTTTAGTCAACCATGAGCAAAGATGTATTCAACTGTATAATCGTAGGAGAGATCCACTACCATGGTAAAAACAGGTTCTGAAATGAGACTAGAGGGTGAGGCAAATGTGTGTGATTTAGCCTTAGGTTTTGTTCTTTCACACACATGGATTTTTGGAATTTAACACATTATTTGAACCTTATGCTGAAATTTCTGAATTTGTGGTCTAGGGTAGGTATACAGTTAGGCTTAGGGAATTTTCTTTTTTTTTCCCTCAAAAGCATGTGTAAGAGCTTTATTAATTTATGTCATTTATGATCCTTACCATTCTCTTTTTAGAGCTCAATCAGAAGTCTAACTTTTCCACCACAATGCTGATCTTCAAGTTTAACCTATAGGGAAAATACTGTTTTCAAGCTGTGATTATGTATCAGTATATAAACTATACCCTATTGTATATTTAAACTGTATGAAGGAGAACAATTTGTAGTAGATGGTCCATAGCAAATATCTATAAACTAATTGAATTTAAATTTTCTGGAATGATGATTGTTTATTTCTCAATATAGTAGTTTCAGGTACTTTAAATAGTTCTTAAAATCCTTCAACTTTTACTCTATACTTCCCTTCCCCAAGTTTTTTGTTATTGAACGCTGGGGCAAAAAAATTAAAATTAGAGAAAGAAATTTGTGTGTATATGTGTATATTAAATTCCAATAATTGAGTGATTGTATTCTTAGGAATTTTTTTGGGTGATATTTGTTATGTAAAGTTATAAGTTTTCATTTAGTGAATATACTTTTATAAAATTCCATCTCATTACTTGTAGATGTTGTTCTGATGTGTTTGAAATGTATCATGATCAGTGGAAGTACATTTATGATCAGGTGATGTCCCTAGTCTCTGTATTTTAGCTAGTGTATGTCTGGGATGTATAAACTTGTTCTTTGTTTCCTTAATATGCTTTCTAGGAATCATGTTTTGGAGTAGAGAATATTGATTTTCAATCCTACCTTCCTATATTAACAGTGTGATAATTAAGGGTTATATTCTTTATTGAAGATAAACAATAATTTTTAACTGAAAAAATTTAATTACAAAAATTATTAACTAGTTATAACAACTATAAACCTGTATTAATGTAAAATAGTAAACACAGTATTAATATGTTGATTATATTACATCTCATATTATTAGATGTACATGGTATACATAAATATAACTCTAAACTATAAATCTGGATTATCTAAAACTTATGTGAGTATACTAACCATCAGTTATCATTTTATTAAGTACTTTTGCTTAACACTTTAGAAATCTAGAGGACAGGAGGTTATGAACTTTATGGGTAGCATCTCTTAAAAAGCTGTCAATCAAAATTTGAATTCTTGCCATCTTTTACCTCTTAATAAATTTCTTTGTAACAAGTAGAGACCATATTAATCCTCTATAACTTATAGTTATCCATTGGATTTTGAAGCTGCTGAACAGGGTTAGTAGGTAGATTTTAGGTGGAATGCAAAAGGATTCTTATTTTTTTAACATTTTTTTTATTGAGTTATAGTCAGTTTACAATGTTGTGTCAAATTCCAGTGTAAAGCACAATTTTTCAGTTATACATGAACATACATATATTTATTGTCACATTCTTTTTCGCTGTGAGCTACCACAAGATCTTGTATATATTTCCCTGTGCTATACAGTATAATCTTGTTTATCTGTTCTATATATGCCTGTCAGTATCTACAAATTTCAAACTCACAGTCTGTCCCTTTCCACCTCCCCCCCCCTTGGCAACCACAAGTGTGTATTCTACGTCTATGAGTCTGTTTCTGTTTTGTATTTGTTTGTTTGTTTTTTAAGATTCCACATACGAGCTATCTCATATGGTATTTTTCTTTCTCTTTCTGGCTTCACTTAGAATGACATTCTCCAGGGACATCCATGTTGCTGTAAATGGCACTATATTGTTGTTTTTATGGCTGAATAGTATTCCACTGTATAAATATACCACATCTTCTTTATCCAGTCATCTGTTGATGGACATTTAGGCTGTTTCCATGTCTTGGCTATTGTAAATGGTGCTGCTATGAACATTGGGGTGCAGGTGTCATTCTGAAGTAGGGTTCCTTCTGGATATATGCCCAGGAGCAGGATTCCTGGGTCATATGGTAAGTCTATTCCTAGTGTTTTGAGGAATCTCATACTGTTTTCTACAGTGGCTGCACCAACCTGCATTCCCATCAGCAGTGTAGGAGGGTTCCCTTTTCTCTACAGCCTCTCCAGTGTTTGTCATTTGTGGACTTTTGAATGATGGCCATTCTGGCTGGTGTGAGGTGATACCTCATTGTACTTTTGATTTGCATTTCTCTGATAATTAGTGATATTGAGCATTTTTTCATGTGCCTATTGATCATTTGTATTTCTTCCTTGGAGAATTGCTTGTTTAGGTCTTATGCCCATTTTTGGATTGGGTAGTTTGTTTTTTTCTTATTAAGTCAAAAGGATTCTTTCTTTATGAACATAAATCCTACTCCCAGATGCCATCATTCACCTAGGGTATGTTTTGATAATTCTGGAAAAGAAATTAACATGAATCCAGTCACTCTTTAGTGAATCCCTTTCCACAGAGCTTTAAATAAGGTTGACCTTTGTTTAAAAATTACAAACTCATTTGAAAATGAATCTGCTACCTTATATTATTAAAACTGCCAACTATTTCAATTGTGTTTTAATTTTATAGAGCTACTCTTGTGCCTCTATTGAATTTTGCAGGACTAATCAGCAGAATTTGTTGGGGAACGTAAACAGTATCTTCAGTCTTAAATAAGAAGTTAATTAAATTGTTCAGTTTTTATGTCCAAATACCTTTTCTGTAGTGCACTTAATGTAGCTTTAATCCATCTGTTTGTGTGTTCTATACACGTAGACGTGCTGCAAGTACTCATTAAGGCAGAATTGTCCTCTTAAGTAGAGGCAGGCAAATTCTTTCCATGAAGGGCTGGATAGTAAATATTTTTGGCTTTGTCCACATATGGTCTCTGCCATAACTGCTGAGCCCTGCTGCTGTAGTGTGAAAACAGCTATTGACAGTACATAAATGAACAGGTGTGCCTTTGTTCCAATAAAACTTTATTTACAAAAACAGACAGTGGGCTGACTTTGGCCTGTGGGCAGTATTTTGTCCACTCCTGCTCTAAATTGTCGAGTCTATGGTCTCTCCAAAATCAGGTCATTTTATGTCTGTAAGTGAAGAGTTAACTTCTTTTTTTGCTTTAGCATCAATAGTAGTACTTTGATTCTGAATAGTAACAGCATAGAGAAAGAATATACTAAAGATGTTCTCAGAGGAAATTGGTTAACTGGATTTAGATTGCAAGCTGATCTATATAGATTTGTGCTCTAAGCCTGGGCACTCCCACAGTCTCTGCCTTATCAGAAGCTCTGCTGGAGAAAGTCAGGAAACTGTGAACTTGCACTTGCTCACCTCAGTGCTCCCTGTCAACCCCTTTATTTATCTCTATTTGAGTCCTTGTTACATTCCTCACAACATCTCTTCCAAGGTCATTCTTGCCCCCTTATAGCATGGTCTCAGCATTTGATCTCGCATCTCTTATTTAGCAAAGATGTGTGATATCGTTCACAGTAATCTCTTATGTTCTATGTTAGTTCCTTTTTTAAGGTGGGGATGAAAAATGATAATTCTTTCCACTATTAAATGAATTTTTAATTCTCCATTTAATGTGCAGACTGTGTAAGTTATTGTAAAATATTTACCTGAGTAAGTTAAGTTGGCCATGGATTCCTCTTTACAACTTGAAATTCCTCCAGAATGCATCTACTCTGACACCAGTGTTTTCTAAATATATAATTATGAGAATATTAATTCAAAAGTGAGTTAAGTCTGTCCTAAAGTTATGATCTTTAAAATAGTAAGCAATAGACACATCTCCTCTAAAGAACAGTCCAGTTTATTGTGGTGCTGTTGACAATAAGTATTTTCTGCCTTAGTGTTGTTTTTAATTAGAAGAACTTATTCAACAGGGAGTTCATCTCAAACTATATCAAGAGAATCTTATTGTCCCAGCATGGAAGTCAGTTAAAGCTAGGTGATCATGTTAGATGGCTGTCCAAGCCACCCAGGGGTTGGATGGAAATCTTAGAGAAAGGAGGAATTTGGGCCCGAGCAGATATACCATATAGTATATAGTGAGATGACATTGGCTGTGCCTCATGGTCAGAATGAGCCAAGCCTCCCCCTGGTTCTGAAATATCCCCAGGACCATTGCACTTTAAATAGAAGTCCTGGTTCTGGATGGGGGCAATCTGTAAGACCCTTAGACAGGGAAGAATAGAAGAGTGAGGTCAAGGAAATGGAAGGTTAAAGAAGTAAAGGAAAGCATCTTTTTAAATAGAACCAGAAATTATGGGACATGGATAGGCTAAAACAGCAAGAACAAGTAGTTGTGGGGAAAAAAAAAGATTAGAAATCTAGGAAACAGACATATGAAAAGATCTTCAACCTCACTAGGAATCATATTAGTGCAAATGATACCATTCCATACTCATCAGATAGACAGACATTAAAAAGGATGAAAATACCTGTTGGCAAAGAAGTGGGACCCAACTCTTATACTGCTGGTGGGAGCATCAGTTGATACAAACACTCAGGAGAGCTATTTAGCAAAATTCAGTAAAATTGAGGCATACTCTGGTATGTGCTTTAGAGAAATATTCTTCTATAAATGCACATGGAAGCACATATAAGAATGTTTATTATAACATTCTTTGTTATGGTAGAACTTGTAAACTAAATATTCATCAAATGGGATTGTATATTGCAGTAAACTTGTATAATGGAACAATACACAACAGTGAAAAAGTCGGTGAACTAAGCTGTATCAGTGTGGACACATCTCTCACCTTGTTTAGGAAAATGCAGAGGTAGATGCACATTATAATAGCATTTATATAAAAACAATATGGGCTATTTATGGTCCAGAATATGTAGAAAAATTATATAATTTTCGAGCACGTTTTAAACCCTGAGTCATGATAGAGATCACCTCTGAGAAGGGATGTGAATGGATGGAGGGATACACATATAGAACACAATGAGCCAAGAAGGCGAAATGTTGATTTGATAAATCTGAGTTGTGGCCACATGAGTGTTCATTATCTTGGACTCTATACTTGTCTGCATATTTGAGATTCTTCATTGTAAGTAATTTAAAAATAAATTACCCAAACAAGTTCCATGAATCATGAATGAATGCATGAGTATGTGTATTTTTTTAATTTTAAAATGTATTATCTACAAGAATATACAAAAATTTTCTAAAATCTTCTGGATTTTGCTCTGCGAAAATCTTATAAAACAACCTTGTTATAAGATATGGTACTTTAATTTAAAAAAGAAAAAAAACCTAATGTCATTTTTCCTATCAGTAAGTTAAAATAGCTAAGTATTATGGAGAATCTGAAAATCAACTTATCTTCATATACCTCTTCTGATATCAGCATTCTGAGATCTACATGGCATTATCTAGTAAATGTTATTAAGTTGTGTTGAAACTTAAGCATAAAATCAATATGAACTTTTTTGCTTAAATTTTTAAAAATGCACAACAGTGAAGCAATTAGTCTTAAGTCTGGTATCACTCTAGCATCTATTATAACTATTATTTTATTTTTGCCTTCACTAAGTTTATTTTAGTTGAAATACTTGGTTACTTTATTTTCTCAATGAGAATCTTATCTGGGGTTTGAATAAATGTTTTGTATTGTCACTGACACATTCTTCATCTTCTCCCCAACTGCTTTTTTTCAATTTCTGAACACTTGGAATAGATTAAACAAAGGTTGTATAATATCATCTTAATTGTGATAGATAAGATTTAGCTAAAATGTTGAGAAAGAAATTTTGCCACGTAAGTCTAAGTAGTATTTTTTTTTTTCATTTATAAAAGAAAAACTAGAAATTTGAATGTCTTTACAGTTTTTCATGGCAGGCATGTCGTCAAGTGACATTATGACTGTTTGGGGATAGTTTAGGAACCATGATCAGGCAGTGGTCTAGGACACCTCTGGACTTCTTTAGTGGTGAAACCGTTTTCATTGCACAGGATATGGGGGCTTAAATGGCAGGAACATGACTAGAAAGCACACATTATATACTGTTTCAGTCAGCATGTTACCCATGACAGGTGCTCAATGGTTGTTGGTATCCTTGTCAGAAAAGAGAATCCTTTGACATTAAAGTCACCAGCTCAATCCTGATTTGGGGTGACTATTGGCAGTTCCATCAGGCTGCAGCTGATCAGTGAATGTCAGAGCCGCCGCTGTTCTATGAGTGTCACCGCCCTCTGTGGGTTTTTTTTTTTTTTTTTTTTTTTTGAGAGAGGGATTGTTTAACCTGTTTTGTTGTTCAGTATTAACCAGACTCCCAAACTGCTTACCTTTGGGAAATGAACCAGGGGGTCATAGGGAATGTCGGTATCTTTGGGGCCTGTGAAATCATGTACAAAGCGATGACTTAACGTGGAGATGAGTAATGATTACCTTGACTCCAAGCCAGTCAATGGCGGGAGCACCTGGGGACTCATTAAATGGCATTTGTGGTGTCTGTAACCTAGGTTTTGAGCTCTATTTCAGGAAAAGCAGTGACAGCCTTTAATGTCTAATTGACCCCTTCTCTTTGTTTCACTTCCTTTCACTTTCCTTATTTGCCTCTGATATGGTTCCTGATGGCAGCAAACAGCCCTGCTCAGCATTTTGAACTTCTGTTCAGAGCTTCAGCACCTCAGCTTGGGTAGTTGTGTAATGGTAAGTATTTGAAAATTCTTTATGCTCAGTTATCTTCCCATGGGTGAATTTTATCCTGATCGACCCCACCCACAGCTTTGCAGATTTATGGTTAATTACTGTGTACCCCACTTTCAAACATTTTTCTTCAATCGGAGAGTTTGTCTTTGAAACACTGACATTATTTATCTGTGAGAACAAGGAAAGAAGTTACTGTGCGTTGGAAAGAGTTTGGTTCTGCCTCAAGCCAGGTGTTATCTCAGACCAGCTATTTACCTCTCTGGGCTGCTTTACAAAATAACATACCAATTATACCCAAGGGCCAGGAGTTTGGCAAGTTTTGCACAAAGCTAATTTTAGTTTTTGAGTTCTGAGATGATTTTCTGGACATGCTGATAGGTTCATTTTGTTTTTGTGTTTGTTTTACTATCATTACTGGGTAAGGTAAAAAGATGGACACCCTATATTGGAACTCAAGATTTTTTGAAATGTTACTGGTTCATGAAATCCCAAAGCCTAGGGACTATTTAAATAATCTTTAAAGTCCTTTCAGATTTAAAATTATAATTTCTTATGTTACTGAAAGAGCTCATGGGATAAATGAAATGGTTTTCAATTAAATTATGTGGTTTATAAATACTGAGATTAAAAGGACAATAGAGCTCGTGGTGTTTGTGTGTGCACTCCCAGAAAATGCATCTCCCACCCAGTATAACTGACCGTGGAGCAGTCCTTTCCTCTTCACTGCTTTACCCTGCACCCACCCCTCCACCCAAAGCAGATTCAGAAGATCCTAGACCATTTCAGTTTAGCCTCCACTTGTTAGGAAAATCTGAATAAGCAGGATGGTTGCAAGATCAGAGAAGTTCGTTGGGCCTTATTAAACCCCATGTGTGGGCTCAGGCCCATCCTGGTCTCTGGAAGCCATCCTGGGAGCCCACTAGCTCAGCATTAGGTTTTCTTTACTTCTAGTCAACTTTTTTCTTAGTAAGCTATTTCATGGGCTTCTGTTGGGTCCTTCTAGTGGCTCTTCTAGATGGGTTCAGTAATATTCAATGGCACTTTCTGTGACAACACACCAGCCAGTTTCTTCCACTTGGATCTTTGCTTATTGCTAGATCGCCTTTAGATTGATAAGGACCCTGTTTTAACTTTGGCTCAAGGTACCTTATTCTGCCTGTCAATTACCTCCCCATAAACTAGAGCAGCATTCTCTAGAAAAGAAGGCCTCTGATCACAGACACTTTACATTTGGAATTATGATGTATATTTACAGTCAGCATTTTCCAGAGTTGGCCCACGGAACATTAGTGCTAAAAGATACTCAATTTAAAAACATCTGTATTGTAGGGGGGAAGGAGGAGGAGTAGGAATTCTAGGTCAAAATTAGGAAACGGTACTATTATGTCCTTCTCCTGGAGTTTTCAGTGGCATGTCCTACAATAAAGAAGCAGGTTGCCTTTGCTTAAATCAATGTTTTCCAACTTCACCCGACGACTGAACCCATTTTTCTGTATTACATCTATTATTATGTGATATATTATGGGAAATGCTACTTTAGATAAATAGGCTATTTTTAAATTAAAATATGTAGTTACCAATATTGTTACCATTGATATTTGTTTGCCAGGAAATGAAGTTTCAGGGACTTGACATTTGAAATTCAGAAATACTACTAATATTGCTGATACCGCTGCTAACATGATGGTTGAAACATTTCATACTTGTCATAGAAATGCTGTTCTTTCTTCCCAGCAGGTCTGGGTCCAGCAGGACAGTAACACAGATGGCTCTTGGTTGATATTTTAATACCATGTTTATTTCATTTTCCTTCCTGTCAGTTGACCAAAAGGCAGGATGATCAAAGTATCATTTGATATTTTATTCTTGACTATCAAAATAAGAGCAATCAGCATTGTGAATTTTGGAGAAATTTTAAATTGCTTCTTTCTAAAGATGCTAATTGGCTGCACTAATGATCAAAGCTACACTTTTGTGTTGTTCAGGTCCACTCACTTAAGTAGATAATTATATTTCCCCACGTCAACTTTTCCTGATTCTGCCATATACAGTTACTAAGGACCTTCAGAAATTGTCACCACTGTATGTAATGTATCAGCTATTTGGTTCTGCTCAAAATATAATCCACTTCTCCGATTCCACACTCCACCTTAATCCAAGCCATCTCTCCTCTGACCTAGTGCAGGCCTCTTCACTGGGCTTCCTACTCTTACACACCCAAGACCATCCTCCAGACAGAAGCCAGAGGGATTTTTATTTTTGTTTTAGTGTAAATCATATTTGCTTCAAACCCTCCATTGATTTCCTTAGCATTTAAAATAAAAATTCAAAGTCCTTCATAGCCTAACGGCCTGGCCCCTGCAGAGCTGTCTGGCTCCCCAGCCTGTCCTCTCCCCCACTCCCCTTGGGCCACGCCCATTCTCATTTCTGTTCCTTGGAGGTACCAGTTTCCGTCCCAGGGATCCCAGCGGCCCCTACTCCCTTCCTTGACCCCTCACCTTCTGATCATTCTCACATCTCGGTTTTGGTTTTATTATTTTCACTTAACACTTTCTGAATTTACTTTGCTCATTTAGTCATCTGTATGTCTTTCCCAAAAATGTGAACACAGTCTTTTTTTTTCCTTTTTAATTCATTGTTGTTCCTAGTATCTGGAGTGCCAGTGCTGGCACAAGGTAGATGAAAATATGAATGAACAAATGAGCGAAAGGAAGTAATCATTGCAAATGTTTGCTGTTTTGTTTCCCTTTGACTTCTGGTGGTAATTCTGATACCTGATCTTAACAAAATCAAATGAAGCTCTTAAAAGAATCTGTTTAAAGAAACATTATTAAAGCAGGCAAAGCCCATGAACTAAAGTGTTTAATCCTTGATTAGTAGAAGCTTATCTGGTGAACATGAGGTAAATCATTGGACACCTCCAGTAACTGACAACAGTGAATTTATCACAATCTAAATTATTTTTGTGTTGTATATTCAGTCCCCAAATGCCTCGTTTAACCCAAAACTAGTATCCTTATTAGTACTATCAGTTTATTCCCTTACTATTTTAGAGCCTGGCAAAGAGCACCCCTTTATCCAGAAGCTCTTATTGGAGTAACAACAGTATGGTCAAAATGCAAGGTATACAAGAACAATACATCATCCTCAAATTCTTTATGAGAGACAGAATTTCAGACTGCTTTGGGATTTAATTCATTAACATCCTCTGTCTGGAATTCTGTTAAATGGATTTTTAAGTAAGTGATGTCTCTTGCTGTTTTATGAAACAGTGGCAGATCTGTGAGATGAGTGGGCAGATCTGTATTAATCACAACATGAGTATGTTTACATGGGAGCAAACAACAGGAGATGATTAGGCATGTTTTAACGTGCTCAAAAGAGTTTGCATTTCTGAGCATCATATGGAAAAGATTGAAATGATTTGATTTCCAGATTGAAGACTACGATGTGATAGCGAGCATGATAGGAGCCAAGTGTAAAAAACTCCGTACCCTGGACCTGTGGCGATGTAAGAATATTACTGAGAATGGGATAGCAGAGCTGGCTTCTGGGTGTCCGCTTCTGGAGGAACTTGACCTCGGCTGGTGCCCTACTCTGCAGAGCAGCACCGGGTGCTTCGCCAGACTGGCACGCCAGCTTCCAAACTTGCAGAAACTCTTTCTAACAGCTAACAGGTCTGTGTGTGACACAGACATTGAGGAGCTGGCGGGTAATTGTACCAGATTACGCCAACTGGACATATTAGGTAAGGATACAATATATAAACTTCTTTTAAGGCTTGACATAAAAGGTAATCTCACACTTTTTGCACAGAAAAAAAAATTCTTAGATACAATAAAAAAAATTTTTGTCCTGATAATTATAACTGTACTTAAAAAAGTGAGGGCAATAACATAATTTTATAGTTGTACCTCTCAGAAAGCTCTAAGTAACCATTCATTCTTGATCTAGTATGAAGAGTGAGAATTTATATGAGCTATTTTCTCCATTTTTATTAAGGACAGATGAGAAATTAATCCATTTGTATAATGAATTCAAGATGCACACACACATATAGATGGCTTCTTGATGTTGAGCTCTTGCTTAAGGAATATTGTGACATCTCCATCCCTGGTAATTCTGGTTTTTAGGAATAGTTCTACCCTAAGGCAGAGCTATTGGAAAGCCTTTCCAGTTCCGGGGTTCCTTGTGTTCTTATTGCAATTTACAGCAAGGAACCCTGTGAAATTTTGTTATTTCTTACGTTGGCCACAGGTAAAATTGCCCCCACAGTTGTGAACCCCAATAGCATTTGCACTGTGTTGCTGGTAACGTGTTAATACTAACAGATTAGTCCTTAAAGTGCTAGTTATATTGTTTCCTGTTTATTCAACATTCAGCAAAAGGAAAACCTGAAGATTTTCAACACCTGTGTTTGTCATTTCAGTTAAAATCTCTCGACAGTCCAGGTTTATGAGACATTTGTAGATGTTGCCCATATAGTTGCATGTTACTTATTCAAGTTACTTTTAGGCAGAAATTCTTTCTTAAAAACAGGAAGGGAAAATTTAGGAGTATGAGATTAATGGATACCAACTACCACGTATAAAACAGAAAAGCCACAAGGATATACCGTATAGCACGGGGAATCATATCCCGTATCTTATAATAACCTATAATGGAATACAATCTGCAAAAATTACTGAATCACTATGCTTTACACTTGGAACGAACACAGTATTATGAATCAACTATATTTCAATAAACATAAATGAAAAATCAATACAAACAGTTGACTCAAAAAAAGAAAAAAAACTTAGGGCAAAATTCTTGCCTGTTACATGGCACACTTCGGGCTAGATACCTCATCTCTGCTATATTCTCCTTTCCATCTTCACAGCTGGGGAAGGTGGGTATCATTTGCTTTTCGTAGATGAGGGAGGGCGCTGGAGCCAGCAGTTACTGTGTGGCAGAGCAAGGGTTCAAACAAGGGATTTGGCCCCACCGTCAGTACTTTTTTCAAAACACCACACCCACTTACTTTGCTTGTTCCTTTTCAAAACTTCCTATCCAGCCTCCCCTTTGAATTAGCCTAGATGTTTTGTGAGGGAAATATTTTGAAAAGTTTAAGAGAAAGTCCTGGATTCACAGGGAGACTCAGGTAAGGCAGCCAAGGATCTTTTCAAATGAATCACACGTTGCATCAGGCTTCACTTCAGAGGATGGTGCTACTGTTGCTGAAAACCTGTTTTACAAGCCCCTAAAACATACACTGGAGATGGAGAGCCAGCATCTAAAATGCTACCGAACCGCAAAGGAGTCGGTATTCCCAACACTGAGCCCAAAACAGCAGCACAGTTGTGATGAATGGTGGGGTCGGTTGTCAAGTGGCCTGAGTTTGGCCTTTAAATGTGTGAATTACTTGACAGAGACATAAAGGAAAAACAGGTAAGAAGTATAATGACTTCTTTTTTGAAAACATTTGTGACTTTCAGGAGTGTAGGAGCAAGGATGTTTTATTATCTCTTATGCCAAATCTAGGTATGGGTGGAGACAGTCATCAGGTAAATAAATTGGAATATCTTATTTCAAATATTAAGAGCACAGTAAAAAAATAATATCAATAATAGTCAATAATTAATAATAGTGTTAACAGCAACATGTAGTTTGTATCTTGTATGCTTTATACCGTTCTGAGCATGTATTAAGTGATTTGATCATCACACCAACCTTATGAGGTGGATATTATTATTAGCCACAGAGGAGGAAACCGGCTGAAACAGGTTACGTGATTTGCCCAGGGCTCATGGCCAGAAGGGCATCTGGATTTGAACCAGAGTCTCTGCTTCTAACCACTATGCTATGTTTTCTTTATTTTTACTGTTGTATTTTGGTTCCCGTCATCCTTTACTGTTAGAATCCTTTTTTTTTTTTTAAAGATTCTTAATTAAACCAAACCAATAGTCATTATTTTATTTGTCATTTTGTGATTAGCATATGTGAATGTTAAGTGGCATATCTTCTTCACACTAAAAATACTTACTGATCAGTACAGAGCTGAGTGAGATACAGTCCCTACCTTCAGAGGGTTGATGACCTAGCAAGAAGGGGTAAAACGGCCATGTACATAACTGTAATGCAAGCCAGAAGCAAGTCCACTTTGAAGGGCTCCAAGAAAAGGGAGTATATAGGATCAGAGAAGTAAGGAAAAGCTTGATTTAAAAGGTTAGTAGGTATTTGAAAGGTATCCCTGAAAAGTGAACAGGAAACAGGGGGAGGAGGGCATCTTATGCAGAATTAATAGCATGAAACAAAAGCGTGGGCGTTACAGGTATAGAGTGTCTTCAGAGAACAGGCCGTCTAATTTGATTCAGAATGTTGGTATAATGGAGGGTATCGTGGAGAGTTTTGAACACCAGGATGAGGAATCTGCACAAAATTAAACAAGGAAGAGCTTTTCCTGGGTTTTAATTAGGGATATGAGTGAGATATCTAGAGCTGTGTTTTAGGAATACTTATCTGGAAACAAGTATTAGGTGAACTGGAGAAGGAAGAGCTCAAACTCAGAGCGATTAGCTGCAGTAATCCATCTAAGGAGGGTCTAAGCCAGGGTGAAATTAACCACCATCCCTTCGTCCTTTCATCCATTACACACATAGTGAGCATACACCCTGTTTGGCATTGTTTTAAACAGGGAATAACATAGATGTGGCTGTGCCCTGAAGGAGCAAGCAGACTGAAAACAAAACTCTGTCCTAAGCTGATAACAAAACAACACAGAGTGCCCTGGAGGCAGAGGACAGGGGAGCCCTAGACTAGTTAAATGTTCAGCCTCTGACTTCCTCCCCTGGCATTCTCTTGGGCTTTAGGAACTCCTACTTTATCAGGAAACTCAGATTCTGTTGACCAAGACTGACAAATAGAAAGCAGTCACACCCTGGGTGAGAAACACCAGGGAGCTGAGAGGCTTACGTGAGGGTCTCTGATCTTACATAACAGAGATCCACTCAAGATAAGTGAAGCATAAGGAAAAGACAATCATGATGAATGAAGATGAAGGTGTCTCTCTCAGATCCTGTGGGTAGACGCTAGTTATGGTCAGACCTCAGGTGGGACTGGAAAACCATCAAATGGCAAGGAAGCTTTTCTTTTATTCCTTGTATTTCTTATGCTATGTGCTCAGGCACCTGTCCTCGCCCTGCCCTCTGCCCGCATAACACAGACTTTCACGTCTGCTTCTCCCTTTGCTTCTGCTTGTTCTTTTCTTGTCACGCTGGCCATCTCTGCATCTCTGGGCACCCATGGCCAAGTATAGCAGCCCTGACCCCATTTCCCAGGTCTTCAGTTCAAGGGGTCAGTGTGCATTGGAGGCTTTACTGAATTCCACTTCTAAATTCCCGGGAGAATCTGCATGGATCTGTCGTGGGGCCAGTCACAGCCAGGGCAGCAGTACACTTACAGCTTCTGGAGCCCATGGCAGGAGGGGAGAAAGGATTTCTCAGAGGAAATGGCATAGACTAGCGTTTCAGGAACTTTAATCCCCATCCCAGTAGATATGTATATACAATACAATTATAATTTTTTTTCCCTATAAAAGCTGTAGTTAAAACAAGGTATGTTTTACAGCAGGTGACATCCTAGAGCCTAGTGATACTTGGTATTTATTGAGTGCCTGCCACATATCAGGTGCTTTACAAAATTTATGTAATTTACATTCCATCAAAATATCCCATAATCACTTCAGATTTAATGTGGGCTACATAGTACTCACCATCCATCATTTGTCTTCCAGTAATGCCATTTTGTACCTACTGCTTACTGTAAAACTTATCAGAGTGTGTTGTGCTTATTTGCTTTCTGGTCAGTGAGTTCCTTGAGACACATGTCTTACTCATCTTTGCATCTCCAGTGCCTGAAACAGAAGTTTCTACAGAGTAGTTGCTCAGTAATTATACTGCATAGAATTAGAGGTTGAACCATTATTAAGTATTGCTGTCTGATTTGACTCATGGGTTTTGGAAAATGAGATGGGCAGTTTTGAACTGGGATGAACAGAAATAGGGAAGTCTGGAGGAACGCACTGGAAAGGGTGGGAAGTAGGAATGAAGACAAAATGGGTAGAGTATTGACAAAATTCAGGTCCTAGATGCCAAATTGGCTGGGAAAATTTATTTTGTATTTTTTTTTACAGGATTATTTCAATACAAAGTCTTTTGTTTTGAGAAATGTTTTTAATTTTTAGGGTATTTATTTTAAGTGTATTTTAAATAACTAACAATAAAGGGACTTTTTATTGGGGAATGTATCTAATTTTTTTTTTTTTTTTAAACAGGAACAAGAATGGTAAGTCCAGCGTCCCTAAGAAAACTCCTGGAATCATGTAAAGATCTTTCCTTACTTGATGTGTCCTTCTGTTCACAGATTGATAATAGAGCTGTGCTAGAACTCAATGTGAGCTTTCCGAAAGTGTTCATAAAAAAGAGCTTTACTCAGTGACTTAATATATGTTCTATAATAAAATTCATGTGTTTTTGTAGGGTTTTGTTCTGGGGTTGGTTTTGTTTCATTTTTATAATGGCAACAATGTCTTAATATCCCATTTAGACATTTGTGGATTTTAAAGAAAAATATGGAATTGTCCATTAAATCATTAAATCAATGATGTAAAGAAATGTTTTCACAAAATGTAAGCACTTTTCTTCAAGAATATGTGAATGGTTCATTTATTTTTATCTTATGTTAATCAGTGATATTATGCTTTAGTGAATAATTATACATTTAATGAAAGAATAATATGGAAACATTTTAACTTATTTTGAAAGGAACACTTTGAACAATAAAGTATCATGATATTTATGCAAAAAATAAAATTAATTTTTCACACCTCCATGTAAGGATGCCTTATTAATAATAAACCTATGACCTGGCCAGTATTCTGTTTGGTATGTACAAAATTGCCAGAGTTGGTCGGAGAAAGAATCTAATTTTTTTCAGCTGTTAAGATTATTTTGTAAGCTGATGTATTAGCTCTTCAACTTAAACATTTTTTAGTTTTTCCACTTTCATTCTGATATATTTCTCTATTTTACTACTGGATAACAACAGTATAAAACTATGAGCGTGATCAAGAACAAGAGGTAAACTACTAAATGAAATAGCTTTCCAGCTGTTAAGCAGATGCCTTAAAAGTTTGCCAGAGGGGAAGGTTTAAGACTTCTGAGTTGTATGTGGATTTTGTTTATTTATTTCTGTGCCCCAGCACTTTAAATATTTAGAAACTAGCTATAGTGGAGAAAACAAAGCAGACAAACATTGTCTTGTTAAACAGTAAATTGATGTAGTTCTCCTGCTAAGAAAGTAGACAGAAAATATTTTGTGGAATGAAAAGGCAGGGCTGTTTTGAATAGCAACTAACATTAAATGTATAGTGTAACAAAATTTGTTTTCCCACACAGGGTAAACTGTTAACTTCCAATCCTGCACATCCTACGGTGATCCTGTAGAACTCTGCTGTCCAGTACGGCAGCCACTAGCCCTATGTGGCTCTTTTATTTAATTTTAGTGAAATTTAATTAAAAATTCTGTCCCTTAGTTGTGCTGGCCACATTTTAAAGTGTTCAGTAGTTCTCTGAGGCTAGTGGTTATCATACTGGATAGCACTACTCTAGAATTTCTTGTGTTATAAGATGTAGTTATTTAAGAAAAACCATAATTAGTTTCAAAATTAGCACAGTGAATATATATCTCTAGGAAATTCTTGGGGATACTCTCATATCTGAAAGCATTTTCCCCACAAAGTTCTTAAGCTAGTGAATTTATATGTATGGAAAATAGTAGGCATTCAGTAAATAATTATTGAATGAATTAGAATATACCATTGAATTAAACCATAGAATATGTCAAATTTTTAAATTGTAAGTGTTATAAATTACTAGTAATAACTGCGTTTATCCTTTTATAGAATATGAAGAATGTAATAAGTGGCATTTAAAATATTAATGCAATGTCCTGCATATAAGAAACCACTATATGAGAGCTGCTGTCCTGTTGGCATGCCCCACAGCAGCTTCTATTGAATGGCAGAAGCAAGGGGCAGTTGGAAAGGGCTTGGTTTGTTTGTCCTCCCTTATTATCCTCATGCACTTGGATTTTTTTTTTCACTGAGGAATATATGTAAACATCTTAAGTGCTTTATTCAGTTTACCTTTTAGGTGGGTGACATTTATAATCTGACTACCAACCGGGTAAAGTAGTACTTTTATCTTAAGCTGACAGCTGCCATTGAATTAATTCTTACTTTGTGCCAGGCAGTCTCTCCTGAGTTTTGCCTTTACTAACTCACTTAATCCTCATAACAACCCTGTAATATAGATACCATTATTTACTCCCATTCACAGATGAGGAAACTGAGGCAAAGAAAGATTGAAAACCTAACTCATGATCACATAGCTGCTCGTGGCAGAGCCAGTGTACACACCCACACCATGAGGCTTTGGAGACAGTGCATTCAGTCTATGCTTAAAAGTGTCCAAGTGGCATCTGGTTCTAGAGCAGAGGGCAGCAAACATTTTCTGTAAAGGGCCAGATAGTAAATACTTTAGAGTTTGTGGGCTAAGGGTAAAAAGTGAGATTATTTTGTAAGGTTAAGAGTGAAAATTGAGATTATTTTGTAAGTACTTACATAACTAAAGAGAAAATGAATTTCCACAAAATTTTTATTGACAGAATTTGAAAGATAAGAATAATTGAGAGCAGTTTGTTTTGTAATACAGTTCAAATGAGAATGTAATACGTTTTGGGGAGGATAACATCTCACTTAACTGAGATTCAAAGTTAGTATTTCCTGTCATCAAAATTGATTGTAAGTATACATCTGTTAATGTTGATCTATAGTAAGATTTTATGTATTTTGTCTTTCAAAATGTCTTTCTATACAGATAGGTATTGCCAAATACTTAGATTAATCCACGTTCCATGACTTTCATGGAGCACATTTATCACTTGGATGGCATTGATAGACTTCTATTAGGGTCTTCCTTCTCTTGATATTTTCCTCTTAAGATACTATAACATTGCAGATTACTCCCATACAGTGGAAGGTTAGGTGGAAGTTCCTCAACTGCACAATTGAATGGATATCTCCTTTACACTTGCATCGAGATCCAAAAAACGCTGCTGGACCTGTTGTTTGAGCTCAGAAAATATATCTACTTTAAATTCGTGTGAGAATGGAGCTTTTGCTGCTTGTCTTAACCTTTAGATCTCTCAGAAAGTATATAAAGCACCTTGACGTTACTTTATGATTCACTGTTAGTTGCCATCAGAATTATTTTACTGTGGTATGTTTCACATGTAAGCACTGTTTTGCAGGCTTCGCCTCCAGGGCTTCTGATTCACTAGAATTTGCATTTGTAATGATAGTCAGGTGATGCTGCTGCTGGAGTGAGGGCCACCCTTTGAGAAGTATTGCTTTACAGCTCTCCTTGAATCTGGAGCTTTCCCCTGAATCCCAGTGAATGAATTCCACATACAGCAGGAATAACTATTTTCAATTTTCTGCATTGTTTCAATTTTGGGTTGAATTTCATTACAAAACCTTATCAAGCCTGCAACAAAAGTTAAATTCCAGAGCCATTCAGTATTCTGTAATAGTGACTGAGGGCATTTCTTCTCATTCAGAAAAATCTCACTATCAGCTTTGATCTCAAAAACTCACAATAAAACTACCACTGCTTAGCCAACAAACTGTTGTGTGAGAGGGCAAATCAGAATATTCAGCTTCTATATCTGACAAAAAGGAACAGAACTGATGATGTTAGATGAAGTTCGCCCTTGACACTGCTAGTTCAATAACACAAGACTGAATCATATATATTCCACAAAGTACCTGCTGATGAATAATGCAGTAAATAACCATAGGTTTTAAACACTTCATTTTCACAAGCTTTGTAAATTTGACTTTCTTTTTGCTCCACACATAGTTTTACCACCACCTGCTGTAATACCTCTTAGCAGATTCTACTTCAGGTTTCACTGAATTCATGTTTTCTTAACTTCTTAGAAAATAACCTTGTCTGTTCCATGCAGACTACTCATAGAAACCAACTCTTCAATCACTTCAACCTTGGCATTGACTCATCAAATAAATAACAATAACTAGGCAGTAACATCTGTTGACTCATCAAGAGCCAAGGAAAACCACTCAGAATCATTTGCCTTGGTTTTTTTATTGACTAATGATGTTGCTCCCAATATTCTCAATTCTTTGAGCAACTGTTCTTGCCAAAAAGCTAATATAATAGTCTTAAGCAAGTTTACTTTGGACACATTTCTTCAGCTGATGAGTCAAAAACAATTTAATTAACTCAACATTGGTAAAAGGCTTTCGTTGCTTGACTAACGAATGAGCCACTCAGAAACTTACTTTGGCTGCAGCTTTATTTTCATTTTTTTATTTCTGTAAAGAAATTCTGCTGTGATGAGATACTTTGTTTTAAATTTTCTCATTTTTCTGGCCACTTCATTTGTATGATTTGAGAATACAATGATGAATGCTTAGTCTGGTAATTCCAACATATGTAATATTCCTTCCGAGCAGTGATGGTGTCATTGCATGTTGAACACAATGCTTCACCATCTAATTCAATAACAAAATAATCCATACACCTCTGTGCCTTAAACACATCACACTTGAAGTCCACTTTTCTCTTGTTTTGTTCCAACATTATGGGTATGTACTGGTAATAATTTTAAAAGATTTTTAAAAATAAATTCAAAAATTTTAAAAAATATTTTAAATATTTTAAAATATTGAGTATGACAACATGTGTGGCATTCAAAGTGCTGGTAGTAATAACTGTACCACTGCAATTTGTAATGCGCCAAGCAGCAGTGCAAAATGCGGAGAGCATCACGTAGGTCTTTGTTGCTACTACTCAACTCTTCCACTCAAGTGTGGAAGCCACCATAGGCATGTAAGTGAATGTGTGTGGCCACATTCCAATAAAACTCTATTTCTGGACACTGAAATTTAAATTTCATATAATTTTCATGTGCCACCAAATATTCTTCTTTTGGTTTATTTATTATTGGCTGTTAGAAAATGTAAAAACCATTTTTAAGTTGCAGTTTGGATTTGGTTTGTGGACCGAATTTGTGACTCCTGTTCTAGGATATTCTCAAATCAGTTCGTTAACCCAGGTTTGCTCATTCCTAATTTTGTAAGCCACATTCAAACTTGTTCTGAGCTTTAGTCTTTCTCATTTTACCATTTAGATGTTAAAATTAAGAGCAGTATTTTATTGACTTAGAGAAAGCAAAACTTTTTACCATAACAAGAAGTTTAGATTTTTTTCTTTTTATTGACAATTAAGAATTGTATATATTTAAGGTACACAATTTGATGATTTGATGTACATACACATTGTGAGAAAAATCACTACATCCAACCTAATTAACATATCTGTCTCTTTGGAGAGTTAACATTTTTTTTTTTTTTGATGGTGGCACTTAAGATCTACCCTCTTAGCAAATTTCAAGTATACAGGAGAGTATTGTTAATTACAGTCACATCGTTGTACGTTAGCTCTCCAGAACTTACTCATCATGCATAACTGAAACTTCGTACTTTCTGACAAACATCTCCCCATTCCCTGGTAACCACCATTATACTCTCTCCTTTATGAATTGACTATTTTAGATTCCACCTAGAAGTGAAATCATGCAGTATTTGTGTTTCTGTGTGGTTTATTTCACTTAACACAATGTCCTCCAGGTTCACCCATGTTGCAAATGGCAGGATTTCCTTCTTTTTAAGGCGGCTAAATAATATTCCATTTTACACACACACATGCACGCACACACACATTTTCTTTATCCATTCATCTCTTGCATAGGTTCTTTCCATATCTTGGCTATTGGGAATTTTGAATAATGCTGAAATGAATGTGGGAGTGCAGATATCTCTATGAGATCCTGATTTCATTTCCTTTGGATGTATAAACCAGAAATGGGATTGCTGGATCATATGCTATTTCTGTTTTTAACTTTTTGAGGAAACTCCATGCTGTTTTTCATAAAGACCATACCAATTTATATTCTTAACAACAGCATACAAGGGTTCCCTTAATAAGGGAGAATATGTAGACTATCCATTAAAATTTGTAACCAAATGATCCATTGTTACTAGCATTATCAACTGACTTAAATTTTTTAATAATTATTTATCTTAGAATTTTAGTAAGACAAATTATCTTCCCAGTGGCTAGTATTAAAGATATGTCCCTGACTCTGAGCATAATTAAAGGATCCTCTCTATTTATATTGCTCTGAAATAAGACCCTAAACAACAACACATTTAGCAACATATTTAGGCAGTTAATATTCTTCCTTTCCTTTGGAGTGATGAATTTTGAGCTAATATGTAGCAAAGAAAAACTGGTTTCTTTGCAGAAATATTTTTTTTAATTGAATACAGTTCCCTGCGCTATACAATAAGTCCTTTTTGTTTATCTGTTTCATATATAATGGTGTGTTTATGTTAATCCCAAACTCCTCCCCCCACCTTCCCCTTTGGTAACCATAAATTTGTTTTCTATATCTGTGAATCTATTTCTGTTTTGTATATGTTTATTTCTGTCATTTTTTTGGATTCCACATATAAGTGATATCATATGATATTTGTCTTTTTCTGTCTGACTTCACTTAATATGATAATCTCAAGGTCCACCCATATTGCTGCAAAGGGCATAATTTCATTCTTTTTTCTGGCTGAGTAATATTCCACTGCATATGTATATACCATAACTTCTTTATCCATTCATCTGTTGATGGACATTTAGATTGCTCCCATGTCTTATTATTGTAAATAGTGCTGTATGAACATGTATCTTTTCAAATTACAGTTTTCTATGGGTATATGCCCAGGAGTGGGATTGCTGGATCACATGGTAAGTGTATTTTTAGTTTTTTAAGGTACCTTCATACTGTTCTCCATAGTGGCTGCACCAGTTTACATTCCCACCAGCAGTTTAGGAGGGTTCCTTTTTTTCCCATAACCTCTCCAGTATTTATTATTTGTAGACTTCTGAATGATGCCCAATCTGACTGGTGTGAAGTGATACCTCATTGTAGTTTCAACTTGTGTTGCAGAAGGATTTTTATTTTGTGGTGTTTCCCAGGAATTACCTTAGGGACTGAAAACTCGTATTTGCAAGTGTAATAATATTAACCAAGGAGAGTCAAAAATAATTACATTTGATTACCATGAATATTATTAATGAGTGTTTGGCTTTTCATTTTTTACTTTAAGGTATTAAAGGCTGCCTATTGCTGACAGAGTAATTTTCATTTTCAAAGCCATTTATCACGCATTTATCAGTGTTGCATCCTATTTGCCCCCCATTTAGCACATTTAATATCAATACTTCAGAAGAACTTCTTTTCTTTTAGCGACTCCAAAAATTTTGTCAGTGACCCTTGGCAGAACGTGTACCTCTGCCAAAACACTGTTCTAGCAGCTCTGTTTTTATAGGTGTAGCCTGGTTCTCCAGTAGCACATTAATGCCAATAAGCAAATGAGGTGATGATTGGCAGCCATAGCTACAAGTCAGAAGAGAAGAGATAAATTACTTTAATCAGAGATGATTTATTATATATTTTTATATACCTTTTATAAATGAAGAGAGAGGCCAAGACTTTCCCTTTGGCACAGCACAGTGTACTTAATATTTTTGCCTTTAAGTCTGAATTTTGGCTTAAATTTTTGAGCATGTATATACCATTAAGGGCTTATTTGATTTTGAAAGGAACAAGGCTATTATGTCAAAATCAACATTTTCAGAGGAAGGATGATATTTTTATTAATGTATTTGGTAATGTAAATTCGTGCAGTCTTAAGTATAAAATTTTTAAGAAAAAAATTTTAAATCGAAGCAGTCTTGTATGATCAGATAAATTACCCCAGAGATAAAATAGCTCTGTTACAAATGAGAATCTGTACGGACAACTGACTGAGATGTTTTAAATTTTATTTGTATAAAAATGCTGTTCAATATCTAATGATTTTTATTGTTCATATTACTCTGCACTTTAGAATAATAAGATAAGCTTGAGTATCTCATTAGCTTACTTTCAAAACTGATCATTTCAGGACACTGCTGAATATAATGGAAGGTTTGGGTAAATAGGTTTGTGTCACAGTCTCTATGAAATTAGATGAGAATAAGCCTGGAAGATAAGCTGTCATCTACGTGCTGAACACTAACAAGCCATCCTCATTCTATGAAATGACATCAGCTCGGGTGCATTTTAAACTCTAAAATTACATGAGTCTGCAATTAAGCTGTAAATTGCATTCACACTGTTATTTACTTCTTTATACTTTCTCAGTAATTACCCCAAATAATATTTCTTTACTTATGGTTTGTTTAGTTTATTTAAAACAAACCAAAGTTTGATACAGGATTCTCCTACTTTGATTAATAAGGTATCATGGACTATGGTATTTGCTTTTTGCAGAAGCCAATTCCTTCATTACGAGTTAGCTCCGAAGATGTTCCACAGTTCTTAGTCACAGCCGAACTACTATCAGTGAGCTAGAATGGAAGGAAGGACACAGGATAAAACACATTCATCCATCCATTTAGTCAACAGTATTTACTGACAACAAAAATATATTGACATCTGTGTGCCAGGCAAAGACTGGGGAGGGGCACCGGCTTTACAGAATGTATATAAATAACCACAGAGTAGTTTTCAAAAATGGTTATGTGCCAAGAAAAAAATGTATGATGAACATAAGCATAGCATACAATGGATACAAAACTTCAGATATTTAATAGCTAATGGACACTGTGAAGGTGGGATAGAGTTAAGGTTTGTAGTGGTTGCCAGTTTTCTGCAGAGTACCTGTGAATATTTCTTGGAAACTTTAGTTTCTCAGAGCACAGTTTGGAAAATGCTGCTAAGCAGCATTACATGGTATATTATAAAAAGTATTCACATGGTGCGGGAGGGGATACCTCAAGTGGTGGAGTGCATGTCCTGGGTTCAAGTCAGATTCAGCCATCTATTTTTTAATGTTTGGAACACTAAAGTACCAAATTTTAAAAAGGTGAAAATTTAAGCCTATGTTGATAAATGTTTAAACATCAGCTCTCTAGTGGAGGGGGATTTGTAGTGCTTTCCAATTTTCGTCTTGTAAATTCTACCCCCGTGACTGATCTCAGTCTATCAGTGTGAAGTCCCTCAGTGCTGAGTTGGGATGAGATGCACACACTGTGCTCTTTTGAGTTGATGTGAACCGGCTGCAGTTCACCACTGCAGGATGACATTATTAAACATTGATCTCATAATTTCTGAGAAATAGGCATTATAAGCTATAGCTAGTTTTCCCACAGAGGTGGTGTTATCTGTAGTCAAGTGGTCCTTCAAAATCTATGAAATTCTTCCTCGCCATTGAATACATTGAAAGAATACAATTTTAAAATATTTTTGAAACTAATATCCAGTAATCATTAGTAGGAGAATTAAGGATATTAAGAAGAAAAACTTTGAAAAAACTCACAAGGAGAAGCAAGTTGCTTTTGTTAATGTAAAACCGACACTGGTCATGTAAATTGATAGAACGTCGTGTGTTTGTGGGATTATAATTTTAAAAAGCATTCCTCTGTATTTCTATGGACTTTGAAAATTATATCCCCAGATAAATTGTGACATTTCCTTTCTGCATGTTGGTGCAATTTTACATTATGAAATTGTCATGTAGATTCATTACACCTATTTTCCAAACACAAATGACCATAACTCAAGTGCCTACCTATCATATACCGACCTCTAAACTATGTGAAAAACATTCTATCACTAATGTATATGCAGGCACATTGATAAGATACTTACACATTTTTTTTATAACAAAGATTCTTGGCTTGGGAACCTCAGAATTTTTACTTTTGATGTTTTTCTGCCTCAGGTACCAGATTTTTGTTCCGGATATGGAAGCATTTGTGTGCAAGGTTTTGTCGGGCTACAAGAATAACAACCTCAAAAATGTCAGTGGCTTTCAGTGACAGATACTTCTTACTCATGTGGCAAGCTGGCCTCTGTGGGGTGGTTGCTGTGGCTGTCCTCCAGGATGCAGTTCATGTTCAGGCCCCACCAGGACCCAGGCTGAAAGAGAAGGCCCTGCCTGGGATATGCCCTTGCAGTGGCAGAGGGCACTGATGCAGGAGAACTGGCAGCAACATGAAGTGCATCCAAAAGTGTCTAAGTGGGGGAGGGTATGACTCAGTGGTAGAGTGCATGCCTAGCATGCATAAGGTCCTGGGTTCAATCCCCAGTACCTCCATTAAATAAATAAAAACTAAATAAACCTAATTACTCCCCCCCAAAAACAAACAAGATAAAAGTGTGTAAGTAGATATACTGCTCATCAAATCTGTTCATATTCTGTTGGTCAAAGCAAGTCCTGTGGCCAAGTCCAGTCACTGGGCAACAAGGCTATTTATCCTGGAGGGAGCCATGATGAGTCATAGCCAACAGTGTTGGGAACAAATAATTCTGAACAATGATACCACAATGTACCACAAATATTGGAGCTCACTGTGAGCAGCCAAAGTATGCCAAAATCACATGAAAGGAAATAATATCTTGATTTTCAAAAAAGGAATTTATTACTGATTTCGCTGGTTTAGGGTCAGGATTTTTAGAAAGAGCCTCACTCTTTGTATTTCATTTTTTTTTTAATAAAAAGATTTTACCAAATACCATTATCACCTAATTCTGTAGGAAATAAAAAATAATTGTAAACTAATAGAAATGTTCCTAGATAAGTGATGGTGTAGTAATGGAAACAATAAAGGGGAAACAGGAGTCACGAGGAGTTCACGATCTGGACTGTGCTACTGTGAGGCTGTTAATTTAATTTTTCTGAGTCTCAATTTTCTCACCTGTAATGTAAGAAAGTTGTTCCACAAGTTTCCAAAGGTCATTCTTACTATAAAGCTCTCATTCTAATGCTATCTTATTGTCATCTCATTAACAAAGCATATCATTCTGAATTTTTATTATAGTTTGACTCATTGTTTTTCTTAGAATTATGACAGAGCAATGGAATTTTAATTTTCTTTTATTCATATATAGCCCTATTTAAAGATGGATTTGAGATAAAGTAATAGAATGCAATCCCCCTTGTTTTTATCTTAATATTTAAACTAATACTATTCTGTTACTCTGAGATTTGCTGGTATAAATATCATTATATAGAAGAATCATCTGGGAGCTTGTTTAAAATGTATATTTCCAGTCCCCAAACCCCTGGAGATTCTGAAACTAGAGAGAACCCAGAAAACTACATTTTTAACAAGCACCCCCAGTGTCCAAACCAGTCTAAGCAGTACAGACCCTATAAATTATCTTGGTAATAGTAATTTTTTAAAAACCCGCATACTGGGATACTATATACTTAGCATAATAGTTTAAAATTAGTTCTTAATACCATACTTATGTTCTTTATTTGGTGTTTGTATTTTTGTCTTCGTGAATTTAATTTTTTTTTGTTACCACCTTTAGTGTATGAGACTTCTGTAAGTGATAGAATTATATTCATATATAAATTTTAGAAACGCACAAACCAAAATATCTTAATATTCCTTTGAAGTAGAAGTGCTTTGATAAGCATGAGCCTTCTGCAGGTGCATACAGGGTTGATCCAGCTCAGAAAGAAATAGTACCACAAAATGAAATACTCCAATATTAGGACTACTGTTGCATTTTTATATCCAGTCTCCCTGCGTCTTCCTGTTTCCTTTCAATCTAATTTCCACATCCATATACTTCTTTTAAAATGTACTCATGTCATGTCATTTCTCTGCTTAAAATCCTCCGGAGTAAAACCCAAAGCCATCATCCTATGGAATCTTTTCTCCTTAGCTGCCCCCCTTCACTCCCGGCATCTTGCTCCTTGATGCTCTTCCCTATATATCTCACTTTCCCGAGATCTCTGCTCAAATTTTGCCACAGAGAGGTCCTTACTGACCACCCAAAATAAAGCAGCACCTTCTCTCCCACCCACCAGTCCCTAGCCTCTCTGCCTTGCTGTATGTTTGTTTATAGTCCTATTATGACTATAGCACTTCTGACTACTTGACAAACTGTGGAGTGACTTATATCCACCCCTCTATCATTCTCAGCTCTATAAGCACAAAGACTGCTTTGTTCACTGCTAAGTCTCCAGGGCTTAGAATAATACCTGACACACAGTAGGTCCTCAATAAATATTTGTTGAAAAAATATTGGAGATTATCCACAGTTTGGCCGCTATCTAGTACAAGACAAGACCATTAAGACCCAAGTTTTATAAAATAGGCAATGGTTTTAAAGGCAGTTTTATTTTCTCTTAATTTCCCATCTATTGTGAAAGTCATTTTAATTTATTACTTTCAGATTTATCATCTCTTTTGCAAACTCTCTTCTTTCCATCTTTTTCTAGTCTATTTTTTAATTATGTGTGATACTTTAGTTAGAATGGTAGCAATTTAAAGTTGATATTTCATTTCAACAAGTTTTAATTACTTAATTGAAATATGAAACTCCAACTATGAATTCAGTGTTGGTGAAAGGCACCCGATTTACATTCCCATAAAACTGAGCACTTAGCTTCCTGTGATGCATAACCGGGATAGGTATGTGGATGGGTAATAGCATTCAGAATTTCCTCTGAAAACTAGAAACCTTCTTGATTAAAAAACAAAGACAGTAATTTATTCTTCAGCATCTTCTGATACATGCCCTTTAAAACCAGCACGTATATTGGTAGAGGTTTTTATGCCATAAAAATAGGCTGATTGGAAAAGAAATGACGTTACATAAACCATTGGTCCAAAGCACTTTGAACACTGACAGGAAAAAACATGTTGAAATGTTTACAGAATTGTAATTAATTAAATTTTTTACAACATTTTTAGTAAAGTAAGATTAAAACAGTCCACTTATTTGGATGTTGTCCCCCTCCCTGGCCTGGAGGGCCACTGCTTGTCACTTACTGCCTGGTCTGGTGCCCAGAAATGCCCTGTGTGCCAGGACACTGTCAGCTAGGAAGGTCTGGGTCACCTTACCAGCTAAAAGAACCTGGCGCAGCCAGAGGTGCGTGCTAAAGGCTGAGGGAAGACAAAAGGGCAGTGGAAGGAAGTTGTCGTGACCAGCCTCTGCAACCACGTGACCAGTTATAGAAACTAGGACTGAAGTTGTCATGCGTACTTTCTCCTTATTTTGTTACGAATGTGGTTGTGTGTGTGTTTGTATAGCAGATATCTTTGTTTTCTTTCTTCTCTTATCTCCTTGTCAGGTAGTATAAGATGTCCTGTCTTTATATCATAGAAATATCACCAACTTTATATCACAGTGTTTAAGTTACGGGATATCAGGAAGAGTAAACATCGTCTAAGCACTTTGCGTTCTCTTCTGGAGAAAGGTTTAGTGCGTTTTCGGCTGTTTGCAGAATAGTTGTATCATATCAAGCGGAACTGTGACCTTCTTATTATCTTTTTTTTGGAGATGAAGTATCATTTCAGGAGTTAAGTATGGATGCCAAGTTGACAAGCAGTGCACTTGTGTTGGTTAATTTTATGTGTCAGCTTGGCACTAGGGAGTGCCCAGATTTTTGGTCAAACGTTATTCCGGGTGTATTCTTTGTGTTTAGATAAGATTAACATTTAAATCGGTAGAGATCCAGTAAAGCATAATGCCCTTCCTAATGTAGGTGGGCCTTAGCCAGTCAGTTAGAGGTCTGAATAGAACAAAAATTTCTCCAGCACACTGCCTTCAGATTTTCTCTGCGGTACCAGCTCTTCCGTGTTCTCCAGAAGACTGCCTTTGGGCTCGAACTGGAACACTGGTTCTCCTGGGTCTCCAGCCTGTCAGCCCACCTTACAGATTTCGGACTTTCCTGCCTCCACAATCCTGTAAGCCAATTCCTTATAATATTGTATAAATACATAAATACATATAGACATACATATCCTTCCACTGGAGAACCCCGACTAATCTAAAAAAGCTTACAACCTACGTATTACATATAAGAAAATAGAGACTTTTTTAACTGGTTTAAAAACGTTGTGTATGTACTGATAAAATGTCATATGATCACTCAAAGCTAACAGAAGTTTGCATTACATATACTTTTCTATTACCATGTTCTTGCCTCCCTTACAAACATGTACTTTATTTTTTAATAAATACATTTTGGTAGCACATTTGCTTCTTTATGAACTTGAGACCCAGAATATTTAAATTGCTTTATCACAGACATTTTTTTTGTAAATTCTTACATTAACATAACACTGATGCACAATTAAATCTATATTCAACTTTGTATGATACCAATAATAGTAACATAATTTATTTCTTACAAAATAGTAGAAAATGTTTTTGTTGTATATGGTGCTACCTAATAATACCTGTAGACTGAACACAAGTTAGGAAGAAAAATAAAAATCAGATTTAAATATTTTGGCTTCTACAGACATTAAATCAATTGCATATGAAATTGGGCCACAGAAAAAAAGTACAAAATTATGAGGTATATCTTCAGAATCATTTCAGAAACTTACGTGAATTATTGGGGCTTTGCAGAACAGTTTATAAAACAACATACAAGAAATTAGAGTATAGCATTAGTAGGCTTCTTATAAGGAAAAAAAGCAATTTTTGAAGTTCCTTCAAGGACAAAAGATAATGGATGTTTTTATAGTTTGCATCTGGACTAAATCTATTAGCATCATTAGTGGTAATGTATTCCAGAAGCCATTTAATGTAATTATGCAGATAATATTTTTTCGTTAAGAATGTTGTGGAATTTCAAATAAGTACATTTTTTTAGATGAAATCTTTTAATCTTCTAAGAGTAGTTTCCTAGAAAGGTCTATTACCTCTACAGTAAGAAATAGGGAAACTGTAGGATGAGACAACCTTCTCTTCTGTAACTCACTTAAATATTGATATAAACTATTTCTTTAAGTTGCTAAGTCAAGATAGAAGAGAAAAAGAGCTCTCCAAGTCGCCTTACTTTTAGGTCATAGCCAAGAGATTATTAAAATATAAGTATTACTGTACTCAAAATACATTGATTATAGTAGACACTTTTTATTTTATTTCTTTTGCTTATTCAAGCCACATTTTAACCCTTCCTAAACCACCACCTTGACTTTCTTGGGGAAAACTCAGACTTTCAGGACATATGATTTGGATGCAGCTGATTCCTTGGTTTTAGAAGTTGGCGTATGAACTCAGAACTGACCGGAGCATTGCAACCCCTCTTTTATGCACACGCGCACGCACACAAACACCCACACACACACATACACACGCATACATTGTTTAAAAGATGGACAGTGAAACTAATTCTGGGCCTCAGGTGGAACTCTCCAAGCTGGGGCTCCTTGTAGTACAGAATACAAACATAACTTACATCATCAAGCCAGAACTTCAGGTCACCAGGCCAGGCTCAGTGCCAGGAGATGAAGAGAGTCCAACTCTATCCTGAGGATGCCTTCTGCCCTGCCCCGGGATCGAATCATTTCAGAGGTGTTATGTTGCTTGATCCAATAAATTCCCTTTTCTTGGTTTATCTTTGTTTTTGTTATGATTTTGAGGCTGTTAGAAGCTGGTTAGTTAGTTGCAAATGGAACGGTCCTAATCATCCTATCCTACTATTTTGAAGAAAGTATTCTTATAAGCAACCCATCCTCCCACCCATTTCCTATAAAGAGCAAGTTCCCTTTGTCTTTTCCATTTGTTCCCTCCATAAAGTACCATCCGACTTCTTCCTGCCAGATCACATCTTCTCACTTTATTAAACACTGCTCTATCATTTTCTTATCTTACTCTTTCTAGCTTTGAATTCTCCTCCAACTTAGAATTCTAACTGAGCCAGCTTACACATACCATCCATCTGTTTTTGTTGTTCCGGAAATTGTATGTATTTCTGTATTTGGATTATAAACTCCTCGTGGCAAATATAAATTATACTGATATCAGAAGAGTTCAGGGTCCCCCACACATTTAGCAATAAGTGCATGTCATTGGGACTGGATGTGTGAAAATTTTCATCAGTGTGAAGTCTCCATGCATATTAGACTTACCTTGGAGAACTGTGAGCTGGGCAGGCATGGCACCCCAAGAACTTTCAAATATTTAGTTTTACTGTGATGCAGAACTGCTAAGACTTCCCTTTGTGGATATTTTCTAATGATTTCACCTTACTGTGCAAATGTGCCTGACCCATAGCACAAACCCATTCTCAGCTGACTTTCTTTCAGATATTTATTGCTGCCTTGTAACCACCCCAAAATGTCTGGCTTAAAACAATAATGATTTCTCATTTCTCGTGATTCTGTGGATTGTTTGGGCAATTCTTCTGTTCTTGTGTGAGCTCACTTGTGGCTGCATTCCACTAACTAATTGGCGGGGCTTGAGTTCAGCCAGGACTTGAGAGGAGTGGCAAAAGCTTATGGCAGAAAGGATGCAGGATGGGGGCTCTTGTGTGACCATCTTTGGAAACAATCTACTTCGCTCTTGTTTTTATAATGGAGAAAGAAGCCAGTACACTTTTAATTTCCAAATCTTCTTGATATATTCAATAGACTCCTTCCTGAATCATGTTAACACTTATGAAAGTACTCAAAGTGAAAAATGATGCTTTTTATTGGGAAGAAAGTATTTCTGAAGGGGCATGTACTAGGACACAGAATTATTTATAAGTACATATATATGCTAGTCTATTTTCTTTGGCTTATATATACAGCTAAGCTGACCATTTGTAAAATATATAAGTTTTGCTCTTATTGAAAAAGGCAAAACATAAGTATTGTCATTACTATCCATTCTGCCTTTTACTGTCCTCTATCGAGCTTTATTTTTTGAAAACATAACTGGTTTAGAAGAGCCATACAGGCCTTTGCACCAATACATTACAGTATGTAAGTCTGGGAAGTGTAGCAGTGTTATCTGAGATACCTTTCGCATTGGAGATATTAATTTTTTCTATAAAATGTGATGTATTTAAAAGTTTTATATCATTTATATAAAGTTTTAAAACATGAAAAACTGAAAAATAAAAATACATGTGTAAAAATAAGTAGAAAAATATTTAAAAAATTAATGGATGGCAAAACTAAATTCAAGATGGCGGTTACCTCTGGTGGGGAAGCGAGGACGAGGCCATCAAGGAGCCGTAACGGAGGGGAGGGGAGAATAACATATTGGCAATGTTTTCTTCCTTAAGTGGTATGATGGGTTTAAAGGTATTTGTTATATTTTTCCTTAGATATTTCTGTATGAAATACTGCAAAATAATAAAGAGAATGTTATCCTTTACAGTTATCATCTGATTAAGATAGTACTCAAATCTATGCTACTTGAAACTCTCTCAGAAATTTTTTAATTGGTTTCCTGAAATGTTGCCTCTCTATACATGATTCAGATAATTCAGCTCCTGTGCACTATCACTTCATAATACTTTTTTCTCTTCTTTCCAAATTGATTACTAGCAGAGAGGCAGGTAGCACCCAGAAGCTCCTCCACTGTCCACATACATCTTCTAACTCAGAGCCAATAGCCTGTCCAGTCCACTTAGTTGCCCCTGAGAGGTTTTTTATATGGTATATTTTGTAAAATATTGCAGGGATTGAGGTGGGCTGTGAGTAGTATGTCTGCATCTGAAAAAAAAAAAAAAAAAAAAAAAGCTTGGGAAAGGACTCCAGAAAACTTTAATTCTTGTAACATATTGGGGCTAAATCTGATTCTGACAAACGTTGCATAAATAGCTTCTCATCCCCCCCCCCAAGATTCCCAAAATATTAATCTCTAAAAAACATTTTGAGGTGAAAAGTTCTTTTCGGAATACTACTTAGGGAGCATCCAAGAAAAATCAAGGTCCTCTGGTGAGCTTGGTTTTAAATGGGAAGTGGAAAATAGAAGCATGGTAGGTTGACTGCGGTGCACAAAGACGGAGAGAAATGGCGTGGAAGGCAGTTCATGTGCAGCCCTTTTAGCCAGGCAGTCTCAGTTCCTTTATACTATATTCAAGAGAGTATCTATATATTTTATTCCAGTGGCCTCTATTCAAATTGCCTGCCTTTCCTCCTACCTCAAAGTCATCCGCTATACCATTCCTATCATTGGAAGCCTAGGAAATCTTACAAAGGGGTTTCTGCACTTTAATTGGGAAGCAGTATTAAATGTAAACAAATATATTATCCCCAAATCTAACCTCCTATAGTTTCAGCAGACTTGACATGTTGAATAAGGAAAGTTTAATGTATCTCTAAATTTCTTTAAAATAGACTCCTTTCTTTAACTCCCTTGGAAGCAGATAAAGATGTGGAAGAAAATATGTGGTAGAAGAGACATGAAAAAAAGAAGCGATATGGCCCAAGCTGGCCTCCTTCTGGGAAGTTACAGGAAGCCTGGCTGTGGTCCTTCTGTAAAGGTCTCTCAGCCAGTAGATCCCTCCTACTATATATGAAAAATATGTGGCCTCTTATTCATGTTCATTCTCTCTTCTTTCCTAGTCTCTACAGCTCAGTTACAGAGACATCATTTAGGAAAGGGCCTTGCATATGGTAGGTGCTTATCTAAAAATGTCCTGAATTGAAATTAAGTTGATTTTACTAGGGTCTGCCTTAGAGGTAGGTCCAACAAAAGATAAATGTTACTGAGAAATCTGCTATCCTGATATCTTCATTAGATTTTCTCTCTCTCTCTCTCTCTCTCTCTCTCTCTCTCTCTCTCTCTCTCTCTCTCTCTCTCTCTCTCTCTTCTCTCTGTGTGTGTGTGTGTGTGTGTGTGTGTGAAAGAGAAAGAAAGTAGCAAAACTAGCACACCTGCAACTGAACACAATTTCTGCAGTTCCCCTTGGTACCCATTTCTCTATCCTTGTCCATCTGAGTCCCCTAATGTAATCATGGTTTCACCATTCTTCCTCTCTGTTTTCCAGCACCAACAGATGCTAACTTTTTCAGACTTCTCTGACCACTTGGAGTCAGGACCCCTCCCGCAGACCCCCAGCTAACCTCCCTGCTTTCCGTCCTCCCTAACCTACTCAGTGCATTTCGCTGACTCTGCTTCCTTCCTGAAGCATGGTTTTCATCGGATCACTCCTCTACAGTGGCTCTTAATTGCCTTTTGAATCTAATTAAAACTTCTTCAAGATCCTCTACTAATTAACTCCATAGCAGTCTCCCTTAGCAGCCTTCTTAACCGGGTGCCGGCTCCTTCCTCTTGGCCCAGGGACCAAACCAGCTCATCCTCTGCCTTTTCCTGCTTCCCAGCCTCACCGGTTGCCTCCTACTTAGAGGGCCCACTCCACTTCTTTCTTGTTTCTGCCAAAGCACTCCCTCTTTTTAACAAAAAAGAGCGCTAAATTACCTTTGCCTTCCAACTTTGATTATTCCAACTAAGAATCCTAATCGATGGAACTTGGGTTTATCGTTTGGGAAACGCGTGTGTGCTCATGTCACGACATGACCAGTGCCCACACAGCTTGGCTCAGGAACTCCACGCATTTGGTAGAAGTCCTGCTGTCCTCGGGCTAGTGGTTTGGCTTTTCCTGCAAGCAGGTGAAGGTGCATCTGGGGTGTAATCCTTGGCTCCCGCCGGTAACTGTCCTGGTGCCGTCCCGCTCCCCTTCCCCGTCCGCAAGGCGCACTGCCCTTGGGGACTTCGGCAGCCTCGGCCGCCCCTGTGCCCCACCACGCGGCGCCCCGGGACTGGGGACTCCTCAGGGGTCTCCAGGACTTCAGAAGTAAACCATCTAGGCAGGAGCCGTTGGAGCGCGGCTGGAGCCTGGCCGGGGAGCCCACCGCAGGCCGCAGGTCATTTCCCTTCCGGGCCCCCTCCTCGTTTGAGCAAGGAGGCTTCGCGGGGTTACGGGGGTGCGCGATGCTGGGCCCCCGCTGCTGCGCTCCGCATGGCGGCTCTGGCCCCCGACCGATAGCCTATCGCCTACCCACTTGAACTCCTGGGGAGACAAAGTGTGTTAAACTTGGCCCTGATCCAGCCCCGGCCTCCCCTGCATTGCCAACAAGAAGAGGGAGGCAGCCCTGGAGCGGCGGGGGCCGGTTCCTCGCTCGCCTGCACTTCGGGCGCCCGGGGCCTGCCCGCACCTTCGGGTCTCCCGCGGGGACTCGCGCGCAGACTCCGTCTCGCCTGCGCGCGCGACCCACACCCGTCCCCGGCTCCCGAGCGGCAGGGCATCGCCCAGCTCCTCTGCCCCAATCCCTCTGCCCCAGCCCCTGCCCGGCTGCGCGCCCCAAGGGGTCTTCCTCGCACTGGCAAAGGGAGGGACTGGCCGGGCCGCTCCTCCTCCGCCAAAGTGGCGGAGGGTCCCCCCAGGTCGGTAGAAAGGACTTCAGGGTGGTGGGAGGACGCTTGAGTGGGATGGGACCCCCTGAGCGGCGGAGGGTAGCCCAGAGTGGGGACCGCTTCTGTCACAGAACCTCTCCGGGCGACTCTGGGGTGTCGCAGAGCGCCTGTTGGATCCAAACCGTCTTTATTTACAAGCCCAGGGAATGCATGTGGCCCTCTAGGGCTGGAGCTCTCCACTGGTGGGAAGCCTGTATCGATCCGCGATAAGCTGCTGGTGGTTAGTGCTCTTGTTGCTGCGGCTGCTTTCTGTGTGTGTGATTGGTTTTAAGTGTATGATCCCAGGATTATCTTCTTGACTAATGCAGGCTGCTATAAATGACACCCAGAGAAGGACGCTATAAACGTCAAGAGGTTGTAAGATGTTAAAGGCGTGGAGTGGTTTGCAGGAGTACTGGGCTAGCCCTGGCATCACAGCAGAGCTACAATCGCTCTGGTTGCTGGTATGCGCGCCAGAGGCCCTAATGATCGTTTTAGCTGCAAGCCAGGGCCTGAACATACTAAATGCAAAAAAAAAAAAAAAAAAAAAAAAAAAAAAAAAAAAAAAAAAAAAAAAAATCCCATGCAGCGACAGCCTGGTTCTAAAGCTAATCAGAATCAGTGGTGTCTTTCCTGGATAATGCAACTGAGACAGCCATCCCCGCATTTCTCTTTCCCCACACTGGTAGACATAAAGCTGCATCATTATTTTTAAGTTAAAAACATTTGCTGGATGGTCACAGCGGAGGCCGCCACTGGAGTTGGCAACAACAGCACTTCACACTGGACTCACACTTTATATGCCTTCACGGACATTATTTCATGTGAACCTTACTCAAATCCTGCTGGAAAGAAAGAAGTGGTGTTAACCATGTTCTAAACAAGAAGAAACTGAGGTTTGGAGGCATCAGCTGACTCCACCAGGTTGCTCACATGGAAGTGCAGAGCTGGAACACAAATGGCAGGGGCTCTGACTGCAGGCTCAGTTCTAGCTCCATCAGCTTGGTCCTTATTCTCCTCTTCTACCTTCTTGTCATGTTACTTGGGAGAAGGCAGAGGGAGAAATCACCATTCATGATGAAAATGGCCTGTAGCTTGGGAAAGGGACTAACTCACTGGGCTCTGAGGGAAGCAAAGTTCAGCTCCACATGCTGAACTGGTATCTTTGGTAGGTACTGGGGTGGGGGTGGGGGGGATGTTTTCCCTATTCTGGAAGGTTCTTCCATGGATGGGTCTCTATTCAAGTTACAGATGGAAACTCTCTTTTAAACCCTAAAACTGAACAAACCTACTAGTAGGAAGAAATCACAGGTGAAACTTTGGTTAAGTTAAAAGAGCATTCACTGGGCTCCCCTTTTCCTGATAGTAACCGTTGCTTCTAGCCTGGTATTCTGGTCTTGATGCCTCGGAAAAGCTGGGGCTTCTCAGGGAGAGTGAAGACTTGCCCACCACAGTCCAAACGTGCAAGAGCCAAGGACTAGGAAGAGGGGAGCGATTCTTTTCTCTTACCTTTGGGAACTTCTTCGGTGTAGAATGTATGGTCTTTCCAGACTCAGTTTTTCAACTCCTTACTTAGGAACTAAGTAGTTTAGTTTAGAACTGGGTGTTTAGAAACCTATGTATGAGTCAGATGGCTAGAGTCACCTTCAGAAGTGTTTGGCTAGGAGGAGTTGAGGGAAAGAACGTAAAGTGAGGAGGCAGAGGAAGAGGAGGGGGAAGGAGAATTGGATCTTCAACAAAATACTTGAATAGGTTAGGAGGCTGTAAGATCAAGAGTAATTCTGAGCCGGTGCCACTGTGGGGCGCCAAAGTTCTACTCGGCTAAGGCCTGCAGCCGTCTTGGGTGCGAGGACAGAGTCCTGGAGAACAGATGCACTGGGGGAAGAGAGGGGGGAGGAAGGAGGGAAGGGAAAGGAAAGGAGGGGTGGGGCTGGGGTGTCCTTTATTCTCCAGTTAAACCCGCCTGGGAGACTTTGTTACATAACAAGCCTGTGCGTGGAGGAAGAAGACTTTGTTAGAAAGAAAAAAGGAGGGTGTGAAGGGGGAAAAGCTCTTAGAAGAGAAGAAAACCTCGGACCACTGAGCTGACCGAGGAGCAGATGCTCCTTTTCGCTTCAGAAATTCTTGGGCTTCTTCTCAAACTAGGGCCATGCCTTCTCTTAAAGGGGGCGAACGCGGAGGGGAGATCGATTTGGAGAGGTTCTGCTCCCTACCATCACACCAGCTACCCCGCCCAACCTCCCCGTCTCCCATCCCCGTTTGGGGGCTGCCGCCTCCGGGAAGCCGGGCCCTTTCTCCTCCAGGACGCCACGGGGTTGCCCAACTCCTTCTGCAGCCCCGGAGGACTCCTCAGCCGGGATAAAGGGCGGCCTCCCCCAGCCCGCGAGCGCCCAGGATGTTCAGCCGTCAGCTGCCGGGAGGCGCTGATTTCATTCCCGCGCGGCTTTCGCTGCGGGCGGCGAGGGGCGGAGGGAGGGGGCTGGAGGGGCGGGGTCGGGGCCGGAGGAGAGAGGAGGCGGCGGCGGCGGCGGCGACTAGGGGAGGCTGAACGCCCCGGCCCCGCCAGGGTTTATTGCAACCCCGCCACCGGCAAAGGTTAGGAACGCGCATTTAGAGACGGGATAATCCGAGTTTAAATATTAACAGTAAAAGCAGAAGCGGTGGAATATTTACCTAGAAACTGAGCAGATCTCCTTTTGCCAGGGAAGAGCAGAGCTGAGGAGGCCGGGTTCCCAGGCCTGAGGCTCTGGTGCGGCGCTTCCCCAGGCATCACCCGGGCCGGCCGAGACCCATCTCGGGAGCTTCCTCGCATTGTGTTTAAGCGGGGAGGGCCGCAGACCCCCTCGCTTTGACGAGTGGATCGGAGTCTGCGGGGTTCGCTCCAAATCTTCTGCTTTGTCATATTCTCTTTAAAGGGCCTCCCGACCAACAAAAGGTGGCGGAAAGTACGTTGGATCAATAGCAAAGATTGTTATTTAGATAACGAATTAATCTCCCTGTTATAATACTTTTTATAGTGAACTTTGCACCCCTTCCATAAGAAAGAGGAATTTAAAGGAAAAAAGTCTCAAACAGGATTAAGGTTTTAATTACAATTCCCTATCGAAATAGTATGTTTGATGAGCTGATCTTATCAATTAATAGTAACATTAAAGCTCAAGAAACAGATTCACGGAAAATATGCTTAAGGGCGTCTTTTAAAAGTAACCGCACGCGGGGAACTAGCGGGGCAGCAGGCCAGCGAGGCAGCGTCCGAGCAGATTTCGGACCCGCGTCTGCTTGGACTCGGCCAGTGCCGGGCGCGCATCTGGGACTCAGGATGGGGCGGGGGCGGCGGGCCCAGCTCTGGGAGACGTGGCCGCGCGGGTGGGAGGGAAATAGTAAATAACAGACGCCTCTTCCAAGCCTAGGCCCACATCAAAGTTGGGGCCCCGCAAGGGCCGTGCAGTTCACTGCGTTTGGGTCAGCGTTATATTCCAGGGGCAAATAAAGTAATTTGAGCATGCACCAACAGTTTTCCATAAAATACGAGTTAAAAGAAGTAATAGAACTAATCACTGTCTCCTCAAATCAAGTAGAAAACATTTCAATGCACTAATTAGAGTAATTAGAATAATAAGCCTCTGCCTATATGTGGTAAGACAATGTGTACAAACAACTTTATTTAATGTATACTGGTAATCAGCGATGCGTGCCTGCTTGAATGCTTAGCGCAATAAAACTACCCTCCGTCCGCCCAAACAATCAAATACAAATTAGTTTAATGATTGTGCCTGCTGAATGTCTTAGAAATCCACAGGCAGAAGCGAGTAAATAGAAGCATCCTTGTTTGCGTGCGTCTCCGCCCGGGCTGGCCCCGGGGCCCGGTGAGTGGCCGCAGGCAGGCGCGGCAGGAGCGAGCAGGAGGCCCCGCGCGCTGGGCGGAGGCCGGGCCGGGCGCCAGCACAGACCTGCGCCCCGCCGGAGCTCCTGCTTCTGCCCTGGCTGCATTCCCACCCTACTCGGCCAGCTTTCCGCCTCGGTTGCCCCGCCGCGCACCCCAGGCCCCAAGAGCCCCCGTCCCCCGCTGGGCCGCACCTCCTCCGGAGGCGAAAGGCCTTGCTGGAACTCCCAGAGCCCGTCTACAAGGGTTTTTGGAACTGAGTGATTTCCTCCAGCCAGGCGACCCCTCCCCTTCCTGGGGCCTTGGAGGACCAAGGGGGTCGTCCGCCCGGACTGCGAGTACCCACACCGCGGAGGAGAACTTCAGGCCTCAGGTTCGGAGGCCGGCCCCGCCCTGCTCGCCGCCCTCTGCTCGGACTTGGGATGATGAGGCTCCCAGGTTCCCTTCGCTGGGGAACTGACTTTCCTCCTGTGTAGACGGAAGAGTGACTTTAGGCCCAGCAAGGAGAGATCGGTGTCCGGGGGTTTAGAGGCCAGTCTTCCTCCCAGTTTCAGCGCTTGGAGAGTTGGTTCCTCTCCAGTGGAGGCAAGGACTGAGGTCAGGAGCAGCCACAAGTTTGATGGGTGGGAGCTGAAGGGAACACGCTCCAGAACTTCCCCCACCAGCTCTGGGCTCCCTCGCTCCATTTCTTGGCCCTCCCCACCTCCCCACCCTCTCTCCCCCTCAAACAAATAAAACAAACAGGAAGAGGCCAAATTATCTACTTCACAGGCAGCTGATCCTTTTTCCTCCCTAGTTTTCCTCCAGTTGCCTCCTCTGCCATCTTCTCCTGGGGCACCCTCTCCCACGATTGCCTCTCTCATGCAGAAGGCAATGTCCTGGGCCCAACTTTGCAGGGTCGAGCGGAAAATCCGTGCAGGCAGAAAGCTCGGAGATTCACTCACTCCTGGACCCTCTACCCTTAGTCACCTCTGTGCCCCATTGCGTCTCTGCCCCGGCCACGCGCTCCCCTAGAGAGGTCCCGCCAACTCGCCGCGACAATAACCAACTTTCCCAGGGGCGGCCGGCGCACCCAGGGCATCTGCCCTCCTCCTGACCACCAGCTCTGTCCTCAGTCTCGGGTGGGTGAACCCACCCATCGGAGAGGGGAGTCGATCCCCTCCCCGCCCCCAGCGTCTCCGTGGAGAGGGAGAGTGCTGGAATGGGTCAGAAGGTGCGGGCTGTCCACCATCCCGGTAAGAGTTTGGGCCTCCGAGCGGAGCCGCGGGAGCCTGAGGGTCCCCATCCCTGGCAAACACGCAGGGGGCAGTTCTGCGTCCTGGAGCTAGTCAGGGAAAGCCGGGCTTCTCTCCCTTCTGCCCCGTCCCTGCTCGGGCAGGCGGAGCGCCTGAACCTTCCTTTCCGCCGCTGGGCTTCCTGAGGTGGGGAGCTCGCAGCGGGGCTGGACACCTCCTGTGCGCCCGGGCCGAGCTGATGCTGGCGCGCAGCACACTGGCCCAGGGGCTGTAACAACTTGGAAGGAATATTTTCTTAGGGGAGCAAACAAACAAACAAAAAGTTGTGCGTGTCAAATCCTTCTCTCCAGAATCATGTGCTGTCGAACATAAAAATCCTCTGACAGAAGGAAATTTCTTAATAAGAGGAGGGAAGAACTCCCAACACTTTCTACAAGGATTTGCCCAACCGTAAAGCCCAGTGATTTACAATGGCTAATTTGTGTTAACAACCCGCAAGAAACTTTCTCTTTCTCCCACTCTGCTGCCAAACTTTGGTCATATTTAGTTGTGTGTGGCTTCTCCCTCTTTCTTTTTAAACAACAAACCCAGAGGAAACTCTGGTGGGAGGAAAAATATATGCCCTAAATCAAAATGGATGCAGATTCAAATTTACTCCTCAGCGAGGTTTCCTGCCGCCGTCGTTCTGCACACCGAGAGTTAATCGTATACAATTTATAACAATCAAAATACCCTCCGTATTGCTCAGATGGGGTCCTAGAGCTCCCCTGTCTTTCTAAAATCAGTGACAAGTGAGTCTTTGTGGGGCATCTATTTTCTTCTTTTTTTCTAGATGACAGGTCCCCATTCTGAGAACAGAGAGCTGTTTGCCGTCAGCTACAGACCACTCCAGAGTCCAGGCTCTCCACCCGCGAACCACATATGGAAGTACCCCCCCCACCCCGCCCAAATCCCAGACAAAGAGCTATAAAAACTCAGAAAGACGTGTAAGAAATGAACTTTAAGATATAGATGCACTTTTACTGGTGTATTAAATAACATTTCAGACATTAAAAAAAATACATCTTAATGTTATCAACAACCAGAATTCTAGGAACAATAAGAGAGGCCAGGGTTGTTTTGATGGGATATGATATTGTTTCTAAAACCTCTAATAACTAAGCCAAGCAGAGTTGTTATTAAGGTAAAGGGAAAGTACTACATGATAAAGTTAGTTAACTTTTTTCTTAAAAATAAAAGGAAGAAACAAAATTCCTAGCTTCCCACCAAACACAAGAACAATGTGAAAATATTCTGATTGTTTATCTCCATAACCAAGCAAAGCCTTAAGGAAAACTAAAAGGCTATTTTCTGGCACTCCTGTACCCCATCTATATAAGGGGCATTGAAATAACTCTGGCCCAAGTTCTACAAAGGTGGGCAAGTTTATTCCATGATTTGCTAGCTAAGTGGCAAGCCCTCGCCACTTTTGCAGTATTTTCCATCCAGATTCAAGTGATGGGAATAGGTACTAGGAACCCTGGTTCTCTCCTACCACCATTTGCCCCCTGTTAAGAGATTACGCATCACTGAAAAAGTAAACTTTCCTAAATAGAGAAAACATTTGTATAAAATTCAGCTGTACATCCCACTTAGTCGTATTGTCAAGGTTCATTCATAGGACTTCAAGATGCATCTTTTTTCTTTTCACTGTCCCATTCGCCTCACTGAAATATACAAGCAAACCCGAAGAAACACTTTTACCTTTGACCCTCACTTCACCATCCTTCTTCCTTTTTCTGTACAAGCTCCATTCTTTACCTCATTCTTTCACTTGTCTAGGAATTCAATAGAATCTAGAACAGAGTTCTATGAACTGATTGAAAAATCAACAAAGACAAATCACAGAGACCAGTGATAAAAAGATCATTTCTCTCACCCTGCAACCCAGCACTACCCAAGCTGCTTCCACAGTAAGGCAAATGAAAGGCAAATGAACTCAGCATCTAGACACACATGCGCAGGTACCAATGCACTCACATGCCATTTCCTCCCATTGTTGCTGTTGCATCTCTTTATTAGTTGCTTTTGGAGAAAGAAGAAGATAGCAAGATGAGTTCCTTTATTAAAGCCATTGCATCAGAAAATTTTGCCAACCAGTGTGTGGCTCCTACTGGTAGGTGCGGGAAGGGAAGGAGAAGAGCGCTTTTGTTGTTTGCATCTGAAATATAAAGGAGGTAACTTCGTGGGAACCGAGAATGTTTAGAAGTGCCAAGCATAATATTATTTGTGGCTGTTCCCTCCAACTGACCTTCGCATAACTCTCCCACACGATTGTTGCTTCCCCATCTTACACCATCAATTTTAAAAGTGGCAGGTTTTGAGGAAATATAGGAGCTCTTTCAGGATGGCCGTATTCTGCATTATTGTCTTTAGGGAAGTGAAAGGGTTTGTCATTGTGTCTAGTCAACGTTTTAGGGATGGCCGCTCCACAAATTTCTCCCAGTGGCAGTGATGGAGTTTTTCACCTTGGCATGTGATACATTCCCCAAAGCAGCATTAAAACTGCCCGAGTAGCTCAGAGTCTGAACGGCAAGCCTGGGTCAAAACCATGGCATGCCCGTTTAACACGTGATGGTTTCCAGTCAGTAGCCCCTGTGGCTAAGAACAAAAACGCCTTCTTGAGGTCCACTCAAATGCCCTGCAGAGGGCAGATGCTGCTTGTTTTCTGCCTACAATGGAGGGGGATATTGACCCAGAACTCAAATCTATAGCCAGCTTAAACATTTTACCCATCAGCATGTCTGCAGTCACAAAACACTTCTTCTTTCTGTCACTTCTCGGTTCAGACTATTGATAAGATCATTTGGCTGAATCTGTTTGGGACCTGTGTAATATTGACTAGGAGTTAGAAAAGATGATCAGATGTAATAAGCCCAGAAACTACCTTTCAAAATGGACATTTATACTTAAACCACTATTCCAAGGAGGACTTTAAATACACCAGCAAACTTGAAACTAACTCAACACTGCTTGGATTTCTCATTAACCTTAAAACTGATTTTGGTAAGTGTAATATTCCAACTCAGACTACCTGAAACAATTTACTATCAGCATCTCGGTCTTGAGTCTCTCCCATACGTTATTTTCTTTTTTTATTTCTTGTTTCAGATCCTGTTTGCTTGCCTGATAAGAAATAAAAACTATTGTATAAACCATTGCAAACCCCACGTATTTCTGTAAACCTAACAGGATTAATATATGGAAACTACCTCTGATCACTTGGTAAATACATATAGTGCATACTGTCAAAAGATATTTGTTAATTATTAAAAAGAATAATCCTCTTAACTAAGCCTTGCTCTTCTGTAGGTCCCAAATTATCGGAGGACATGGAGGTAAAGACTGAAATCCACCTAGTTCCACTGATGTTCTCCAAAAAACCACAATCAGCTAAGGTAAAACTAACCAGGAAAGAAGATGCAGAGACACCTGCAGATATTTCAGGGGACAAACATCTCTTTGTCAGACCATGAAATAGCAAACAAATTGAAGCTCAAACCCAATGACCACTTCAATTTAGTGCTACAGGCGTAGTGACTGCAAGGTTTGGGACTCATAGTTTTTGAAAGAAGTGACTCAGAAGAGTAGTCTCTTTAAAAAAAAAAAAAGCCTCTGAAAGTTATAAACATGAAACCTGGCAGTATATGCATAAAATTTATTCCAAAACTTTATGAAGTATAAAGGAAAGGAAGTGTTTTACACACAAATTAACTCAGTCAGTATAAGGTCTAGGGTCCCCCCCCCCTTAAAACTTGGCACTATTTTAAAAATAAAATAAAGATATTTCAATAATTAGAACAAACTATGAAGGTATTGTGCATTTCTGTTTTATGTAGATAATAAAATATTACTTTAACATAAATATATAAGGATCTCTGCGTTTTTATTTTCCCCACAAGCACAACCAAATGTACCAAAACAAAGTATTTTTAAAGAGACTGAACAAAAAAAAATTACATCCCATATAGATTTTGCTCACCTACTCATTTAAAGCTACAGAAAAACAGTTTCCAGAACCTTTTTGCTTTAAAAGAAATAAATATACATTGAGGCAGGCCACTTAAAAATGATATGAAAATATTTCCCTGGGTAGCATTAAAAAAAAGGAAAATAGACAAAGAAACATTTAAACTATTTCTGCATTTCAAAAGACAGATATTAAACATATATACATAGTGGTAAGGTTCAGTGGTAATTTTCATCTTAGTAAACCTATGAGAGTTAGAGGAGCTAGAGACACATCCCCTGAACTCCATCTTCTGACCTTACCCACTTGGTAATAAGAATCTGAAAATTCATTTCCTCCCTTTACCATTGGCTCTATGCCCTGCTCTGGATTGCCTCACTAAAGGCCAGTTCCCACACCTCAGGAACAGGCGGCGTGATGTACCCCAAAGCAGCTCCATGCCCATCTCCTTGTGACATTCATTGGGGGAAATGAAATACAGGCAAATAAATATGCCCATTATAAGCCATCATTTAACTTGCAAAAACACTGAAAATGAAACAATCACAGGTGTTTGAAAAGACAATATAAAGCATATTTCCTAAAGCCTTAACTACTGATTGCAATGCTAATCTGATGCTGAACCATAATTTTCTGGTAGTGAGAATTTAATTATTTAAAATAAAAATTTGTCTAATACCTAACCAGAAAAAAAGCCCCGAACTTCTATGATGAATAAAAAGTGTTTTCCCTTTTAGCGCCCTTTTGTGCTGATTATTATTTAATATTTTAACTGATCACAGTTTAATGGTATTTATTTTCAATACAGTTACAAGTTTTTTTTTTTTTTTTCACCTACACTTCCCAGTAGAGTCTTTTGTTACGGGAGTTAACTGTTTTCCATCAAGATAAGGTCAAAAACGCACTTAAAACTTAACAAAGGGAGAAAAGGAAGGATTGAAAATAACATTTTTTTTTCCTACTTCATTTGGCTTCCTTAGTGAAAGAAGGGGGAAAACGCTGTCCAAGTCAAACTGGTATTTTCTGCAATAAATTACAGAAGAAGAGGGTGTGGGACCTTAAATATGATTTGATAAACAAATGAGCTAGTGAAGACAAAGTCAGCCTAGAGTGGAGATATTCTCTGTATGCATGTGGGTATTCGTGTGCCAAGAATCACAGTCTATGCATACACCATTAAGTTCCCAGATTATTTTCTTTATGTTAAAAAAAGAAAAGCTTTTAGAGGAACAAAGTTTAACTGCTGCTGTCAGTACAAATAATTCCTTATAATTAAGGTATTAAAACTGAAGGCAGAGAACTATATAGGGGTCTCTGAAGATACTATTTCCCTAGTTCTCTTCAAAGTGCCACTTTCCTTCTGTTGGACAACTCTGGAAATATATTTAACCTCCACATTTCCTCTGAGCTCTTTCACAATGGGCCCGCCTCATAAAATGAAGCAGTCAGTCACTCACTATCGATTTTTCTTTTTCTCCCCTCCACAACCTCCCCCAGAAACACTGCCTGAAAATGAAGTTTACTTTGTGGCTGGTAACAAAAACCAATGCTTCACTTTCATTTTTGTATTCCGAACAGGATTTTTGCCTTGGATAAAGCGGGTAGACTATGCATATTTCCTGAAAGCAGAGAATTATTTATTTTGTATGAAACCAATTGTTTTGCTTTGTGAAAAGGATCAAATAAACGTTGAATCAATGTAAGAGGGGGTGGATTTGAAGGTAACCAAAGTTCACAAAGAGTAAGAGTAAGAAGAAGAGGGGCAACACAAGAACACTGGAAATGGAGAGGGGCCAAGAGCTGGCTTCAATTCTCTCTCCGATGAATCAAACCAAACCAAACCAAACCTGGCAATTTCAAAATGAACGGTGGGAGAACGCAAAACATGTTCGTGAACTTGTTCCTGTAAACTTCAATTTTCTTGCAGTGCAAATTTATGTGGTTAAATTTTGCCTGCACCAAAGAACGTGTGTATTTTTCCCTCTTTCCTGATGGGGATCCACATGAAATAAACACAGCAGCATGTGCCAACTCCAAGCATCAGGAGCTGTGTTCTGTGTTTATCACGGTTTGGTGGATTTTTTTCCCTCTTTTTGGTAATTTATTTAGTTCTGCCAGGTATTTAACTCAGTGCTTGCCATCTCTCTCTCACTCACTCTTGTTCTCACTCTCTCTGAGACACTCCACTCCATTGCCTGGGTACTGGCCTGTAAAGGTCAAAACACATCATTACACCTGCTACCGTTTAAAGGATAGTCCAGTGCCTTAGTTGTTTTCCTTATTTTTTTTTCTTTTTAAGGGACGGGAAAATAATAATTAAAAATAAAAAGAACAATCAGAAGTTAGAGAGGGAACAAGGGGGCCGGGAAAAGGGCCGTGGACCGAAGGGGAGGGGGAGACACGCGCTCTGCCCCTCCCCCCCGCTCGAGTTCACTGGACGGGTGTCTGCACCCCGTGGTGTGGTGGCGTGTCCCTACTCCCCCCGTACACATCCTCGGCGCCCGGCAGAGTCCCTCCGGGAGGGGTCATCCTTTTCTCTTTCTGTCTCCTGTTACAAAACCAAACTCTCACCACCTCCTTCTCCAGCTGTAAGCTGTCCGCGAGGGAGGTGATCTCCTGGGCCGAGGGCTTGGGGCATTTGAGGAAATGGCTCTCCAGAGCCCCCTTGACGCTCACCTCGATGGAGGTCCGCTTTTTCCTCTTGCGCCCCTGCGCTGCAATCTTGTCTATGCTCGTGGGGCTGCCCGAGGATGAGTCCGCCTCCTCCAACCACTTGTTCAACAAAGGCTTCAGCTTGCACATGTTCTTGAAGCTTAGCTGCAGGGCCTCAAACCTGCATATGGTGGTCTGCGAGAACACGTTGCCGTACAGGGTGCCCAGTGCCAGCCCCACGTCCGCTTGGGTAAATCCCAGTTTGATCCGCCGCTGCTTGAACTGCTTGGCGAACTGCTCCAGGTCATCCGAGGTCGGCGTGTCCTCATCCGAGTGCGGGTCGTGGTGCGCGCCGGGGTGGCCTGGCGGGCCCTGCGGGGGTGGCGGGGGCGGTGGCTGCTGGTGCGGGTGCGAATGCGGGTGCGGGTGGTGGTCGGCGTGGTGCGACTCGTCGTGCGCGTCCCGCAGGCCGTGGTGGTGCAGCCCGGCCGGCTGCCCGCCGGCGCCCAGCATGCCGTTCACGGTGAAGCTGGGCTGCGAGTAGAGCAAGCCGCCGTTGGACGCTCCCATGGAGGGCGGGAGGTGCGCCGCGGCCGCCGCGCTCCGCCATGCCCCGGGCCCCGGGTGATGGTTGGCGGCGTGGTGCACCAGATGCGGCGGCCGCTGCTGCTGCTGCTGCTGTTGCTGCTGCTGCTGCTGCTGTTGCTGCTGCTGCTGCTGGTGCTGCTGCTGCTGCTGCTGCAGGGAGCCCGGCCCGTGCAACTCGTCTCCTCGGCCGCCCTGCTGGACCACCACCGAGGGCTTGATGTCCGGCTGGCCCAAGGGGCTGGTGGACCACGGGGAGCCGTCGCCGCCGCCCCCGCCGCCACCCCCGCCCCCGCCGCCGCCGCCACCGCCCCCGCCGCCGCCGCCGTGGGACAGCGCGGTGATCCACTGGTGAGCGTGGCTGAGCGGGTGCCCGTTGCTCTGCAGCGCGCCGTAGTCGCCCTGCACCAGGCTCTGCGCCTCACGGTAGCCCCCCGCGCCCTGCTGCATGCCGCCCGGCGGCTCGGCGTGCACGATGGAGGCGCTGGAGGTGAGCAGGCTGTAGTGGTTAGACGCTGCGGTCGCCATGACTCTCGGAGCCGGACTGAGCGCTCCGGTTAAAGGAGCCGCGCATTTGACAGTTACTTTTTCGCCTCGGGCTCCTCTGTTCGCTCGCTCTCTGTCTCTCTCTTCTCTCCCTCAGCGGGCAGCTCCGACGCCCGCTCCGACGCCTTCTGTTGCTGCTCCTGCTATTACTGCTGCTGCCGCCGCCGCCTCCCGCCCGCCTGCCCGCCCTCGCTCTCTTTCTCCTCCTCTCCTTCCTTGCTCTCGCTCACTCTCCGACTAGCTCCGCGCTCCCCCCTCTCCCTGCTCTCTCCAGCTCTCTCCCGCTCTCTTGGCAGCACCGGCTCGCAGCGGCACGCGCCTGGGCCCCGCCCCCTCCACCCCCTTCCATTGGCTCCGCGCCCTTTGATTTACGTGGATACCGCTAGCAACCTCCCAGGCCGGCGCCACTGATTGGCGCACAGCTGCCCCCTCCTCCTCTCCCCGGGGCGCGGAGTCCTCTTAGCCCTCCTCCGGTCCCCCCTCTCCACCCAATTCAGATTCTCAGAGTTCTCACCTCCCCTTCTCCCCCACCCCCGGCCTCCTCCTCCCCTCTCGGAAGGGCCCGCCCCCCATCTGTCTCCCAAAAAGACGCGCGGGGCAGTCCGGGCGGAGGAGGGGGGCATCCCGGCCCTCTATCGACCACAGCCACTTTCAAGACTTAGGTGGTGGCGCGGGGGGCTGGCGGCGGTCCACTTTCTCCTCCAAATAGGGCGGGGGGGGGCGTGAAGAAGGAGAAAGAGAAAGGCTGAGTCCAGACAAGCCAAGGAGAGTCCTATTTTTATTCACCTTGGGACACGCGCGCGCGCGCACGGATGCGCGCGCGCGCGCGCGCGCGCGCACACACACACACACACACACACACACACACACACACACACACACACACACACCAACGTCTCTTATACCTAGAGCCAGGAGTCAGATTCATCCCCCTGTAGAAGTCTCCTTTCCCCCAGAGTTAGAATTTCAGTGCCCATGTGCTTCTTGCTCCAGGATGTCCGAACACTTTTGCCCCTATTAAGGTCCTCTTCTAACCCCCACAACTAGTGCAGACTCTTTTCCTTTTAGGTTCCAGGACCAGTAGTCCTCCAGCCCCTCGGCGAGAGGATCCCACGAGAGGCAGGCTCAGCCCGCGCCTCGGCTTGTAAGAGACGCCTGTTAAGGCGCGATGTTGCCTGCTCTGACAGCGCAGCGGTCTGGACAGAAAACAAAACAAAACTCTAAAAGTCTCCGAGACATTCACACACTGGGACGCTCGCAGTTTTTGGTCTAGAAAACTAGGAGCATTTTAGGGTAGACCTTCGCCTTGTTCAAGGCTACAGGAGTCCTGGCAAGGGGTGTTCGGCCTCCAGGCGAGGGGGAGGCACCAAAGGCGGCTCCGGGAAGCCGCGACGCCGGGGCTGCGTGAGCTCTTCCCTATGCTCCTGGAGCTTTTGGGTGCAACTTTTCCGTTAGCTGCTTCTAAAGGGAGGAAGAGTGTGTGAAGGAAAATGGGCTGTGCCAAGGGAATCTTTCTAATCAGTAACTTAGGCGGCGGACGCCACCGGGTGGGGTTGGTCTAACTCCCCTCTCAGGCGCTCACTGGCGAAGCTCCCTGCTTAGCTTTCAGCCATGAACTCCGGAGCAAGACGGTGGGACGTTGCACTGGCAGCACCGCTCTACCCAGCGCGGGCGCGTCGCGCCCTCAGTTGCGTAGCCGCCCGGAACAGGTGCCTGCCGCCGGTTTCGGAGCCTGCTAGCCAGGTAGGAGACCCGGGCGCAGCTCAGGCTAGCGCAGTGGGATCACCACGCAGGCCCAAGTGTACCGTGCGCTTGCTGGGAAGTGAGTGAAAAGTTGCTGCCCGGAAACGGGTGAGGGAAAACAACCCCAGGAAACGTGAATCACGTCCCCACCTCTCACCCTCGACCCCGTGCGTTGTGGCCCCGCACGTTGTAGCCCCGGCGCTGGCACTGCCGGCGGTCGTGGGTTTGTGAGGGAAGCCAAATCAAATGCTCAAGGGGAGCACTTTGGGGCCTCCGAGCATCTTAATCTAGACAGCAAAGTGGAGCGGGCCAGAGAATTCATCATGACTAAAGAGGAGCGGAGGTCTTTGGGGAGTGGCTGAGCTGTTTATAAATCACCACTTTGAGCATCCGCCCGGATAAGGCGCTTTGGATGAGAATTTCCACGTGCCCTGTGTTTATGAGCGTGCTTGTGGGAGAGAGAGAGATGGTTAGGGGAGGGGCGAGCCCACAGGCCGCCAAAGGGACGGACCTGCATCCCCCCACGCGCGCACCCGCGCGGCGAGGCGAGGACACACACCTTGTGGCGCTCGGTTCCCGCGCAAGCGCGGAGCCACTCCGGCCGCGCGCCTGGGGGCTGCTAGGAATCCGGTAACTTTTCGGGTTTAGGAAAAAATGAGAAAGTCCGAGCCTCGGAGCGCGCAGACTCGGCGGCTGGCGCCCGCGGCTGCTCGACTGGAAGTGAAGGGGCTGGGCAGTGGGCAGGACTGCCTCCCTCGGCAGCGGCCTGGAGTCCCCAGCGCTGGGCGCCTGGCTCTCCCGGGGCTTTGGGAGCGCACAGGCCGCTTGCCAGCCGCGTCCCCGCCCGGCCCGCCGCGCCCCTCTTCACCCTCTGCCCCTTCGCTGCCCCTTTCTCCTGCCTCCTGGCTGGGAGAACTCAAAGCTCCCACAGATGGAAGGATCCAGCCACCGGGAAGGGCCGCGTCGGGATCAGCTCAATCCCCTCCCTCTTCCGGGGCAGGTGTCTGCTTTTCTTTGCATTTGATTTCTCATTTCTCAAGGGACAAGGCCCTTTGCAGCCAGTGGGGTGATACACTCGAGGGAAGAAAAAGGTTCCCAATCTCTGAGGGAACCAAGGTGACCAGACTCAGAGACAGTTCAGAAGTCTCCCCACCCTCCTCTCCTTCTGCCTCCCTCTCCACAATCTCGGGTTTAGGGCGCTGGGGGGTGTTTTGGGGGGTGGGGAGCAAAAATAGGCTGCACGTGTACAGCCAAACTTCCTGTCTACAATGGCACTTCACTGGCGATTATTGCGCGGAGATTCATCCCACGCTGACGTCCTGGGTTCTCCACTCCACCCCCACCCCCGCCTCATTTTGCTGGCAGGCGACGGAGCCGAAACGTCCCCGACAGGGTAAGCCGGGTAGTTCTACCGTATTAATACACCCAATAAATCCCCTGGAGTACACAAAGCAATGCCCTACCCCTGGGCCTCAGCCTCACCCCACCGCCATCCCCGGAGCCGGGCCAATCGCCGGGCGGGCTGGGCTGGGCGCGCACTGTGGCCCTTGGTACCACCTCCTCCAGCGCCACCCCCACCTCCCCGGCAGTCGCCGGAGGCCCGGTTGGTGCGAACGCCGGGTCCTGAGTAACCTCAGCTTCCTATCTGCCTCCCAGCGCAGCCCCTCCCTGGGGCTCCGGGAACCTGGGCTCTCCGAGGTTTAGCTCCAGATGGGGGCTTCTCTGTCCTTCCTTCCCCACCTCCCACCCTTGCGGGCGCCTTTCTTTGCGGCTGACCCTGACAGAGCCGAGGCCACACGTCTGCCTGCCTTTCTCCGCCCTCATAAAAGCACGCTGAAGGTGTCTCCGGGAGACACCTCCAGGTTTTGATTCAGCTCATTCCCTTTCACTGTTCAAAGCAGCTGTTCAAATACAGAGGCTGCTTACGTTGACGTGGAGAGGATTTCAAACAACCCTAAAATGCTTTGAACTGACAAGGTGTCTTGATGTCTCCCTCACTTCAGCACAACTCCCCGAGATCGCTGGCTAGGACAATGGCTGAGCAGGCGGTTCACGAGGGCCTCGCAGCCTCCGGGGTTTGACTGCGGGGTTCCCTGAGCCCCTCCTGCGAGAACAGGCTCCAGGCACCCAGAGAGGAGAGCCTGGCAACCGCACCAACCCATCCCCTTCCCCTAGGTCCCAGCACAGTCTCCACTCAGTCCGTATTCTGACCTGGACTGGTCTGAAAAAGTGGTGCGGGCTTCTTCCCGAACCGCCTAAGGAGGAAACAACTCAGCGTATCCGAGCTAAACCGAAAAGACTGATACTTATCTCCGCATTGTCAGACTCCTCGAACCGGGCCTGGGTCTTGGTAATGCCCAGCACCCTGACCCGAGATCTCCCGAAGTCTTCATCAGAGTTAACAGTAATGGTATCAATCTATGCACTCTAACTTGAACTCTAATTTATTAACTGGTTCATCTAGTAAACACACTCACACCACATGTAAAATATCGTTTATTTTATTTCTATATAACCAGGACTTTGCAAAAAAAAAAAAAATCACCATAATCACTCCCAGACATTGAGCTGAAAGGGCAGAGTTATTAAAATAGAGGTGAGATGGCATTCATTTGGCAGATCTTAATTCATTTCTTATTGATGCAAGTCTATGATAATAGAAATAAGGAAACAAAGGAAATTTTCTTAGGAGGTGGTAGCTGGTTTCAACTTGGGTAAAAGTGCCTATTGGGATTTTCTTTTAAATGTACCCACCTTGGAGGAGGATTCTGTGCCTCCCTTCTCTTCCTCCTCCACCTTCTCCTCCTCCTCCACCTTCTCCTCCTCCTCCTCTTCCCCTTCCTCCTCCCCCCTCCTCCTCTTATTCCTCCTCCTCCCCTTCATCCTTTCCCCTTCTTCCACTTCCTCAACCCTTGTCCCAGTCATTCTTTCCTGAGATCTGCTCTCCAGCTAGTCCCCAGGTTTGGTTTGATTTGGTGAAAACTCCCCTACATTTAAATGGATTTTTTTTGCTAAGGGCCTACAGAATTTCAAAACTGAGGTTCCCACTTTAGAGCTGCAGCTTTAAGCAGCCAATCCACACAAAGAGGCAGCTGGCTGCTTTAATGAAAACCTCCTTAAAGCTTTAAGAACTGCAGACTTGGGGATGCATTTATAAGGAGCAAGAAAAATGCATTTCCAAGTTGTCAGTTCTTGTGAGACACACAATAAACATTTACCTAAAAAAAAGGACAGAAATTAATATCTTTAATTATGTAGCAGCACAATGTCTCCTCGATTAAAAAACCCCACATAGATTTATATGTTACTATCTATACATACATTTTACAAGTTTCTAAATGTGCATCTGTCTCCATGTCATAAACGGTCTTGAAGAAGGAAAAGTTTTCCGAAAGTTGAAACTCCCATTCTTCATATTCTTGGCAACTCTGTGTTTGTCCATGCCTCACAGACGGCTGATTCTATTTTATCTTCACTACTGTGTAAGCCAGTGAGATGTAATGTTCTAAGTTCAGTGTTTGAAATGAAATTATTTGAATTCATGGATATTAATCTTTTTCTCCTTTTCTTCCAGTTCTGAATCTCATCAGTAAAAGTGATCCCCCTTTGTAGTCCACAAGTGAATATTTTATAGACAGGCATGGCTTGAAGACTTCTAAAACCACATCACCCAGGCAGTCTTGCTGTTTCAGAGATTACTTTGAGTAATTTATCAAAGGAAGCCTGCTAAATTTTGAGTGGTGAATATGAGGCCTTACGGGGGAGAAAGCATAAAGGACGCATTCCATCAGTGTGCAAGAAAAATTCTATTTGGAGTTAATACAGCTTGTTTATATTGAAAAACCAGGAACAAAACACAAGGCGATTGGTGGCTCCTGGTTCGCTTTCTGAAATTTCGTTTTCAAAGGACTAACAGTTATGGCTTCCTAACAATGAAGCCTGAAGGAGTTTGCCATCCCTATCCCTCCTCTCTGAAGCAGGTGGATGGCCACCAGGAGGAAATGATAACTCTTTGATAAATGAAAGTGATTTCAACAGAAACCTCCTTAGCTCCAAAGATTTTTGGAGATGTACTGAGATGAAGTTCTTGCCACAGTCTCTTCCCTTTCTTATCCTCTGGGGCAATCTGAGAAGCAGAAGGCAAGGGTCCAGAGCACCCGCACACACCTACAGACAGGCGCGGCGGGAGGGCGTCCTCAGAGCTTTCACTGGTGATGTGTCCAAGGTCTAGGGCTGGGTTTCCTTGGCTGGGGGAAACAAGGCTGCATTTAGTTGAGGTTGGACTTCGTTTTTCTTTTACTGGTGTTGCAGATCACGAATGCAAATCCCCGCTAAAGTGTACGGCTGCACTAAACAGTTGTGGTGTTAGTGTCAGTGGGCAGCAGCCAGGGGGGAGGGATGGTGCAGCGGAGCAAACTTTTTCTTGAATACAGTTGACCGCAGTGGTAGTAGCTGTGGTCCAGGACCTTCTTCTAGATCTCTGAGTTTCAAAACTGTCATTCTAGGCACCTTTGGACTTAATGAAATCAGAGTTGACTGTTTCTTTTAAAGACAGATTTCCAGAATGCGGGTCCTGGGAATGTGGAGGCTGACATTGTCTAGAAGAAGACTCCGAAAAAGGAAGCCGTAGGCAGGTTGGAGCAATGAGACCAGCTCACTGCTCCAGTCTTTCCTGCGAGTCTTCAATGGTAATCTAGGGCAGCGGGGTCCCAGCATTAAATGCAAAATAGTAAAACAGGGACACGGCCGAGTCACAGGCCTGATCATATTAACGCCCTAGGTCAGAGAGAGAATAATGAATAGGCGCGGAGCTCAGTTCGTGGAAGGGAACTTAATTAACCTTGGGAGAGTGAAAGAAAGTCAGAGATCAAGCCTAGGACCCTGGTTTAGGATGCTTATGTTTACATGAATGTGCGGGGGTGGGGGGAGTAGTCTGCCTTTGTGCATTATAGTAATCATTTTTCTAAACCCTGAAAAAAGCTGGAGTTTGTGCTACCCAGGGTCATCCAACCACCCACACAATCCCGCGAAGAACTCGGCCCTGGGAGCCCGCGAGCTCCGCCGGGAGGCTCTCTGTCCTGGCCTCGGCCTACGTGGGGGATCGGCCCGGGTAGGGAGAACGGGCGGCGGCGTCCGGGCGCCCTGGCCTGACCTCGGGACGGACTGTCAGGGAATGCCGCGGGCTGGGGGTGGGGACGTTCCCTGCCACTGAGCCTCCGAGCTCCTAGGCAGGTCCTGGCTGCGATCCGGGGGAGGAAGACGAGGGCGAGAGGCGGGAGGCCGGGCCATTGTCCAGGGAGGGCGCATTTTTGTCCGGATGCTGCTGGTTGCTATAGCGAGGAGGGAAATCCAAACAGAAGGGCTCAGTTCGCCTCCCTCGGGCCTGGGAGCAGCGTTCCCTCCTCTCAGCCAAAATAAAAGTGCCGCCCGGAGCCTGGCACCCCTTCCCCGGAGAGCTGACTGCGGGCTCCAGAAGAGGGGCCTGAAGGATCTAGGCACCGAGCGAGGGGAGGGGGTATCCAGCCCCGCAGGGAACCGCCAAGCAGGTTACTGCTGGAGCGGGCGGAATGCACCAGCCACACGACTCACAGTCAGTCTCTCTCTCTCTCTCTCTCTCTCTCTCTCTCTCTCTCTCTCTCTCTCTCTCTCTCTCTCTCTCTCTCTCTCTCTCTCTCTCTCTCTCTCTCTCTCTCTCTCTCGGCCCCTACTCTTTTCCTGCCGTATTTTATTTAGCAAAAATCTCACAACCTTCTTAAACTCGAAAGATTTTCCGGTGGATGATGAAACCCCTTTTTTGCCGGGGCTGATGGCAGCGTCTCGGCGCTAGAAGCGCCGTCGGAGGACAGCGACCTGCGCGTGGCGCCGACACTGTACTGGCAAGGAGCTATGACACCAGGGGCAGAATGACTTGTTCTGAGTTTAAAAAATCACTCAAAGGGAAGTTGTACTAGAAAGGAGTATAGATACAAATTTCTCACATTTAAAAGAGACTCTTATTTTGCAATAGTGTTTTTTCTCTTTCTCTCTTTCAATATCTTGCTATTCAACTTTGAAACTAGTGTCTAAAGGGAAACTTACACTAAAGGCTCTTAACGGTTTATAATCTCTCCAACCATATAGCTCAGAATAGCTAGGGGAAAACAGCACTGTTTAGTTAATTTTGAGCTGTTGGCTTTAGAAAATTTTGAGTTGGTATTTTTTAAAGGGGGGTACTATTCGTTTACACTAAGTCAGGTAACAAGTTAAGATTTTATTTGTGGGGCCAAGTTATCTACACCAGAAGAGAGTTGGATAGTAAAAACTTTAAAAAATTAATTCCCTTACTTTCCTGTGACTTTTAAAATCTTTCTCTCTTTTTCTCACTCCTCCTTTCTTTGTCTCTCCTTCTCTCTTTTTCTCTCTCTTTTCTCCATGTCTGTCTCTTGCCTAGAAGCTGCCTGAAAAGCTAGACAGAAAACTTTGATTTGGCCAGAGGAAGCCATTTGAAAGGCATAATCAAAAGAATTTCTCTCTCTCCTCTATTTAAAATATATACTTTCCTTGCAAGTGACAAGTCTCTTAAAAAAAAGTTGACACAACTTTGTAAGAAGTTCCTTAATTCATAATAATATTCACATTTTAAAAAATGCTTGAAAGAAATCATGTTAATGAAGAGAACATTTGCAGTAATTTGGTGATAATTATCAGAATCACCACATATTCGCAGAGGCTTGAACAATTCGTGTTCAGAGAAAAGCAAAACACATTATTTTAATAGTCTGATATGCAAACTATGGACCGTTCAATTACGTGGCTTAATAATGCATACATGATGTGATCTTATTATTGGGATAGGAAAGTCTGTGGTGAGTCACTCCTAAGACCAAGTGTGCTCTCACATCCAGTAAAATCCATTGCCATGGATCAGGGGCCCCTGCCAAACTGCATTTAAGAGAATAAAAATTAATGACTGAGAATTTGAGCGTTAAATTAACATTAATTATATGACCTGCATGCTGGAAAGATTAAATTTCTTATGCCCTAATTAGATAACATCTCCTCATACATCAAACAATTTCCATTTCCATTTCCAGGTTTCAGTAATACAGTGCAAGGTGGGGATAGGCAATAGCTGAGGGTTTCTTTCTCTGAGGACAAAGTTTGGGGTGTCCAGCCACCATCTCCACTGCTTTCCTTTCCTTCTCCCGTTGGCTTCATCAGGAAGAGCCCTCAGGTTGGAGGTCATATTATAAAGACTTAAGCTCGTTCTCCAGTTAGTACACACAATGGTAGTTGGAGAGCTGGGAGCTTGGTGGGTGGTCCCCTAGCAGACCTGGAGCACCAGAAGGACCCATCACAGCTGTCCCAAAGAAGGCTGGGCTATCAGTGTCTCAGGCCAGGAAAACTAGAAGTTAAGATCCCTGCATGGAGGCGGAAGGGAGGAAAATCCGGTCAAGATGCATCATGAACCCTTATGAGAAAAACGTCTAAGTTAGAAGTGCAAGGATGGATGCAAGTGATCCTCGATGTTGTGTTTGGAGAAGAAAAAAGGTTTTCTTAGGTGGGGAACAACCAAAGGCCAAGAAAGCGGCACTCATTTCCTTCGTGAAGAGATGTGAGAAGAGGTTTGTCTGCCAGCAGCGCCCTGACATTTTGAAGTCGCACACCATGCTGGCCACAGGCGCCCACACCTGCGAGGCCAGTCCTTCCTCTGTCTGACCCTGTTTGGGGCAACACAGAGCCGACGTTGGCCAAAAGGTGGGGAGTGGACCAGGTGTGTGGGTGGGTCTTGGTATTTGAGAACCTGTTGCTGATGAAGGGAGGCAGGGAAAGGGCTGGATTAGGGCGAGCAGTTACCCCCACCCTCCACCCCGAGGAGAGATGGTCGGTGGTGGCACGTCCATTCTCTCGGTTCCTAAGACTTGACTTTGGGGTCCCAAGTTTCTAAAGAAAGCTGCCTTGTGCATTCGGCTTGGAAACAATGCACAGGACTTAAATTACTGGGATTAGAATTTGGAGTTTCCTCTTGGAGATTCTGAGTGGCCCCAGCCCTCACACGTTTTCTCTCCCTCCCCCTCATTCTCCTCGCCTCACCTTCCTGGGAGACAGTAAAGTACGCTGGGACGTTTCGGACAGCTGCCCCGAGCGCCGGGAGGGACGAGCGGAGCAAGATTAAAACCTCAAGGAGGCGGATGCTAAGGCACTCAGAATAGAGTTTTCACGTGTCAGTGTTTCCATTCAGCCACTTTCAGGCTTCTGGGGAAAGGGCAGGCGTGCGTGAGCGCGAGTCTACGCTACTGTCAATGGTGTGTTACGTGGCAGGGGAAGTGGGGGTGCTGGGGCAGTTAGCAGATGCTAGCGGCAAGGGCTCAGCCTGCGGGGTCCACTTCCCGCCGGGCCGTCGGGGCGGGAGGGAGGGCGGCGGCGGAGTGGGTGTGGAGGGGGCCCGCGGAGAGAGGCCCGTCCCTTGGCCGGGCCGGGCGGATCGCTTCCCGAGGCTCCAGGCGGGGCGGCCCACTGCGCGCCGCCCCAAGCGCGCTCAGATTCTGCAGCTACTTCGCAAACCTGAGCCCCTGGTGCAATACAATCTCAGGGTTGGAATGAAACTGAAAGTTAAGCCACCGCTTATCCGGGCCCCGGGATAGGGGCGGGGAGTCTGGGGAGGGGCCTGCACGGAGTCCGGTGAAAGTGCGGGGTGGGGATGCTTCTGGAAAGTTTGGCCAAGTTTGAAACGCTGTGCGCGCGCTCCCCCTCCACTGACTCTGCCTACCGGCTGCCCACCGACCGGGTTCGGAGGGGAGGGCGTAAGGATCCGGATAATAAAGGTGAGGCGGAGGTGAAAACGGATGGAAGAGGGCTCGTCCCACCTTCCCGAAAAAATATGAAGTCTCTCTCTTTTGGCAGAGAAACAGCTCTCCCTGCAGGTCCACAGAATAGAGTGTCGCAGCTGTTGTGGTCAGAACTTCGCAGCCCCAATCTTGGGGAGAGAGAAGCCGCCGCTCGCTGCCCGCGGCTCCCTCTTCCCGGCTCCTCAGCGCTTTCGGTTTGAAGTGTATTTCTCCTTTACACAGACCACCCCTCTCCCCCGCCCCCCGCCCCCAGCGTGCCTTTGCTCGAAATGGTTGCTCCTTTTAGAAATTGGAAAATCAATACTAGTTTAGTCTCTTCCGTGAGATGATGCACTGTCTAACCTTCCAGGGAGGGAAACGGCCGAAGGCATGGCTCCAGCCCCTGGAGAATTTTACGTAGAAATTTACAATGAACGGTACTTAGGAGCGCTTTTGAACTACACTTTGGTTTAATAGCTTTACTATACACCCAAGACACACCTCTTACATAGGCTCTGGTTGTGGCTGAGGTTTGGTTAAACAGTTGATTAGGAGCTCGCACCATGGGTGTTTATTCTTCCTTTTTTCTTGAACCAAATCTTGGATGGCTTCCTGATAGTTTTCAGATGCCATTTGCCGCACAAGACAGATTTCATATGCCTACTGCAGATTGTCTTCAAAGTTCTAGTTTAAAGAGCATTATGTAAGCCTCTCTCTATTTACATAAGAGCTTTGACTCAAACCTCTCAGAAAAACGTTTATTACCAACTGAAACCCATCCAGGGGAGCAGCATCACCGACCTGCCTCTTTGACACTCTCAAGAACAGCAGTAGTTTATTCTTTTCGAAAAAAAGAGAGGAGTAGATGCAACAAAGAATTGGAGTATTTTACATTTTTACTCAGCTTGGTTTTATATAATTTGAACATCATCCTTAAGCTTCAATTCAGACAGTGGGGACGTTTATAGGATACACTTTTTCTCCACGTGGTTAGCATATCTAGGCCACAGAGTTGGCCCTGTCTCTGTCAAGTTCAATCCCAAACGTGAGAACAAATTCTAGTTAATAGAATCAATGAAGTGCAAATTTAACTAAGTTCTAAATTATGAAGAGGATTCATGAATACATGATCACTGTAAACAAAAATTAAAAATATACAAAATTAAAGGTAGATTTTCTTTTTACTACCTTCAACTTCATCGCACTTCCTGTCCCAAAGATAACCACTGCTGATAACTGGAGCTCTTTCTCTCTCTCTCTTTCTTTCCATCCACTTACTAAACTTTTGGGAAGATTTTTTATTATTATACATTGTTATAATTCCTTTTAGGAAGATAGGACCTGGTGAGATAAGAAAGTTAGTAACAAAGGTTCAAAACTGGGCCACTCTAAGGCAGGACAATATGTTGTCCCAAATCACATGGGAAGGTAGCTTTGGAGTATTGCCCTATCACTGTTATGCATTAGCTGGGAAAAAAGGTCACTTAGAAACTGGCACTTTCTTGTCAATAGAAAAGACCAACAAGCATTCTAGGAACATCATTGTTTAACTATTAGAAGCTAGAACTATTTCAAGAAAGTTCTCAGAGTCTGGGGTTCTTCCTAGTGAACACTTTCTATTTAAACAATCTCTTCTCTCCTTGCAGACCCGGGAGAGATGCTGTTTTACAGCCTTGTCTCCAACATGGAACTTGTTAGGGGAAGGGACTAGATTCCCAGACATCCTTTCATAGGAGGCCCCTTGTAACACGTAATAGTGTTGTGTGTGGTGTTGTTACCAAGAGAAACTAAGTCAAGATAGGTTGTTTCTCGAATGTCCTGTCACCTGCCAGCCTTCTCACTTTGCCCTATCACCCTGGTCACACAGCTCCAGGTCTGCCTTTTGTGATATTTTAGCCCATTTAGACTCTTTTCCTCTAAGGGACTCCTCACTCTTGCCTTCCCTGTCATCATCAATCTGATAAGGTGATCAATATCAAGGTGTTAAAAGCTGATAAATGCTAAGAGGTATTTACATGGTTTTCCAAAGCATTTTGGAGGGTCCGTGTTATAGGCCCCAAACAATGAATCTCAGTAATGGAACTGGAATTTAAGACTGTGGTTGGCAGATGGGGAAGATATTTTAGGCAAGAGGAGTTTGCAGCGTTCCTAAAATACAGCCACATGGCCGTGAGTCACCTTTTTTGTCCTCTCTTTAAAGACCAGCTCTACCTCTGTGATCTATGCAGACATGAAATTTCTGCTGGAAAAACAGTGCCATTGTAGAATTCTTTGTTAGTAATTGAGCAGTGTTGGAAACATTTTAATGGGATTGGTATTGTACTGAAGAATTTGCTTTTGAGTAACAGGTTCCATGGGACCCACCCTACTACCTGGGGAGAATGACTTACGTTTGGCCAGTGAAAGTATTTGCACCCCATAGTGATTGGTTCAGGAAACACACATGACCTGAGAAGGCCAATCAAAGCCAGTGAACATTAGCCTCATACTTTTGGCTAGAATGATGGGGAAGAAAAAAGAAAAAAAAGTTAAAGCTCTGATTGTCTTAGATCCTAAGATAGAAGCATTTATCTTCTAGGAGCTCTGTTGTGAAGAGGGTGCTTGGAAGAAACCAAGACAGAGAAAAGGAAAAGAGGACAACTTAAAATGACATATTGAGCCCTTGGATTCAGCTGTATCTAAAGTCTACCCTCGGGTTTTTTTGTTATGTAAGCCAAGAAACCACTCTTTTTTCCCAGAAGTTAGTTTGAATTTCTGTTGCTTGAAACGGAAACAGCTATGACTCTTTCACGATTCTCATGCTGTTAAGGGCAGAAGGTTAAGTTGATCATGTGTCTTGGTTCATGGCACATTATCATTGCTGGATGATGCAAAGCCCTTCTCATATCTATTTTCCTCCTTCCCTCCCTCCCTCTTCTCTTTTATCCTCATTACTCACTCTGATTCCTGTCTCTGTCATAGGCCACCATTCTCATATGTTTGTATGTATTCTTGAAAATACATATTGTTTTTCTGAAGAAATTATTCTTAATTTATGGAAGTAACAGTGTGTTGAAAATCTTGTTCTGCTTCTTGCATTTTCACTCCGTATTGTGTATTTAATATTTCCATTGTTATGTGTACATCTAATCTGTTGCTTGTAACTGCTGCCTCATTTTCTGTCCTGTGTGTATCTATAAAGTTCCAGTAAGCCAAAAACAAAAACAAAAACAAAACACACTAGGTATTTCAACAGAGAATTTAACAAATGGGGTTGATTACACAGGTGCTGGAGAATTGAAAATACAAAAGGCAAAGATGAATGAGTAACAGAGGTAACAATTGCCGCAAACAGTAGTGCTGGGGGAGTAAATCTGAACGATTGCATGCTGACTATTCAGTACCTATGTTTATGGAGTGACCACACAACATGCCTGGAAGTGGGACTCTTTGTTCTAGTCTTCCATTGGAAACATACAAGTAAAATCTAATCTTCTCTTTCTACCTTCTGCTACTTAAATTTAAAAAAAAAAAATGTGATTGATGAGAAACACTCATTCCTTCTAATTTCATGTTATAGTATTTCAACCACACACTGAGCTCTGATATATGCCAAGGGATGTAAAGGTGAATGAGACACTGTGGTCCACTGTGTGTGCTATGACTCTGTGGTTCTCTTGATGAGCTCACAGCCTCGAAGGGGAGGATGGCCGGGTAAGTAGTACAATGTGGTCTGTGATGTCTTCCACTCATTTACTGACTAAATTTACCTACTTATTCTATTTAACATGCCAGGTACTGTGCTAAGCCTCTAAAGCGGTGGTTCTCAAGCTTGGTTCACATTAGGAGAATCACGTGGGAAACTTCAGAAAGATGTCTTGGTCCACCCTCTGAGATAATGATTTCAGTGGGTGGAATGCAGCTTGGGCACTGGGACTGTGAACAGTGCTCCAGGGGATTCTAACTGCAGTCAAGACTGAGAACCACTGCTCTAAAGAGAGAAAGATATTCTCCCTTTCTTCAAGGAACTCACAGTCTTGTGGGAGAAACAGACAAGTAAGCAGGCAATCATATTCCAGTGTGGAAAGCATTGTAACAGCAGTGAGTGTGGGGAATTCTGGTTCTTCTTCCCATTTTATGGATGAAGAATCTGAGGGTTTCACATGTTAGTGGATTTTTCCAACATCATGGATTAAGTAGGTGTCAGAGTCACAATATAAACCTGGATCAGTCAGATCAGATCACCACACTAACTCCCAGTCAAAGGAAACTATACCTTCCAATAGAAGGAAAAGATGAAAACTAGGACTGTTTATTTTTATTATTTTGTAAGGGAGTTTGCAATGTTTTTGCATGTTCTAATATGGATAAAATGCTAACATGAATTTCTAAAGGTTTGCAGGTAAAATACGATAACAATGATTAAAAAATACAGGCATGCAAATGAACTTATCTACAAATCAGAAATAGACTCACAGACATAGAAAACAAACTCATGGTTAGCAGGGGAAAGGGGGTGGGAAGGGATAAATTGGGAGTTTGAGATTTACAGATACTATTATATATAAAATAGATAAACAACAAGTTCCTACTGTATAGCACAGGGAACTATATTCAATATCTTATAGTAACCTATAATGAAAAAGAAAATGAAAAAGAATATATGTATGTATATATATGGCTGAAACATTATGCCAAACACCTGAAATTGACACATTGTAAACTGACTATGCTTCGATTAAAAAAAATGGAAAAAAATACAGTCATGATTCCATGTTCTCAAAATATTTACCAAACTAGATATTTATAATGTAAGGCAATCATGCAAAGGCAATATTTCTGCATCATGATTCCTACGTCTCTCAGAATATCCACATAACACAATTGGGCAGCGTTTATTTACTTATCATGCTCATGAAACTATGATAATAGTGAATACAATTTGGACTTTAGGATGGAGACCTCCTTGATAATCTGACCCATAATGACTACATCTTGAAATATACAATACTGTGTGCTTTGGACATCCCTCAGGCCTTCTCAAAAGTACCATTCTAGTTAGGCTTTTTTGCTTTCCCAGAGACTTCTCAGCATCCTCTTATTTTTATGCAGGAAAGTGTAAAAATCTGAATGCAAAGTTTCTGTTTATTCTATTTTAGGTTTTTATTTTTTATAGTTTTTCTTTAGGAAAACTTTTGCCTGTGGAGAAAATTCTCAGCTCATCATAAAAAGGGTATACGCAGGCAAAAAGCAAAAGAACTTTTCTACATTTTGTACTGATGTTTTATACATCAGTGAGGTTGTGCATTGCATGTCCAAATTGAAAAGAAAAAACTGAAGCAGCATCTCAGGGATGTCCATCTGGAGGTTTCCTGAGTAAAGGTTATTAGCTAAACTCTAGGAGAAACCCCTAGTTCTTGCTAAAACAAGGCTGGAGGTGGAGCTGACAAAAACAAACAAAACAAAACATAGCAAAAAACAAACAACATGAAATAAAGCAGACTTTTCTATCCTGATTACAGCAGCGACCCAGTCTAGGTAGAGAGTCAACTTCTAAAAGTGATTTTAAAAGGAAAAAAACCCAGTGAGGCAAATATTTTATAAGAATAAACATTTAAGCGTCATTGAGATATTTAATAGTTATAGTTGAGTGCTTTTGATTTGGAGATTTCAGAAAGTCTAAAACTTAAAAATATCACAATGATTCAAATTATGCATTTCTGTAGGGATTCTTTTAAATGTTATACAGTGATCTCATTTTTATCTGTGAGACTGTTGAAGTTCTATTGAGCTGATTGTACAAAAAGGTCCTACAAAGTTCAAGCTAAATTTTCTTCCCTGGAGCTCATCTTCTAATAATAATAATATGCAAAGTTTACTGCTTTTGGCCATTATACATTAAAAAAAAAAAACCCAACTAATTATTTCCATCTATTGATTTGTGTCTCTAAACCAGCTTCTTTTTAGGACACACCCAGGAAGCAGATGACTGTTTGTTTGTTTGTTTGTTATCTCAAAGAGACTGGGGCCAGCACAAAATTTACCATGGGTAACTCAGCATGAGATACTCCACAATGAGCATTCAATTCTGAGGAAGCAGATTATGGAGTTCGGAAAGGGCTCTTCCAGGATATAAGGTTTTACATGTGATCTGGAGCTTGTCTTATCTGCAAATTCGGTATGTAACTGGGCTGATGTGTAGTACTATTACTACTGAGCAGAGCGCTCTGTATCAGCAAGCGTGCAAGTAATGACTCCTAGCCCCAAACCCAACTATCTTAACAGCAAGAAATTTCTGTTAACCTATAGACCAAGAAATCCTGAGACAGGGTAGCTCAAGTGTTGTTAATCCATTCGCTCATTGATTCATTAAAAGCCCATGTTCTTACCATCTTTTTTTTCCAGCTATCTCTAGCTTTGTCCCCTGGCTAGCTTTCCCCAGGGTTACAAGATGGTTGATGCAGTTCCAGGCGTGATATGTAGATACCACAGTGCTCAATAGTAGAAGAAGTGTGTTTCATTCCATGTGTCTCTTTATTGAGAGGAAGTGAAATTTTCCTGAGGTCCCCAGCAGACTGTGTCCGTTGACTGGAACTCAGTGATGTGCACAATCTGGAATCAGGTACTAGCAAAGGAAATGGGCTTATCCTAATTGGATCCCTAGTCAGGCTTTATCCTGAATCACATGGGGAGGATGGACACTGGAACTGAATTGGGGCCACCTCTGGTAAGGGAGAAGGTGGGATGATTGTCAGCTGGGCAAAACAGGTGACTCTCTGGGGAGAAAAAAGAAAGTGACAGAGGACAGTGAGAGGGAAAAAACAGTTCAAAGAAGTAACGCTCAGAGATGCTTCTTTATAGGACTAGATAGACTTACAGCTATAGGAAGCACGTGGTAACAGAGTGGAAGGACTCTATTTTAAACCACCCTAAGTGGGCCTCTGTGCCTGCCAGGTCAGGAATGTGGGTAAAACAGAAAGGGGATTTGGAAGCTGCCTGTACTGGTCACTGAATTAATGTAAATTTTGTTTTTTGGATGATTAAACCAATTGAGATGATTTTATAATAAAACCTTGCAAGATGAGGGTGCAGTGTTTAAGTGACTAGCTCAGGTTCACATGTTAAGTTGATTATTCCCTCCAACCTGGAAACAGATATGGGAATGATCCTGAGTGAATGCCCAATTCTCCCCCATTATTCATTCATTCATCCGTTTATCCACAAGTACTTACTGAGCACCTATATGCCAGGTACCATTTTAGACTCTGGAGTAATTGAATTAAGGATAGAAAGTCTATGTTCACATGAATCTTACAAACTAGAGGGAGAAGATGAACAATAAACAAGTAATCAAATAAATATATAAAAAATAGATGGTGATACATGGGGGTGAAACCCTCTGATTGGAGGGTTTTAAGCACAAGACATAATCAGATTTCCACTTAAAAATGATCACTCTGGCTGTTTTGTTAAAAATAAACTGGGGAGGCAAAGGAAAGAAGTAAAGAGATGACTGTAATTGTCTGAGTAAGAAGTGACGGTGGCTTGGACTAGAATGGTGGGAGAGGTGGTGAGAAGTGGTTAGATTCTGCATATATTTTAAAAATGGAGCCAACAAGAATTGCTGATGGCATATATGTGACATGAGAGAGTTAGAGAGTAGACGAGAATGACTCCAAAGTTTTTGGCTTGAGCAACTGAAAGGATGGAATAGCTCTTTATGAAGGTGCAGGAAACTATAGAGGGGGATGGTTTAAGGGTTAAAATGAGGAGTGTGCTTTGGGAATGAAGTTGGGAGTTGTCAGGGCATATGTGCTATTTAAAGCAATGGGCCTGTGAACACAGAGTCAGGAAATAGACATATATCTTCATATATGTAGACTCCTGATTTAAGATGAACAGACTTAAAAGAGATGGATAAGGACAGACTTCAAAATATGGAACTGGATTCTTTGGACATTCATTTGGGTATACATGTGATCAAATACCTTAGTCTATTCAGAAAAATGAATTCAAGTAGATTAAAGATTAATATTACTTAAATATGAAGAGCATAATTGTAAAACTTTTGTAAGAGAATAGAGGACAATCTTTTTATGTAAAAAAAAAATAAAATAAAACAATGGGCAGGATGAGATCATTTAGGGATTGAGTATAGATGGAGAAAAGAAGTCTTAGAGCTGAGCCCTGAATATTTAGAGGTTGCAGATGAGGAGAAACCAGCAAAGGAGACTGAGGGAGTGTAACCAGTGAGATTGGAGGAGAAAGAAAAGATGGCACCCTCGAAGCCAATTCTGAAAGTGACTGAAGAAAAAGAAAAGGGAAGCAGAGCTGAGATAGGTTGAGCAGACCTTTTCTTGGGTAAAAAATTTAAAGGAGGTGCCAAGAAACTCAGTAATCAAGGTAATTAATGTCTTAATGTAATATTTAAAAAATAAAATTTTATTGAAAAATCCATGATAAACAAAGTATCACAACTTAAAAACAGGATCTGACCCTATGCTTGCACCCCTTAGCTTGGTCCTGTTTTGGCCACACCCTGTCTTTATTTAAAAATTTGATATTTTGTTCATTGTGAATTTTTTGTGTTTATTTTCATTTAAAAATATTACACTGAAACATTATTTTCAATGTTTTGGGCACTTCCTTGAAATTTGCATCTGCAGTGAATGCCTGGTTTGCCTTCCTCTACCTTCAGGGTAAGGTAGTGACAGAGGGTCGATCGGGTTCAGGAATACAGAGTCTGATGAGAGCTGGCTCAGTGGGTCTGTGAGGAAACGTGTAACAGGGAGGGTTCAAGAGGAAGTGGGAGGAGAAGAACTGAAGACAGTGAATCCAGACTGTTCTTCTAAGGAACTTTAGTGAGGAGCAGAGAAATGGACATTAGCCATAGGGCACGTGGATTCTAGCTCAGGTTTTATTTCATACAGAAAATACGACTGTATGTTTGTATGCAGGGAGAAGGCTAGAAAAGTTGCAGGGTGGATAATCTAGAAGAAGGGGCATGTGCTATCTGGGAACAGATGCCTGACACCCGGATATGCAAATGTGTTGATGAGGGAGGTTGCCCGTGGCTTGGAGTGAAGAAACGGGTGGATTTTCAGTCTTACTAGAAGCACTTCAAGTCAGCTTACAAGAGGATAAATACAAGAAAAAATGAATTCTTAAAAGAGGAAAAGAGGTTTAAGAAGGAAAAAATAACACTAAAATACAGTGGTTGTGATTGTGAGCATGGCCAGGGTGTACGTTTTCTGGTAGCAAAGACCATAGGGAGATGATATAAATTACCTAACTCATTATGGAGAGGAGGAAACACAGCAGGCCCTCAGTGGAGGTGATGTTCCTATAACCGACCCTTGTAACTATTGTATGTATAACATGTAATCGAAGGGGTAGACATCCTTATTTCCTCATACATATAGAAGTATGATCAATGTGGATCAATTTTTTTAAATTGAGGTATAGTTGATTTACAATGTTGTGTTAGTTTCAGGTGTACAGCAGAGTGATTCAGTTATACACACACACACACACACACACACACACACACACACAGAGATATATATATATTCTTTTTTCAGATTCTTTTCTATTATAGTTTATTACAAAAATATTACAAATATATTAGTACAGTATAGTTCCCTGTACTATACAGCAGGTCTTTGTTTATCTATTTTATATATATTAATGTGTATATGTTAATTCCAAATTCCCAGTTTATCCCTCCCCCCTCCCCCTTTCCCCTTTGGTAATCACAGTTTGTTTTCAATGTCTGTGAGTCTATTTCTGGTTTGTAAATAAATTAATTTGTGTCATTTTTTGGATTCCACATATAAGTAATATATATTTGTCATTCCCTGTCTGATTTACTTCACTTAATATGATAATCTTTAAGTCCATCCATGTTGCTGCAAACGACATTATTTTATTCTTTTTCATGGCTGAGTAGTATTCCACTGTGTGTGTGTGTGTGTGTGTGTGTGTGTGTGTGTGTGTGTGTGTGTGTGTGTAGAGCACATATTTATCTAGTCATTTGTTGATGGACGTTGAGGTTGCTTCTATGTCTTGGCTATTATAAACAGTGCTGCTATGAGCATATATCTTTTCAAGTTATAGTTTTGTCTGGATATAATGTGGATCATTCTTGCCACGTGCTTTGAGAAAGGGCTATGTACTATGCTATGAAGGAAAGTGGCCTTTGTATTTAACCTTTTGGTATTTAATATGATGTAACTCGAGAACTTAGACTTCAGAGGTGCAGGCAAAGGAGGATTCTTGAATTTACTTTGTCTAGTGGGTTTTCTTATTGGATCTCAATGTCAAACAAACACATCAAGGTGATTCTATCAAGCTTGGAGAATGTCAGCTATGCTCCACCTGGGGTTAAGGAGAGAACTTACCTCTTTGGGAACCAGGTGGTGGTATCCACACGTTTAAGGAAGTTAAGGAGGCTGTTCAGTGTTCCTGACCTCACATGAGTCCTCTGCACCTTCACATGGATGGTCATAGACAGACGTGCCAGCAAAGCCAGGGTTTTCCTCAGAAGGCAGTTGAAACAGCGTTTTTATAAGACCACCCAAAGAGCATGACAGAGATAACTTTAGCTTTAATGTCTTTCAGAGAGGGTGTTGGCAGACATTCACAGTTGTAGAAAAATGTTAGGTTGTACAGTGGTTAGTTACCATCTTGGTGCCCTGAAGGGCCTCCCAGGGTTACAGAACACACCCCTCAGACGATAGACTGGATTGGACTCGTGTATGGAATTATTTGTTATTAATCTCTTAAAAGTTGAAGGATATCAGCCTGGAATTGTAATTTTCATTTAACAAATTTTTAAATTTGTTATTCCTAAAAGTCAGTGGCTACTAAGATCACCTGGCACTGAAGAAAATAGCCACTTGGTGTTTTGTTAAGTCAAATAAACAAATACCACAATTAAAATATTGTCAAACTGAGTGTTTTGTTTTGTATAAGTCAGATAAATGCGCACTGACTAAGTTTTACAAGTTTCAGCTTGTGGAGTTAGTGACAAGTTAATCTGGCCAGGGCATGGGTCTTCAATGCCCTTTTCCTTTTCCTTTTTCTACCTTTAGTGCAAAAACTCTGCTAGAAAAACGGGCTGAGGAAATGCAGTCAGTGTAACCGGGTGCCAGGCTGCCCAGGGGAGCCTGGGTGCATCAAAGAAGGTGGAAGGATGGAGTGAAGTCTCTGGGCTGTGCTGGGTGACGAGAAGGCAGATGGCATGCCCAGGAGCCCAGAGAAGTGGCACAGGGGTCAACTAGTACAGACACTGAAGTTCCACTTGGGACGGACCACACACTGCTGTCCAAGGATTAAAGTGACAGAATCTTTATGAAATCACGAAGTCGCATCTTAAAAGGAGAAACTATTCAAGTCTCTTAGAGATGATGATTCATCTCTAAGTCATTTTATACTTTTGAAATTTGTCAATGATATAATGGGAGCAAAGTTTTTCCTGTAAGGAAGACATAGGCTGTTTGTTCCTTGCAAAGGAAGTGAAAAATCAGGAAACCATCTGGCATTTGCTCAAAATATCTAGATAATTGAGGCCAAAGTATCTTTTAGCTTAATTTTATATCAATGAACATCCTTCATGCCCCCTTCCTCATTTGCTTGGTAGAAAGCATCTTCAGGAAAGAGCCCGAAATTTTCTAAGAATTTTGAAATACAATGACTAATACCATTGGATTGTGTTCTTCTCTGTTCATAGCAAATCTGCTATTCTTGAATTTAATATGTATGTGTATATATCTATTAATTAAAGAGATATTCTTTAAGAATCATTATGGATTGAAAAGTCTTCCTTTATTGAAAATTTCATAGCATCAATCAGATAGTTTTCACAGACGATGTGATCTTTCTACTATCTCTCAAAATTTGCATTTCAAAGCTGCTTGATAGACTAAGTGAGATGAAGTTGATGTCCTTTCTGTACAATAGAGATGTAGGATGGCTCTCTGCTGGAGAAGCATTATTATTTACTGCCAAGGTTATTTAATAAATTTAGTTTTGCATTTCTAATTCAGGATCACATGTTTTGTACCACATACTAAAAACTTGGCATTTCTTAGGAAAACAGAATTGTATTTAAAAGACATTTAATAGCTGTTTTTTCCTCCTAAGTATGTGTATATTGTTTTATTATTCATTAAGAAATATTATTGTGATATTATCTCATGTCAAAAGGTGAGTATCATCTTTCATTTCTAGTGTTAATCTAGACTTTTCATTCCTAGTTTTCATCTTCTACAAAGTGTAGACCACTTTTTGTTTTACTGGGAATACATTAAAGAAATTTGGGAAACACTGTAACTCCCTAGTTAAAGAAAAATGTTTATTTCATAGGAAAAATAATATTAATATCCAATCAAACTTGAAACCATTGCCATTAAACAGGTGCCAGTATATTTAGCTGGGTCTCTTAAATCTAACTGGTCAGTATCTGAAAGATGCTGTCTATTTTGCATCAAAATTTCCCCTGAATTCTATCACTCTAAATGATATGAAAAAATTATATGTCATGTCCTTCAAAGTTTAGAAGTTGGATGATCTAATTAGGACCTAGATTTGAAGGAAGCAAAGTTTCTCAGAGTATTGAAAATACAGAATTTTCTGGTTATGCTGGGAAATAAACAGCAAGAAGCATATGACAGGGATTCAGTGTTGGCCTTAGTGGTCTATGTTTTTAAAATACATCCCCACTCTTCAAGCTTCTTCTTCTTCCTCTCCTCCTGCCCCTCCTTCTCCTCTTTGGCTTTGGATTCAACTTGATTTTTCAACAGAAATGTTAAGCATCCCCTGGAGACTGCTATAGCTAATTAGCCAAACATGCGATGAGCAGTGGCTTTCCTTAGTTGGAGAATCAGCATGAGTCCTAATTTATATTTCTCCCCTTTTCCCTAGGCCACTTGTTAACTAGCCATCAGCTGAAAATAACTCTGGTCATTTTGGATGGAGTTGGCTTATTTTTTTCTGTATCTTAAAAACCTGGTTTAGAAGGATGAAGTTTACCCTCTTACCCTAAGCAACTACAAAACTGGAAAACAATATGTAAAATAATAGTTTGCAAGGCACTGACATTATCCAGTGAAGGACGGTGATTCCTAAGAGATGGGAAACTGAGGAGGTGATGAGCCCTTGGATTGCCCCAGCCTGCTGCCGGAGAGAATATTGAGGCCACAGCACAGGGAGGGGGAACCCAAGTGGATGGTGGCAGTTTATATGAATTCTGTATCCAGTGAAAATATTTTTAAAAAGCAGTGGTGAAATAAGGGCTTTTTCAGACATTCGAAAGCTGGAAGAATTCATCGCTAGCAGAATTGTAGTGTGAGAAATGTTCATGGAAGACCTTCAGCAGAAGGAAAATGGTACCACCAGCTGGAAATCTGGCTGTACAGAGAAAAATGAAAACACTGGATTAGTAACTGTGTGGATAAATACAAGATAGTTAAATCTCTTTAAAAGATAATTGACTGTTGAGAATAAAAATAATAATGTATCTTGGGGTTAATGATAAAAGTAGATGTACAATGTATAAAGAAAATAGAACAAAGTTCAGGGAAGAAAAATGAAAGCATTATTGTAAAATTCTTATATTATACAGGAAGTGGTATAACATCACTTGAAGGTAGACTACGGGAAGTTATACTATGAACCCGAAAGCAACCACTAAAATAACACAGCAAAGAGCCTTATCTAATAAACCAACAAAAGAGATAAGACAAAATCATGAAAAATAATTAATTCTAAGGAAATCAGTAAAAAAGGAGGAAAAGGGGAACAAAAAACCCCTAGATGGGACAAATAGCAAGCAGATAGAATGTGGGAGACTAAACCAAATTATATTACTAATGACACTAAATATAAATGGTCTCAATAGCCCACTTAAAAGGTAGAGATACTCAGATTGGATTAAAAAAATGACTCAAATATGTACTGTCTACAAGAAATATATTTTAAGTATAAGACACAAATAGGTTACAAGTAAGAGGATGGGAAAAGATATACCACACTAATCAGACAAATGCTGGACTGGCTGTCTTAATATCAGACAAAATACCATCAAGAGTGAAATTACCTTCAATAGGGGTTTTACAAAGTATTCATTCCTTTAATCAGTCGGAAATAAGAATATTATAAAAACTAACCTTGCCCTGATCTCATTCAGCAATGTGATTCTTCAGCCACAGTTTTGAAACCTGCAGATACAGAATGTTCATGCATATCTCTCTTTTAAAATGCTCTCTTTTCAAGGTGGAGAAAGAGACACAGAGAGAGTGAGAGAGAGAGACAGAGAGGTTTGTGTTAAAACAAGCACACAGATCCAGACTGAATTCTTAGCTCTCTAGCTGAGTTTGAGTCAGAAGAAGGAACAGGGAAGTTTTCTTTCTTTCCTCATGAGAATCCCTCCTTTTTGCATTGTTTTCCTCTTTGAAGTTGTTACACAAATACCCTGAGTGTCCCCCCAAATGTGTGCAGGCATCCTCGCTCCACTGGATAGTAAGTTCACCTTTTCCAGGCTGAGAGACTTGAAATCATCCTTGAATCTTCTCTTTCACTCTCCAGATCTTCTCAGATACTCTGTTTACCTTTGAAATACACCCAGAATCTGATATCTTATCACCTTCATTGCTCTTAGTTCGTTCAAGCCACTACCCTCTTTCCCCAGTCACTGCAGTCATCCTTTTTAAAACTGAAATATAGTCAGTTTCAATGTGTTAATTTCTGATGTAGAGCATATGTCCCAGTTATGCATATATATACGTATATTCATTTTCATATTCTTTTTCATTAAAAGTTATTGAATATAGTTCTTGAATTATTGAATTCAGATATTGAATATAGTTCCCTGTGCTATACAGAAGAAATTTATTTTTTATCTGTTTTTATATATAGTAGTTAACCTTTGCAAATCTCAAACTCCCAAATTTATCCCTTCTCATCCTCTTTCCCCTGGTAACCATAAAATTATTTACTATTTCTGTAAGTCTGTTTCTGTTTTGTAGATGAGTTCATTAGTGTCCTCTTTTTTCTTTTCTTTTCTTTTTTAGATTCCACATATGAGCGATCTCATATGGTATTTTTCTTTCTCTTTCTGGCTTACTTCATTTAGAATGATGATCTCCAGGTCCATCCATGTTGCTGCAAATGGCATTATTTTATTCTTTTTTATTGCTGAGTAGTATTCCATTGTATAAAGGATTTGTTCCTTCGCTCTTGCCCCTCAATAATATGGTATCCTTTGGTTAGAGTAATTAAAAGATAAGAGATGGATATCAAGCCTTCTCAATTAACTTCTGATAACTGACCATGGATAAGTACTTTAATGAATTGTGAAAATGATTCTGAACCCTTTAATAGTTTGTACTTTTTGCATGTCCCTCCCTCTACTAGGGGAAGAGTCAAAGCAAAATTTTCCAGTTTTCTATTGGTTCTTTCCCTAAAGGTTGTTATTTTTTTCTTTCCACTATTATAGTTCAAATTTTATCCTAAAAAAATCCTAAAAAGTTTCAGGACACTATTCAAATTTTTACTGAAATTTGGCTGCATTACATGATTTAGTTGGTCATTGTTGGAGTCTGAGGAACATGCAGTTTGTTACACAGAGATTTTCACTGTGGTGTGGTTTGGAAAAAGTATAAGGAAAGCAGAATTCCTTCGGATTAAAAACAGAGTATCCCCAATCTCCCACACTGTTCTTTGGATTTGAAGTGAAAATTGACTTTTAATGAACTTTATAGTCACAATTTCCCTCCTATTTCCATTGTCATTGCTTTGCCTGAGTGCTTCATGCTCTACTGCTTGGATCAATCATTAACCCACTTATTCAACACTCATAGAGTATTTACTTTGGGTTAGGGGTCTGTCCCTAGGACCTGAAGACACAACAGTGAATCAGAGTTGGGAGGGTATAGCTCAGTGGTAGAGTGCGTACTTAGCACTCAGGAGGTCCTGGGTTCAATCCTCAGTACCTCCATTAAAAAAAAAAATAATAAAAAATTAAAAAGTGAATTAGAAATGTTCTTTGTCTTTAAGGAACACTCTGACCGTTATTAGGAAGAAATGGATATACGTATTAGTCATGATCCAGTCAGGAAATCAGATACTACCCTGGGTATTTCAATAGGGAATTTAATATTGGGAATTGGTTACAAAGGTGTTGGAGGGCTGAAAAAGCACCTAGGGTACGCTGACATATCCTGGAGAGAAAGCAACTGCAGACAGCAGGCATCTTGTCTGAGTTGGGGGAACACAAGAGAGGAGTGGTTATGATTACTAGGCTCCAGAATCTCACAAAGAGTCCCAAGACTTGCTGCTCGGGCCTGTGAGGGCTAGGAAGAGGCTGGTTCTGTGGTCGCCAAGAGAAGCTGGGACCTGATGCTGCTCTGGGAAAGAACAGCTGCAAACAGAGCAAGTATTGTCTCCTTCCTCCCGCCTTCCTGTCTCCTTCTAGTCCCCTGATGGGCAGAGTCTAACAGGGAGACGCTGAGAAGGGAATCTGGGAGATGTAGTTTGCTGAGTCCCAGCCCCATCATCACAGAGAAGAGTTCAGAAGGGCGGAGAGAAAAATCTAAATAACTGGCATAACATTTTCAAGTGGAAATAAGCTGTTAATAGGCAGGTCAGTTGACTGAAACACATGGTGGCTATGGTGAGAAAACAGGTCTACCTTAGGATGCATCAGTGAGCCTTGAAAGACAGCAAGACAATGATGATAAACACCCACGCAGGTGTTCACTAGGCAGAAGACAGAGCTAGCGCCAGGGCTGGAAACAAAAGACAGCTGTTTTGGGGGCTTTCCACATAATCCAGAATGACTCAAGATTAGGGTTTGGAAAAGATCATAAAAAAAGGATTCATTCATTCAGTTGATATTTTTAAAGAGCCTCTCATGTTCCATGTAGTATATACTCTGTGCTAAAGATCCATCACCGAAGAAGGTAGACAAGGTCCCTGCCATCATGGAACTTACATTCCTATAGCTGAGACAGACAATAATCCCATATACTAAGAAAGTAAAATGGTTACAGAATGCAATACAGGCAGTAAATGGGGTGCTCTGACAGAGAATAAACAAGGGAACCTAGTTTAGTCCAGTTAGTCTGGAAAGTTCTACTAAAATTGACATTTAAAGGATGGAGAGGAACAAACCACTTGAAGTGCCTGGGGAGGAGGATTCGCGAACACTAAGCTAGTCCTTGAAGCCAACAGAAAGCCAAGGTGACTGGAATACATTCGCATTTACACACACAGACACACGGACATGCATTCTTTGTTCATTGCAAAGAAAGAAGAAATGCATATCTCACTAGATACAGCCAGGAAGGTGTCAGGGCCTCAGAGACCTCTGTCGGGGTCAAGCTGAACTTCAGAGAAGGGTCTGGAGATGCTCAGGTTGGGACTCTGTTATGTGGCAACGGAGAGCCTGTGTACAGGTTTAAGCTAAGGCCGTTGACATCTGTTTTGTGTGTTACAAGAGTAATGCTGGTTACAGTATGGAGAATTTTTGCTACAGGTAGGTACTACAGACAATTTTAAATAATTGAAAGATGCTGACTTATACTTCATATATTGCATGAAAAACATCACATTTTCCTGTTTGGTTAAAGTAATTAAAAATCATAGCATTATAATTTGAACAGAACTTATGATTTTAAGTTTATCTTTTGCCCAAAACAAGGTTTGATAAGCTAAGTAGGGCAGGAGACCAAAAACATAATGAGATGTAATTAATACAGTCTGTATTTAAACCTTTATTTTATTAATTCAAAGAGTTGTATACAAATGGCCAACAGGTGTATGAAAAGATGCATCATTAATCATCAGGGAAATGCAAATCAAAACTACGATGGGAGATCACCTCACACCAGTTTTATGTCTATATAAAACAAATGTTGGCAGTGATGTGGAGAAACTGGAACCCCTTTATACAACTGGTGGGAATTTAAATGGCGCAGCCACTACGGAATTCCTTCAAAAAATTAAAAATAGAATTAGCATGTGATCCAGCAATCCCACTTCAGGTTGTACAATCACAAGAGTTGAAACCAAGATCTCAAAGAGATATCTGCACACCCATGTTTATTGCAGCATTGTTCACAACAGTTAAGTGATGGAAACAACCCATGCCTATCAATAGATAAATGGACCAAGAAAATGTGGTATATATACATATAATATACAATGGAACAAAGGGAATTATTGTTCTTAGAAAAGAAGGAAATCCTGCCATGTGCAACAGCATAGATGGACCTGAAGAGCATCATGCGAGGTGATATAAGCTAGTGAAAGGGGGACAGAATTGCATGATTCCACTTATGTGAGGGACCTAAACTATTTAAACTCAGAGTAGCAGAGAACTGAATGGGCTGGGGAGAGGAGGAAAAGGGGAGTTCTTTTCCAAACAGGATGAAGTTTCAGTTATGCAAGGTGAATTAATTCCAGAGAACTGTTGTCCAACATAGTGCATATAGTCAACAAGACTCTACTATGCACTTAGAAATTTGTCAGGAGGGTAGGACTCATGTTAAGTGTTCTTAACACACACATACACTCACACACAAAACCACAACAAAAACCCAAAGAGACGCAGGGACATTTTTGGAGGATATGACTCCTGCCTTGATTATAATGATGATTTCATGAGTGTTTCCATGTGTCCAAACTAATCAAATTTTATACATTAAATACGTAAAGGTTTCTATCAATTATATCTCAATGAAGCTGTTTAAATAAAAAAGCAATGCATCTAAGGAAAAAGATATTAAAATATCTGGTAAATACAAACAATATACATAGTAAAACTCAGATACTGAGCTCAGTCATAAAACACACAGTTGTGAATGCACTACCGTACTTCGTTGAGCAATGTCGCCAATAGCATTGTGTTTACCTGTGTACTTCCTACTTTTCTGAGAGATCCCTGCTAATCTGAATTTTGTGTCAATTTTCCCCTTGATTAAAACATTTGTTTCATCTCATATGTATGTATCCCTAAATGATACATTGTTCTGTATTTCTTATTTTTGAAATTTCATTAAATTATTTTTTTGATGAGGGAGGTAATTAGGTTTATTTAGTTATTTGTTTTTAAAGGAAGTACTGGGGATTAAACCCAGGACCTCATGCATGCTAAGCATGTACTCTACCACTGAGCTATACCCTCCCCCTAGAACTGCATTAAAATAGCATTATATTGTACAGTCTTCTGTGACTTTCCTCTTTTTCTCTTCAATATTGTGGCTTCTATGCTGGATTCACATTGTGTATTTTTAATGCTGCCTAATATTCCTTGGAATATTATTTAAATAAACCACAGTTATTTCTAGTGTGGCAGTGGAGATTTAGGCTGTTATGATTATTATTTGCTATTACGGACAACACTTCTCTGAACATTTTTGTGTGTGTCTCCTGGTGGACATGTGCAAGGTTGTTCTAACACTCACAGACACACACAGACAGACACACATATATACTTACGAGCAGAGCTGTCAGGTTTAGAGTATGTGAATGTTTAACTTGACAAGGTCATGCCATATTATTTTCTAATAAATGGTGCTAATTAAAAAAATTTTTTTAACTACAGAATTGTCCATGATTTATCCCCAACTCCTGCCTGATCATTGTATTCCTGGTTCTTGGCTGCTTGTAGGAATTATTTTGATGCATTAATTTTTAACACCAACTAACCTCTCTTTATTGCTGTCTCTAATTATGAAGATCACCTTTAATTTATTCCAGTGAAAGGATCTCAGGCCCTGTGTTGTGTGACTCATAAGGTGAAGGAACATTGTAACTCCTAGCTTCTCCCAGGAGTGAATTTACTGTGAGACCAATGATGCTTAAATTTCAAGACCTCTTGTTTGCATGGGTTCATATTAGCATCATTTAAAAATACTCACTTTTGTTTGTATTTTTTACTTAGAATTTTAAATTCTTTTTCTTAAAGAGACCCCAACTTGTATAAGCCTAAGGTCCCAGGAAACTTGCATGTGTCTCTAGTTTCTTTCATATTATAATCTCTTTGGGGTTTAATTTACATTTTATAACCTTGGTCTTCCCAATCCTCTGCTGTAGCTTTTAAGAGACTTTTTAGAAGATTCAAAATATTTTTCCCCTGAATATTTAAAAATCACCTCAAATAATGGACTAGTCATTTAAACTCAGTAATGGACTCTTCCTAAGGGACATCATCCCAGTTTTAGTGAAGTTACTTGGAAATGAGTCAGAATCGTAACAGTTTCAACACAGTGGATTAATTTAATCGATTTAAGTCATTCTTCTTGGAACTACTTAGTTTCCTGTGGTTATGACTTGACTCTACCGGCCAAATCAGATTTAAGGGTCTAATGTATGGTATTAGTATTTCATAGACTTGTCCCAGGGTTTCGCTATAATCTCTGCTTGATTTCTCTGAAATAAAATCACAGACAACATTGGGTGCGATCAATTGATTGTGTAGTTATGAGAAAGTATTTTGCTCGTGAATAGCTAACAGTCTACTGAATGTTATTAGTTTTTTTGTTCGCTCATTTAAAGATAATCTTTATTAATTTCTAATCATTGACATTGAGAGATATGGCTACAAAAAATCACTCATTCAGAAAGTAGCCAGGCTGAATTGGAATATCATCATTGCCTTTCTAGGTTGATGATTTTTCACAGGTGTAACTGTGTGTCAGAGCCCTTTGATTTTTTTTTTTTTCCCTCAGATCTACAGGGACAATCAGAAAATCTTTGGTTCCTAACTAAAACCAAAGTCTTCTCCAGGGCTTCTATATCACGGCACTCATCCTGCACTGATAACCCGTGTTCCTCGAGGGCACCGAAGGCTTCCAACCACTCAGCCCCTTCTCTCATTGGCTCCCTGCAGGCAGAGCAGGTCAGGCCAGATGTCCACTGTCTGTCGTGCCCTCTATGTACCAACCTGACCAGACTTTATGCTTAACTTTCAAACCCCTTACATCTCTGGGCCCCATCTGGCTTCCTTAAAAACGACTCACTTTTGTATATAAATTTTGTTCATAGTTGTTTATTCTTTTCCATAAAAGGGCCCCCAAGATGCACACATTTCTTTTCAAGGAATTAAGCAACCTGAGAAGAGATTTTTCGTGTATGACAGTGATTCTTGAATTTAAAAGCTCTTGGATTTCTCAGAATATACCCACAGACAATTCAAGTTGCATGAGTGTATAAGGATAAAACTTAACATTTTAGTCAACTTTGATATTCTCAGACTCACAAGGTGAGGCCCTCTCCCATGCATGCCTCAGCTACAAGCATCTCCTGTGGATTCCCATCCCCCTAGACCTGTCTTGCTCCCCTTCCCCCAACTATAGCCTCTCTTGTATTTCTGCTGGTTACCTCACTCCTTCCCTAGAGAACCAGGCACCTTTGTGTTTCTTAAAAATGCCAGCAGCACCTCAGTCTCTGACAGGGCTTTGATGATCTCTCTCCGCATCTCTGAAAGTAGCACCAAGGTAATGGGCAGAGAATAGCAGAATAGCAGCCCCAGTTAATTTGCACAGAATATCTTATCCCTACGTCTCTCTTATGTAACACTTTCCTTCTGGTGAATCTAAGACTCCTTAAGCAATAACAACTTGCATTTATACAGCCCTCTGAACATGAACTCACATAAATCCCATTCATTAGCGCCTCCTTCCTTCAGAGGTCCCTTTCCCAGGTGACTAGCGCGCCTCCAGCCCGCCTCCCAACCTCGGCCTCGCCTCTATTACTGGTATAATTGTACTTGACTCTCCCAGGGGAAGCCCACCTGCCCAGTCCTTTTCCTCACTCGTTCTTGACTCTCACAACAATTTAGCTGAGGCCCAGGACTCCCTACTCCTGCTCTGACAAGCCCCTCTCACCTGCCCCTCGAATCACCTAAGTGTCTCTCTAGGGTTGGAGTCACTCTCCTATTGGGCTTTGTCGAGAGGACTGAGGTCTTCTCTCTTGCATGAGCATCCATCTCTTTTACCTCTTCTCCAGCTGAAAAATCTCCCCGTTTTTTCTCTCCCCACTCTCCCATCTTTCCCATAATACTGGCTATCACATCCAGTCAATACGTAACAGCATAACATAGTCAGTTAACGACCGCCAGCTGGACCACCAGAGTTCTTAAAAAGTTCAAAACATCCTCCTGCCCCTGAATATTTTAACATGGGGGCTGTTTTACAAAATTCTCCAGGCTTCAGTTCTCCTATTTTAAAATAGAATGAATAAGAGTGCTTACTTCATAGAGAAGTTGTGAGGATTAAATGAGAAAATAAACAGAGTATTTATCACAGTGCTTAACACATGGTCCACAGACAATAAACGTTGGTTTTCATCATGTCTTATCCGACAGGAAGTGCTGATCACCCTGTGCCATGGGGAGTGAAATGTTCATGTTTTACCCAACATATCAAACATATTAAAATCTGAAATGTCATATTTTGTGCAACAAGTTTGATTTACTTTTGATTTGGGCTTTTAGTATGATTGTTTTTCTTTAAGTGTTTGAAAAGATAGCATTGTTGCCCCGACACTGCCTGGGTGGCATTTTTCTACATTGGCTGAAATTCTTCATAAATAAATACCCATCTCATCTTACTGTAGGACAGGAACTATATTTTATTATTACCCTTCCCATTTCAAAGACGGGGAAATGAAGGCATTGAGAGAAAAGGGAACATGCTGGAGGTCGCAGAATGACTAAGCAGGAAAGATCAGGCATCACCTTAGAACTCCTTTGCTTTTTGTGCAATTTTGTATCAATATTTTTAAAAAATGCCCCCCAAAACCTAATCAGAATCTTCTGAATAGTAATCATGTGCTGAAAGATGCTGTATTCTTTTTGCATAAAAGATTTTCTGCATTACAGCAGGGGGCCCTACCCTGATGTGTCAGGAGGAAGAAGGAAATTCATTTCTTATACCAGCCTGTCAGCTACCCTTTATGATTGAACCATATACCATTAGACAATCACAAACAGTGACAAGAGCTTTTGCTCTGTAGCGATTCTCATGTTTGAATTGGTTTGCTGAAATGCTGCACTCTGCTGTATTGGAAAACACTACAAAGAACAGATGTGCAGGACCATGCAGTAGTTGTCATTTAGATGTTTAATCTGGGTGTTTCAAACACTATTTTGCTTTTTGTATAACGTATTTGATATTTGAAGTGTTTTTTTTTAAAGAGCAATGTTAAAAAGCACAAGAAATGGTATATTTTTATGGATTAAGTAAACCCTTCGTTGTTGATATCATCACATCCTGAAAGTGACTGGAAATAAAAATCTCCCAAATTTTCATATATGCATAATCTTGATGTTGTGTTTGTAGCATTTTTACCAGAGTAAATTCATACCCTCTGCAGCTGGTATAATTCTCATACCTACCTTGGGGAAGACTTCTCTAGAAACACAGAAGATATGTGCTCTTATATTAACTCCCAGTAGATTACAAAAAGTAATCAGAAGCAAATAGAAGATATATTCTCCATCATATATTTTCAGACTTGAAGTAGTAGTTTTTTTTTTCCTGCATACTAAAGCAAGCAGAGACCTTTTGCATTATCTCTGGTCTCTTTATAACTCTTTGAGTAAGTGTATTGCAAATAAGCACATTTATCATTGAAGACTGTTAGTAAAGAATACGGTATTTATTCAGATGATTCAGAGACACAACATTTGAAGAGTTTTTAAATTGCTTATTTGGTTTAGAGCCATATTTACTTCTTGACCAATATATTGTTAAGCGATGAAAGTTAGAAAGCTTATCATTTCACTGATCTCTGTCATAGCCAATGAAAACATTAATTTTAAAGAATTAAAATGTAGGAGTGGGCTATATGAATTTTAATAGTGAGTTTCATGTTTAAATTAGTAGAGAATTTAATAGAACATATATTCCTAAGGTTAATTTTAAACACACTGCATTTCTTGAGTCAACATGAACACTCTGAAGAGATTTCAGGATGAAAAATGAGTACAGAACAAAGCCGACTGTGGAGAATCACTGAGTACCAGCTATGAAAATAACCCATTACAAGGCCTCTGGTTATACCATGGATTTGCTCATGGAGATCAAATCCTGTTCTCTGTGTACATAGTGATGTGTGGGGAGTCTCTTCCCCTACAACTTGGAAAGCAGACAATAAAAGGGTTCTGTGTGTCCTCTGGCTCCTGAATTATAACAGGATTCTATGTAGAAAGGCCATTAAAATGTTTACGAATGCATCAGTGGTGACTTGGCTGGGAGATTGCAAAATGTTGGTGGATGGAAAATTCGTGCTTACATATTTATTTGTTCAGGATTTTATTCTTCCTACCAAATGGATATGGAGTGGCTTCCATACTTAGAGCAACGAAGTAAATATATTAAAACAAATATTAGCCTTTTAGACAAACATTTTCTCATTATTCTTCTCTCTGTGAAGAGAAAGAGGTTAAAAATGGTTTGAAGTTTCTTAAGTCATTATGTTCTGTGGCTTTTCTAAAATTAGAGTGTCACGTTTTCAGTTACCGTGTTTGTATTTACATAATTTTATTAATTTTTATTACAGTTCAAAGCATACAACCATTTTACCAACTGCCTTTTTGTAATTAGAATGTTATATCTTCACTTTGTTTTGGCTCGCAGTGAACACAGTAGCATCACATTTCATTAGCAAACACAGAACAGTATTTCCTGATGTAATTAGACAAGTATATTTGGTGTTTAACATGATTTTCATCTTCATTAGAGAGAGAGAGAGATGAAACTTAGGAGTCTCCTTTATCACTTTGAAAATTCTTCTGCCTTGAAAGAATGTCTCTGTGTAATTTTATTATTACTGTTTGATTTGTTGAGGCAGCATGGTCACCTGGATCCATGGATGTAGCAAGTTATCTCAGTTTGTCTGATGGAAGACTACGAGGGTGTGCGTATATGTGAGATACAGAGAGACCTTGTTTGAAAAGGTAACGTAAGATGATTATTTTGCTCAATCTGAGAAAGTTTTCAGTGTTAGACCTGCACATTTGACTCGGACTTTTACCTTTTTCTCAAAACTGGACTACTTTTGGACGCTGGCTACCTGGTGACCTAAAATAAAGCCCACTTCGTGGAGATCCGTGGTGGTTGAGGGTTAAATAAAATAACATTATGTACTTGTGGACAAACTGTTATTTAAGAATACTGGAGAAGCAGATTCAGCAATGGCCATTTGTCACTACATCTCCTTCTACTAAAAATAAGAATTACTTACTCACTCTCTTTCTGAGCTATAGAACAAACAATGGAAATAGGGTCTTGAAGCACTTTAAGCTTCCTTCCTTCCATCCTTCCTTCCTCACTCCCTCTCCCTCTCTCTCTTTCACAAAAAGTCCCCTAATTACATTGATTATCCTCTTTCGGCTTTTATTGGCAAAATATGGGCAATTTATATATTTCTATTTATGTCACCACTATGTGGTCAGTTTTAATTTGGCTTCTTATTTCTATGTGATACTGTCCATGGCAAAAATATCATCAGAAGTGGTGTTGACTTATAAACGGTATAGGATTAGGTATCAATTATAATAATATAAATTGGTATTTGAAATTCTATAGAGGTTAAATAATTGTGATTTTTTTATATATAAAATTGCTTATGATATGTACTTAAATTTAGGGTAGTTCTTTTTGCTGAGGTCTTCCTCTGCAGTGGTTATGAATGGAATTCTTAGATCATTGGAACAGACGGATAGCAAGGGACCTCTGTGACTGCCTCAGAACTTTAGTTGGGTGGGCTAAAATAACATGCTCTTTTCTTGTGTCAGGCTGTATTTGTCAATTGATGTCTTTAAAATTATTTTTTGTTTATTTCCTCAAGAGGTTTGAATTAATTTACACACAGAATGGCAAAACACAAAACAGTAAGAATAAGATTAAGGAAAATAGGAATTAGAACAAGAGACAAGATCAGAAAGAAAATAGGGGGCATTTGAAATAGCTGTGCTCTGTATTAAGGCTTAAGCTCTCTGGTGACCTAAGTGAAAAGGGAAAATTGGATAATTGTTCAAGATCGGGGAACAAACACTTTCTCTGGGGCACATAAAACTTTTCTTGCACACACCCCTAAAGGGAATTTCTCCCACAGACCTGCGTATGAGAAGGCTCTGAATGGTGTTCTCAGCAATGTTCCCACAGCCAATGTAATAAAGGGTTCCCCCAAACAAGACTGTTTTCCTTCTCATCAATACAAATGTAAGCTAAGGGAAGACTGTGAAAAGCGTAGTTCAGTGTAAGCAATTCCACAGGGGTCTAGAAAATATGGTCCAAGTGAGAGCTTTTGATATCCACCTTGGTAGGGGGGTGGTTAGCAGGCAAGTCCCTTAAATTCTCCTCTTTTGGATGGTAGGCAGTTTGAAGCTGACTCTCTGGTGAGGTGTTCTCTGTTGGGCATTGAGGTTGTGAGTGTGCAAGGTGTGAGTGTTCATCACACACCCACAGTCCCCTTATGAACAAGTAGTTCCTTGTAATAACCGTTTCCTGCTTTGTCACGTGACCTTGTTCCTCTGGCCACAGCCAAAGCTGGGTCTGCCAGGATCATCTTCCAAGTCAGCGCCTGAATGGCTAGGTAAGATAGCTACTCCTCCCCTATGGTTGCTCTAATTTGGATAAGGACTGACTACCCAAATGGTATCTTTGTTCTTAAAGAGCTTGACTTCATAATAAAGAGAAAGAGCCGAAGACCAAAAGGATGGCTCTGACGTGAAGAGAAGCCCTTAAAGGAAACAAGCAGAAGCCACGAGGTGGAAAGAGGAGTGGGGATTCAAGGCACACCACGGCAGACGCCCCGCAGGCGTTGGCAGTGGAATCTTGAGTGATGGTTAGTGTCTTCCTGTGTCTCGGTGAAGAAGGAATTTCTCCTTCTTTGTTACTCTTTTGGCCATCCTTACAATAAAGGCCGTTATATAAGGTAATCTGCATGCTTTTGTTCTTTGTAACCAAAAAGAGCCAGACACAGGGGTCGATCCATGTAGCCTAGGGATTAAGCAACAAGATAGTTTATTATCCTTTTATAGAAATTATGAGTTCTATTAAAATTCTTACCAGAATGAATCACTATGTATGTTTATGTCTTTTTGCCACTAGCGATAGAAAATAAAGCAACTAAAATTTCGTCCTGGTGTAATTACAAGCAACACCTACTGAGGTTTGTGTTTTTGTTAAGTTCATGAAAACATAGGAATTCTACACAGAAACTTTGTAATGTATTTGTTTCAATAATAAATCTTGGATTAAAAATCATGATGTTTTAAAACAGCACAAGATCTCTAAACACAGTGGTTCAAATGTTAAAAGAGCACCATAGTTTGGAAGGTAAGATCCTATCTGATGCACCAGGTCATGGGGCTGATATCTTTGATTATAATCAGAACAAATAGGTGGGCTGCTTTTACAGTGTCACGCCTGTGTTTTGGAGAAGCAATGTCATGGTATAATTACCCATCCATTTCCAACAAGAGGAGTACAGAATCTGGGACTTCCAAGCTGTCCTAATGTCTCTTCCTACTGTGAAATCAGAATATGAAGTTACAGTGAGATAAATTCTAATGAAGTGAAGTACATTCATCCTTTAGAACACTCTGCTAATGTGGTCTCTTTTATTTAATGATTCAGCCCAAATTGGTGATGACCTTTCTAATGAAACATAAAACCTACAATATGCAACCTTACTAATATATTCTAATGCACCTAGGTCACACAAAAAGCTTGTTAAGTTTGTAATGTCTGCTTTCCCCTTTACTAGAATTTCTGGTTAAACCCAAAGTGTGTCATTCCTCACTGTATCACTGTAATTCTACTCCAAATAAATCAGAGTTTATTAAACAAAATTTCTAAAAGTTATCACTAGGTAAAATATATTAGAGTATTTGATGATTTAAAAATTATGATCTTGTAGTAACTTACAGTGAAAAAGAATATGAAAACAAATATATATATGTCCAGGTATGACTGAAGCATTATGCTGCACACTAGAAATTGACACAAAATTGTAAACTGACTATATTGAATAAAAAATATATATACAAAAAAATTAAAAAATTAAAAATTATGAAAGATAGGTTAGAGTGACAAAAAGTTAAGTTTTACATCTTACAGTCACGTTATGTATCATTTTCATGTTTAAAAACTATTACATGTATTTGTAAAGAGACATGACTTTATAAACGTATTAAATAGTTCCAGATTTAATAGTGTTTCAAAGCTGTCCCCATTAGAGTTTCTTTATTGGGAATAATTGTGTATTTAGAGCTGCTGATGCTGGCAGGGACGTTGCCTTCCTAAACAAACATCCACGTTGATGCCCACGTCCTGCAATGGCCAAACTTGTGTGTTTGTTGAGCTGCTTGTTGAAAACTGACATTTCAGAGTTACACCCTGGTTCTTTTGGAAATGTATTAGCCATCTATCCTGTGTAGGATTGTGTCTCATTAAAAAAAAGTCACTGAACCAGCTTTTAATGTAGAGTTACAATTTTACATGAGTAAATATGGGGAAAAGGAACTCAAAGCCCTTTGAATTGCCAGCATACCATTTTATTCTCTTATCTGGCTACAGACGGCCACTCCTTAGTCCCAATTTCTGGAGCTGCAGCCACTGCAGCAACCTTCCTGGCCAACGGTTCTCTAGAGATAGGAGATAGCTTACTTTCAGGGTGGATTTTCTGTAACACAGATAACTGTCTGCAGGAAACTACACTGAGCCCACAAAAGCGATTGAAGGTGTGCGGTTAGATCCAGGCCTGGTGGCAGGGGATCGCAGAGCAGATCCCGGAGGGGGATTCCGGGGGAGCGTGCTCCGCGGAGGCGGCACGCAGGGCCCGGCGCCCGCGGGCCAGTCTGGGCTGGCTTCACGGCAGTCAGCCACCGCGGCGACGTGGCTGCAGGCACTACAGCATCTCTTAATGTGCCGAAGAAGAAAGGGGGCGAGGACAGCAGGGAAGGAAAACCGGGGGGGGGGGGGGGGGGAACACACACACATATAAAAAAATCACCACATAAATTAGCTGGGCCTCTTGCCGCAAAAACTGGCAATTTCATCTGAATGTGAATCCCGGGGCTCCTTCTCCGAGTGCCTGTAGGACATGCATCACGTAATCCACAAGGTAATTATTAAAAATGCATCGATGGTCGCGTAGGTACCAAAAAATAACTAAATAAAAAAGGGAACGTCTCCAGAAAAACATTAGAAGGTCCACATACGCCAATGAATTAGAGTCTGTTTGCTTCTAACAGCTGCTATTTTGGGAATTCCTCAGAGGATGTTTAAAGAGCAAGTTTTGTATATTGAGGTGGCCGCCCCATTGTCGTGGACAGTTGAGACCAGAGTAAGCTATTGAGGGGAGCTAACGGTTTTGGCACTGGTTTTGGGTGTTAAGTATCAACTAACATGTTTATGCCCGCCCTTCAGATGTCCACACACAAAGACCCCTTTCTCTCCCTTCTGGCAAGAATCCAGGCCAATCTTGGAATGCGTAGGCCCCCGCCCATCATTAAGGGCACTGTGTTAATCGTGGGGCTTCATCTCAGAAGCACCCTGGAATGGAATGCTCACTGACCCACAACATCCACATTTCCGCTTCTGTGGAAATTGCATGCACACGAACATGAGGTTCTGAAGCAGAACTAAGAAACAATCAAGTTCAAGTTCACTTAAAACTACCTAGCGATTTAATATTTTAGGCATGCTAATGGATAGGTCATTGAAGTGCTACAATCATTTACAAAAATCTGTGCTCTACTAGAAATGTATGATATTTATGTCTATATTATACGTATGTATATATGAGATTCTCTCTCCCCCATTCCTTCTATAGAGAACATAGTTACCATGTATTTTATTAAGTAATCAGTAGACCAAGTCTTAGCCTGCTAAAAAGATGTTAGCTTGATCTGAAATAATATGCTCAAATTAAGTTTTGATAAATAGAATGATGAGCAGGTAGGCAGAGAAAACATCACATCTTTCCATGTAGCTTTAAGCTGAGTTCTGTAACTGTGCTGGTATAACTAAAACAAAAATTTCCTTCCTTTTGTGATCTATTTGGCATTAAAATGATCTCTATATTATTAGCTGAGACTGAAGATTTTAAAGAGCTGTCTGTTTATAAATTTATTAGAATAAAATCTACTATCAATAGAGAAGAGAAATTTGAATCATTCTACTAGTAAACAATGTGCAGGGTAGTTTTGGGAAAATAAAACAATGAAGTAAAGAGTTTTGTGAATATTGCAGGTTGGGCATTTTCAACTTGTTATTTGGGAAGGAGTTAAAATAAACGTGGTCTTGCATCTAAATTTTTAGGGGTTTTATATCATATACACGATTATTTCTTTATTTAAAATTGTGACTTATTTGGATTACATATGTAGCATTATGGTTCTTCTCATAGTCTTAATGTGTTTGTTCTTATGATTCAAGAATGAGTCTCGACAACCACCATTCTGTTCCATGTCGGGAGTTTTGTTTCGTTTGTTCATTTGTTTTGTTGTTTAGATTCCACATGTAAGTTAAATCACATGATATTTATCTTTTTCTATCTGACTTATTTCACTTAGCATAATACACTCAAGAACCATCCATGTTGTTGCAAATGGCAAGATTTCATTCTTTTTAATGATTGAGTAGTACTCCATTGTGTGTGTGTGTGTGTGTGTGTGTGTGTGTGTGTGTGTGTGTGTGTGTATGTATATATACACACACACTACATCTTTACTCATCCATCCATCACAGATGGTAACTAGACTTATTTCACAGTGTATGCAAATATCAAATCATTATATGGTACACCTGAAACTAGTATAATGATGTTAATTATATCTCAATAAAAAAATGAGTCTTGAATCTTTAGAAAAGCAGAAAAGTTTCCCCCTACATGCCAACTATTTTGCATATTTATACTGTTTCATTTCCATTTTTTTCCTTCAAGGTATTCATCCAAGAAAATAATAGTGAGGACTGTGATAATTTGCTTACTTCTTAAAAAATCCTCACACATTAGCTTTATTTATTACTTCTCCAGTTACCTTGCCAGTGTGGTGTCTTTTTCAGGCCAGCACAGGCAGGATTCTTCACCGTCCAGGCTGGAACGGTGGTTTTAAAAATCCTTGGAGACAGGCCTGCATTGCTTGCTGGATGGGACATCTGTCCTGCTCTGTGCCGTATGCCCGGCACTTAGCTGGCATTCAAGAAATAATTTTTGAATGCATGACTGAATAAAGACCTTTATGATTTATACGAGTGTAGGGGGAAGCATTAGGCCCCTCCTCTTCCTTTCCTGTGCCTTATGCAGAAGCCACAGTGTTTAAGAGGCCGACAGACTGGATAAAGTTCACTCAGTTTTCATGGAATAGGCTATGACCACAGTGGCCTTTGGTTTCCTGGTTCTCTAGAGACTAGGCTGCTGTAGCCCTTTGTTGGGAGCAGTCAAACTCACCAAGCTTCCCAGCCCTGTCTGTCATTACTATGGAGAGTAAGTGATTTCTATTGGAGCGGGTGGGAGACCCTGGGTGGAGGAGGGGAAGGGCCTGGGAGGGGAGGGATGGGTCTGGGAGGGGAGGGGAGGAGCCTGGGAGGGGATAGGGAAGGGCTGATGCACCCATCGTTTGTTTTCAGTACTCTCTGCCCCATTCACCCCTGACTCCTCTCTCTGACCAACAGCCTTTAAGGTAACCCCCCACCTCTGTTTGATATTTCCCTCCATTATACGTTGGTTACTCTGTAGTTCTCTGGTGTTACCATAAGTCTTATTACGTCTTTGGCATTACTTTCAGTCTGTGTTCTATGGAACTGCTTCAACCCTGATATTTCAACATCCCATTTGCTGATCACAACCCATTATCTCTTCTCACTGCATCTCTTCTGCAGCCTGATAAGAACCTCCAGTCCCTTGAAGCTCTTACCTTCTAACTTCTCTTTTCTTCCCTACTTAACTTAAATTTTTATACTTCATCCTTTTAATTATTCTCTTGCCGATGATCTCCACCCACTTGCCCCACTGCCCCATAGGCCTGCAGAAACCCAACCCTGGGTCAGTCCGGCTCTTTGCCTCCTTCAGTCCAACACAGGCTACAGTGCTCTGCTGGAAAAGACCACTTGGCAAACCAGAAACTCGGTAGTCAACCTGGGCAGCTCTTTTCCCCATCTCCTCTTCTGCCCAAGTTCTGTGTTTCTTACCTAAATTCCCCTTAAATGTGTCCTCTTCTCCTTTTGCCCACTGCCACCCCCTGATCAGGCCAGTGTTACCTTTTACCTACCTAGCGGCACAAAGCTGCCAACAGGTCTCACCACCTTCATTCTTATCATCTGGCTGTAAAGTCTCCACACAGCAGTCATAATGTTGTTTATGCATTTCAGATATGATCAAGCAGCTCCACTTCTAACACCATTTATTGGCTCTTTTTTGGCTGAGAGCAGAATCCAAAGTTTTAATGGTGCTATGTCCCTAGGTGACCCAGCTCCTGTCTGTATCTCTGTTTTCACCTCCCACATCTTGCCTCTCTTTCCCCCAACTCCAGAACCACCTTTTCTGTTCCACAAATGCCCCAAGCCCTCTCTTTGCTTTGGGCATTCTCTCTCTCTTGTCCTTCCTCTTCCCCCGCAACCCTCAACTTTATTGACTCCCTCACTCATCTTTCCAGTTTTTCTTCACTGTTTCAAGGACTCCTTCCCTGAGATTCCCCCTCCCTCCAAACATGTCTGCATTGTGCTCCTCCCACGTGCTCCTACTACAATGCTTATTTGATAGTGAATGGTAAGTAAATAGTTGTAGCAGAGAGTATAGAGTGATGGGAAGGTGACAGAGCAGGAAGCAAGCTGCCTGGGTTCCAATTCTGAGGCTGCCAATTACTTGGTATACAGTCTTGGGTAAGTTACTCAGATGCTCCGTGTCTAGCTTTCTTATCTCTAAGATGGGGATTATAATAGTACTCACCTGAGGTGGTGGTTGTGCACACTGAATTAATACATGTTTAGAAGTAAAGTGTTTAGAACAATACTTGTCACAGAGTAAGTACCCAATTGACTACTATTATTTGTTAAAATGTTTAATTTGGCCATTTAAAAATAATGTGAATCTATCTATCATCTATCTACCTACCTACCTACCTACCTACCTACCTATCTATTTCAATAGATACATCTTCAGCTGGGAATGGCCATATCTTTGCACACCTTTATGAACTAGTTGTGCATGGTAAATTGAATCTTTAACTCAATTAGTTGAACATGTTCCCCCATTTAAATGATATAAATGTCCATCTAGATTTTCCCTTTAGTGATGAAGAGAGCATGGCTGTGTGTTTCCTTCTGCACAACGACCTGTGTCACTCCATCTTTTTTCTGTCTGCTCTTACCGTGACCCCACCCAGCAGCACCAGCAGTGGATTTAGCTGTCAAGCTGACCATGTCTGCCTTTCTATCCATTTTGAAAACCTGGGATGCTCAGGGGTACTGACTTTTCAAATTAGAGCATTCCTTAATTTCTAGTGGCTTGGAATGGTCCTTCATCTATTTAGGGTGACCTGAGGTGGAGACAGTCACACCTTTTTTTCCATAGAATAGAGATTTCCTACCATCTTTTATAGGTAAGAAAATAAAAGCTTGCAAAGAGATATGCATAGCTTAATTCTGAAATCAGGAATAAAGCACCAGCATTCCATAGCTCTCTTGAATGCACAGTAAAACATTACTGAAAAATAGTATTAGGAAAGAAAAACTCAAGTATGAGAACATAAAATATGGTATTCTTTTTGAAAGAATAACCATGAATTTATGCTCCCCTGGCCCAATTTTCTCATAAGGTGAAGAGAATTGACAAAAAGAGGTCCTCAAGTGTGTGTAGTATGTATACCCATATGTGTATGTTTATGTATACATATATAGCCTACGTACATAAAATGAAGCTTTGGAAAAGACATCAGACACTTGTTATTTCTTGTAGTTGTTTTGGGGCCAGACTTGTTCAGCTTTTAGTTTCTCTCTTGGGAAGAGTTAGGTGAGTATCTTTCATCTATGTCCTTGATGGCCTTGAGTCGTAAATATTAGGTCCTACCAGGTGAGTTGCCCTGATTTCCTTCCCTCTGTCTTTTCCCTGTCCAGCTTCTGCTGTGAGGCGTTCTTCATCCCAGGGGACATGGCTGCTTAACTGCTCTCTCACTATTAATCCTTGGCAGTCTAGCTTCTGATCTTTTCACTCCACGTGAAAATGACAAAAGTCACCTGTGATCTTCTGACATTTTCCTAGCTTTGATTCACCTTTGACTTTTCTTCTAGGTAATGATGTCCAGCAACTCTCCGTTGTTGGAGCACAGCCCTGTTCTGGTGGCAGTGACCCCGAGCTTAGCCACGTTGTTACCCTGATTCTCTCCTGTCCTGTCTCTGTTGGCTCCTCTTCGCTTCTGCATGTTCAGCAAAGGATTCACCAAACTGAAGCCTCTTCTTTTTCTTCTTTAATTTCACCTGCCCTTTGAGCATTCTGTTCTCGTCCACAGTTTGTCCCAAGCTTTGTGAGAGGAGGGACTCTATGTCATTTTTATATCTATTCCTAGTGCTTAGCACAATACCTGGGTCATGGCAGGTGCTCCAAGAAGTCTGTTGCCTTGAACCTAAGCTGTGCAGATGATACCGAAATCCAAGTTGATAACTCTGACTTTTCTCAGCTTCTAGGCCCAATAACATTATCCACTTTCTGTCCATTTCCAATAGTAATAAAAATGGCTATTGCTATTAAGCACCTGTTCTGGGCTGGCCAATCAGCTGGGAGATTTAAACACATTATTTGTACTCTAGACAACAACCCTCCAGGGTACACTTATCTTCAGTACTTAATGTCAGAGAAAATTGACATCCACTTGGATATCTGGTAAACATTTTAAATTTAACATGGCTCCCAAAGAACTCTTGCCCCAAACCTGCTCCTGTCAAGTCTTCCCCATCCACCCAGTTAATCTCCAGCCACTGCATTGCTCTCCCACATGTCCAGCTGACTACAAAGAATGCTCCTAATCTGTCTGTCTTCATTTCCACCTCTGGATCCCATCCAGGCCATCACCATCTTTTCCAGACCAGTACAAGAAGCTCCTAACCAGACTTTCCTTCCATCCACCTGCAGCCTGCCCTCCATCCCCCGCACGGCAGCCTGTGGTCCTTTAATCTCATTGCATCCCAGGAGTGAGTACATTCTGCAGTGGCTGCAGAAACTACCTACCAGTTTGATTTGTTGGTATCGGCAGTGTGGCTGTACTTGTGCTCTATTTTAAGGCAAATATCTGAAAAATTAAGTTCTTTAAAAGCATAAATTGAAGATTGACTCACTTAGGAAGGGATTAGCATCCATAAGCAAACCTAACAGATGATGATGTTATTAGAAAATTCTACACTTTATGGAAACCTAACATTCCTTTAAGTGGCAGGCACTTAAAATATTAGCTCATTTACTATGATTTATTTACACAACACTTTGAAGGAATATATTGATCACATAATGTGAGGAACGTTCTTACCCACATATGGATAATGCATGCTTCTTAAGTTTTATTATCCTATTCAAACAACAAGTGCAAAATAATCTCTCTTGTGGTATTTGTATTGCCTATAATTTTGATTTTCATTGAAATCTAACTACTGGAAGAACAAATAACCAAAGAGAGAAGTGAGGTAGCCAAGGGAACTGTCATTCATGGTTCCATGGTTCTGGCTTGTAAACCGCCATTATGCATTTGAGAGCAGTTTATCCAGTGCTGGCTGTGAGATTCAGAGATGTCACCAGCTCTGGTTGTGTCTAGACTAGGTACACTTGTCCAGGAAGCACACACTTGAATACTAAATGTAAGTCCTGCTTATCTGGATACGGTGTTCCAGGATGTAAAAATTTCTCCTATAAGTAGATTCACATTCATGTCTTTGAAAAAATTTCAAAAAAAACCCCCACTCATTTTCGTGTTAGAAAAATATGACTTTTGAAGATTATCAGTAATTTATCAGAAATGCAAATATTTATCTCTTTTTAAATTAGTGGCGACAAGTTGCAAGCTGAAAATTATGTCAATGTTTGTTTAACTGGTGCAATTTTCACTTCACTGAAAAATATTTACCAATATTATTTGTTAAACGATCTGAAACTTGCTCTTATGGAAAGAACAAAAGTGGATAACGCCTGAACTCCTCCTACTGAAAGCACTTTTCTGAGACCTTTTTCTTCTCCTTTTTGGTAAGGTTTCTGGGTTTTTCCTGAAGTCTGTGACCAACCTCTGCAGGTTCAAGACATTATTGACTTTGGTGGAGAATTTACTGCTTAGAAAATCTCTTTGTTACTTATTTACAAATAATATAGTGCCTATTCAGCTATTAAAATAATCATATTTTTAAGTACCATTAATAGGAGGGAAAATTAAACATGAGGAAATTACAAGCCAAATCTCTATCAAGAGTAAGATTATATTTTAGAAATTTAAGATGGTCAGATTGTTTATTTTGCTTTAACTTTTCTTCTTTATTTACCTTTTCCTTCCTTCCTTTCTTCCTTCCTTCCCTCCTTCCTTCCTTCCTTCCTTCCTTCCTTCCTTCCTTCCTTCCTTCCTTCCTTCCTTCCTTCCTTCTCTTCTCCCTCCATTCTTTGTCTGTGGACTTCTTGTCTTCATCTCAGCTCTTCCACCCAAGGGTCACATCCTAGGTGATCTCTTCTTTTACCTCTGCATGAAATTTATTGTCACTGCTAAGTTCACTCACTTCCATGGCTTCAGCCGAGCCCATTACAATGACAAGCAAATTTTTCTCTTCAGGCTTTACCACTTCTCAACACTTGCAGCATACTTCTAAAAGTACCTCAAATTCAACGTGTCCCAGAGGGAACTTACAAACATCCATAATCAAAATTCCTTTCCTCACATTTCCGCCTTGGTTTGTGCTTGACCAGGGGACGCAGCATCTCCTCAGTGGCTCAGGCTAGAAATTATGTCATGCTGGATTTGGATCTCTGTCTCCTGTTCCCAGGGTCACCGGGCCCTGGTCAAGACACCGCGAAATATCTTTTCATTCTCTTTCTTCCTGTGCCGACCCATCATCATGGTGAAAATCCTCACCGTCTCTTGCCTGTGATTTTGCAACAAAGTCTTAACAGATTTTCTTGTTTCTAATTTCCTTGGCTTGCAGTCCATTCTTTATGCTGCCACTAGAGTAAGATTTTCAGAACCAAAATCTCATTGTGTTATTTCTCTGTCTTGAAACCTTTGATGGTCACATTCCATCAAGTTCAAACTCTATTGCAGGACATATGAAATTCTTCACAATTTATCTTTCCATCCTCAATGGGCTGTGCTATGTAATGGGTAGAACCTGTGTGACAGCATAGTGATTATAGACAACAATTCTGTGTTACAAACTTCAAAGTTGCTAAGAGACTAGATCTTACTTGTTCCTACCACAAAAAAGAAATGATAATTACATGACGTGATAGAAGTGTTAGCTTGTGCTACAGAGGTAATCAGGTTGCAGTACATAAATGTAGCAAATCAACATGTACACTTCAAATTTAATGCACTATTACATGTCAATTCTATATTCATTATTAAAAAATACGTGAGCTAGAATCCAGCTACCTGGGTTTGTATACCAGTTTTGTCCAAATAAGATCTTGGACACATTATTTAACTGATCTAAACCTCAGTTTTCTTATCTGGAAAATTAAGGTTATTTTGAAAGGTAGTTTGAAGATTAAATGAGAGAATTAGTATAAAGTCCTTTGAAGAGTAAATGTCAGCTACAAAATGTTACATAAATTAAAAACTCTCCCTCCACGTGCATATGGAATTTTACAGTTTCCCCAAACAGGCCTCAGATCGTCTTGCCTCTGGAAATTTGCATGTGGGGTGTTCCCTTTGAGAAGCAACTTAAATGTCCTTTCTCTGGAATTTTCTTCCAGACAGCCAGACTGAATGCGTGACTTTCTTCTCTGTGTTCCAGTGTGGCCTCAGACAAACCTTTGTTCTGGCCCCAGTTGAATTGTTTTGCAATTGTTTATGTGTGTGTGTCCTCAAATAGACAATTGGGGTGGATGGTCCTATTCATGTTTCTTTCCCTCAGTGCCTATCACATGAGAAATATTGAAGAAACATTTGTTAAAGGGCTGGGTTAATTGTGGCACTCTCTTTTCTTGGCCTCATGTTGTTTCAGCCCCAGAAAAGATTTTTTTTTTTCTAGAAGATGATAGTATTCCAAAGAGAGATTTAATCATTTTTGTGACTTGAAAAAAATCCACACTGTGTTTAGGATGAACATTTTTTCGTTCTCTGGGAACTTCCATCCTGCTGATGTGAGAAAATGAGTACAGTGTTACCCTGATGAACACTAGCCTAGATTAGGCTTTATTTGATTTTTCTTTGGAAACTGGGAAATACCTAGACAAAAAATTTAAGAAAGAATTTTCTCTTCTCTTCTCTTCGTCCTCCCAGTGCATAACTGCCCTTTTACACTCAGTTTGTTGGCTACCAGGAAAGTCGTTCAGGACCACAGTTAGAGACTGGGAGTTTCTGAGTCTGGTCTTGCAAATGTCATCAGAATCACTGAACCAAAGCAAAATGTCTAAGCAGGTGGAGTTTGGGTTTGGAGCCTCCTCCCCCTTCTCCTGCCCCATCCCCTCCTCTCCCTCTGGGATCCTCTGTTCTCATGATGACCACAGCTTTTACTGGCTTAAAGCATCAGCCATCCTCCTCAGGACTCCAGCTACGTGCCTTTCCTTGCCCATCCTGTGGTGATTATTGTGCTCCATCCAAGATGCAGCTGGGTTCTTGTGGTCCCATCTCAGATAAACGATCTGCACTGTGGCATCTTGGGGATAAGCTTTGACCCAAAGGACAGATGGCAGTGCTGTCAGTAGCACAGCCCTTGCCCCTCACCAGGCCCTGCAGGAGACGTTTTATTAATGAAGAGCCCCCTCCAAAGCAGCGTGCTGTGGGTAAAGGAGCAGCAGTGCACTCAACCGCCATCGAAAACCAGAATAAGAAAGCAATTACTCCTTCATTCATTGCGGTGTTGTTAAAGGGGTCTAGACTGTGAGGTCAGGAAAATCTGGGTTTGGAGTTTCTCCCACAGGGTCCTGTCATGCTTGTTTTTGCATAACTTCTTTCTGAGTTTCGGTTTCCAGCTATAAACCCTGGTCCATAGAAGTATATTATCAGTAAAAGACATAGCTATTCATATTTTTCACCCACTCAAGCTCAAGCTTTAATTGGTGGCTAACTGCATCCTGGGTATTGTGCCCACCGCTGAGGCGACAGGTAATCTCACATCTTTATTTCAGCCTAACCTTTTGTGCTTTTCAGTGTTCAGACCTTTTAGACACTTTCCCCAAATAGTTTTTCGGTTTACGGTTGGGGTGAACTCCCTTTGGGAAGAGAGTAAAGGATGTGAATGGAAAAGGACAAGACTGTCACTGAAACGCAAAACTGACAACCTGTCCCAGAGCGCAATGTGTCTCCATGAAAAGGATGTGGAGGCTGCAGAATCCACCCAAGTTAACCAAGGAGTGCTGACAGCCTGTTGAAATCCTTATATTTAAGTGGGGGTGGGGTGGGGTGGAGAGAAGAGACGGGAAAAAAGGAGGCCATTTAGTAGCTGAATGTTCAAAAGCAGAAGGGTGAAAGATGATCACGTTTAGGATGCATTATCAGCTCCGAAATATTGTGCGTTGACTCTAAGTCTGATGCCAGTCTCTTTTCCTCTTTGAGTGGCTCATTTGAATTTTTCAAAAAATTAGTAACATTTCAAATTTCTCAACATTGACTACAAACAGCTACTGTGTGACCACATGGGAGTGCCCACTCACCAGAAGATATAAAGTTGGAATTATTAACATTACCACCTTTAAGTGCTTTTTCCATAAATTAAGAATATTTGATAATGGAAATTCGCTGGAAGAATATTTGCTCCTCTTCTTACCTAATTTCAGTGGCTTATTCTGCTGTACATGTTAATGGTGTGTGGGTCTCGTGTCTCTCCAAGTAGAATCTTTTTGGGACCCTTTTGTAGACTTTGATTAGCTCTCAGGTGCTTGAAGCCTATAAATCAGGGATCGTTCAGGGACAAAGTCACCCTCCAAAGACTGAGCAGACTTCTCCAGGGGAAAGCTGCCAAGTTTCTATTTTAGATGAATTTCTAAAGCAAAGATTTCATTACTCATATTTATGGAAAATTGCATTACCCGTCTCCATTTATTTCACTATTTAACCAATAAACATTTCTTCCTGAAATGGACTCTTTAGTATAACTTCTGCTACATCCTTTTGCCCTCCCAGTTGTGATGGTCAAGCTGGAAGTACTCAAGTTGATGTTACTGTTGATGGGATCAGACTAACTGTAAGTGCGATTTTTCATTTATCATAATTACTTCATTTGAGCTTAACTGTAATGGGAAAGTTGTGACAAAATGCTTAATAGTGTTAAAAAAGCACAAAATTTTCATATCCCTGCAAAACAGTATTTAGTGTGACAATGTAACAAAATAATGAATCAGTAATGTATATATCCAAAATTTCAAGTTGGATTTTAGCTTCAGTTTAAGCAGATGATTTTTACTACAAAAAGTAAATTGTATATGGCTAGAATTAATTTTTTACTTACCAATATTTTTTAAAATGAATGATATAGAGCAAGGCTTCTCAAACTTTCTCACTCTGGTGAGCATTAGACTCACTTGGAGGACTTGTTAAAACACTGCTGGTCCTCATTTCCTTCCCCTTCCCTTTAACTCCCACCCCTTGTCCCCCAGTTTTTGATTCAGTGGGTCTCGGGTGGGGCCCGAGAATTTGTGTTTATAACATATTCCCATCCAAGGCTCCTGCCGCTAGTTGAGAGCCACCTTCCAAGGACCACCGATCCAGAGATGGTGGTGTAAGGGAAAAAGAAGAGTCTTAGGAAACGAATGCTAGCGCAGTCGGCTTCTCCACGTACAAGCTGTGTAACTCTAAATGAATTTTCTTTAGGGGAGGCTTATATTTTCATTTATGAGACAGGGATGAGCATGCGTGTCCTGACTACCTCCCGCGGATGGGAGGATCAGAGACCACACTCTGTCATTATGGGACAGCATTAGCATTGACACGGAGTAGGATTGCTCAACGGAACCATCAGCGCTTCTCAGGCGATTATTTACAAAAGGATACTTGGAATTAATTGAGAAGACCTCCATTGTAGAATGGGAATTCACACCCCTCAGCGTTCTAAGAGTTGTCTTCATTTACATGCTGCATAAATAGTCATATTTGCAGAGAACCTCAGGACTCCAATACATAATCAGGTCAGAAGAGCTGATTACAGAGACAGTAAATTAATCTTCTTTTAGTACTAATTAGCATAGAAACTTGGTTCTGAGTCTGCATTTACTTAAGAAGACCTACATCTCCCACTTCCCATTCTTTTACTCACTCAGAAAGCATTGACTGAGGGCCAGCTGTGCATTGGGCACGGTGCTAAGAAGTGTGGTTACAGAGATGCGCTCATTGTGCTCACTGTCTGTAAAAACACTCACAGTTCAAAGTGATGACTGTTCTGTGGAGCGATGTGCTGAGCCAAGCAGAGCACGGAGGAGGGAAGACCTGCCTCTGCCTGAAGGGGTCAGGGAAGGCTTCTGTTAATGCTGTTGCTATCCTGAAAAAGTGAACGTAGAGCTATCTCTGAGGCAGTTCTAAAGTTTCAGTCAAACATTTCACTCTCGTAATCCAAAGGGAAGAGGAGAAATAACTAGAGGGGAAAAGTTGTATTTATTTAAGGATAACAAACATCTAACAGCAATGTGATTCTTTCCATTTTAAAACCTCTTGCTCCTTGGAGTGAAGTAGGGTCATTCATTCACTCACTGTCACTCACTCACTCAATCTCTAAATTATCACCCTATCTCTATATTGAAACATTTCAGGGGCTTTTCATAGCACCTATGATAAAATCCCAGGTGATTGTCATGGCTGATAAGGTCGTGCACAATATGGCCACTATAGGGCATGATGTGGTCTCTAGTGGTCCCTTCCCGCCCCGCCTCCTGCTGCTTCCTCCTTGCTCTCTTGAGCCCATGGAGCTCCCTTGATCCTCCCTGTCCTGTCCTCCAAGCACCCTCTCTGCCCTCTCTCTGCCTTTGCATTTGTTGTTTCTTCCGCCTGGCTCTTTGTGGGGCTAGCACTTCTCCTCCCTCTGGTCTCAACGTGTCTGTCTCCTTCTCAAGATGTCCTTCTTATTCATCAAATCTAAGACACGCCCCCTCATTCCCGTAATCCTTCGTCAGATCAGATCACTGTTCTGTTCCACCGCAGCCTCTCACAGGTTTAAATGATGTATTGGTTTGCTACTTGTTTGTTATCTGCCTTTCCTATTCTGTTTGGTCTCCACTGTCAATCAGAATGCTTCGTACAAAAGTGGTTTTGCAATACCCATTTATGGAATGAATAAATACTTTTAGAGTATTTGCCAGGGTTAGAAAAGTGATTGTCAGTGTCAGGCTTGAGATGAAACTGAAGATTTTTTTTTTTGTGGGGGAGGGTGGGGACCGAACTGCACAATTCCACGTGAGATAAATGGGGTCCACAGACAAGGGCTCAGTCTTCCAAATCATGAGACTGGGGCTTCGGAGCTTCTTCCCTGGGGCTTTGCTCTCAGCAGGAACAAAGGGGAATCTGCCTGCTGGCAGCATACCCACAGCACCGGCTGCCAGCCTTTGCCTTACTAAGCAACCACGACCCCTCCTGCAAGGCTTTTTGCTGTAGATTTGGGCATATAGTTGGGAAGGATTCTGCCTAGACCGAGACTTTTCTCTCGGACTAGCCAATCAGCAAGAATTTATTGAGCATTCACAGGGCATAGCATTAGAAGAAGTAGGCAGACAGGTTATGTTACATTTTTAACTCAAGAGATTTAAAAAAAATATACAAAATGTCTTGTACTTAGTAGTAACCTGGGACTCAATGGAAGGAAATAAAGATTTTTGATATGTAATCGCTGTCTTTAAGAAGTTTCCAAGCTTAGTTGGGAGGCAGGATGTATGGTTAGGTAACTGTTAAATCAAAATGTGAAGCAATTTGTGATTGCAAAATGGAGTGAACAGATCGAACTCTGAGTGCGTTAGGTCTAAATGCTATATTCGTATAAAACTGCTTTATCTCTGTTGAAGAATAGTCATGGTCTCTGACGTAAGAGAGCTCATGGCCTAAGCCAAGGCAGTGTTATCCAGTTGAGCTATTTGCAATAATGGAAATGTTTTCCAGTCTGTGCTGTCCAATAAGGTAGCCACTAACTGCATGTGGCTTTTGAGCACTTGAAAGGTGGCTAGTGCAGCTGAAGAACTGAATTTTTAATTTAATTTAAATGAAACTTAAATAGGCATGTATGGCTGGTGGTGACCGTATTGAACAGTGCAGGTCTCTGGGGAAGAACAGAATTTGTGTCCTCTGGCAGGTTCAGCAGAACCAATTCTAAACATGTCTACGTATAAAGCGATTTTTTGTTATTAGAAAGTAACTTATCAGGGATAGCATGGCGGCACAACATGCGTTTGTTATTATCATAAAATGATAATTCTGAATAATATATGTGGACCATCTGTATTACCTGTAAAGTGAAGTGGCTTAAAGGAGTGTTTGTTTCTATTTTTAAAGCATGTATTTTTGAAAATACTCTCTTTCTTGAGTTTGCAAACTTTGGTGCTGAGACTTCTATAATTTTCAAATGATTGTGATGACAGAAGGAAAAAGTAATTGGAATTGTGGTTGAAGTGGGTACTCTGCAGAATTTTCTTTCACTAATTTAAATAAATCAACATCGCTCCTTGTATGTAAAATTTTGAAATAAATGCAAAATTGTCTTTAGAAAGGGCTCATAAATATCCTATGTACTTTCTGGATATCATTTAGCTAAAGGGCATGAGAGAGAGAAAAAGAAAGGAGGAAGGGAGCTGGAGAAAGCAAAGCTTTTTGGCTAAAATTTGGGAATAGTCTCTGAAGTGAGAGGACTGTCAAAGACATAATTTGCATAATCCATTTATCACAATTTATCCAACAAGTATAGCCCAGATCAATAACCCACCAGAATCCAATCAATGACCCAAAGGACACAGTCATTCACCAGTCCTGCCCACCTCACCCACCAATATCTCCTTACCAGTCTTGCACCAACTCCCCCGGTGGCCTGTGTGAGTGGGTTTTTACTGCTGGTAAGGGGGAGTATCAGCATGTGTTCAGAGAGAGGAAGGTACAGCTCAGTGGCAGAGTGAGAGCTTAGAATGCACGAGGTCCTGGGTTCAATCCCCAGTACCTCCTCCAAATATAGATAAGTAAATAAACCTATTTACCTAATGAATAAACCTAATTACGTCCCCCACCAAAACAACAACAACAAACAAAAAATTGCTTAAAAAATTAAATAAAGGCCGCCTGGTAGCCATCAGCACAGAAATAAAGTCGGATGCCCCCTGCCTCACTCAGTACACCTAGTTACATTCTGGGAGAATCAAAGGTTTCAACATAAACATGAAACCTTGAAAACATTAAAAAATAGAACATGGAAAGAAATTATATTTCTTCGGAGGAGATAAAGCCTTTCTGGGCATGACCGAAAAACATAACAAAACAAAACAAAACAAAAAACCAAAAAAGAATGTGTTCAGTAGCTATTTAGTGAAGGCTGTTTTCAGCTGGGATGTTCCAGTGCCTTAGTAAGTATGTCATGGACCAGTTTAGGTGTTTAATTGGGACCGCCGGACAGCTGTCACAGTCCTGTCTGGAAAGAGGGAGAAAGAAGACATAAATAATGAAATTCACACAGAAAATTAAACTAACCTATATGCTGGGCATCATTACTTATATGAATCACAAGATAAATATTTTATGTTTGACAGCTCAATTGGTTAATTAAAAAGAAATAAAAGGTTGAAACCAGTTATGGAAGTGTACATTTCATCAATATCTTGTCCAGGAGCTTGTTAACGCTTCTCACCCCAAATGAATGCAACTCTCATATGTTCCAGAAACCCTAGGCTATTGATGAATCATAGATGGCCAACTAACTCAAACGTGGATTTTAACTCATCTCTTAGGTAATAAGTTCACTTTTTCCTCCTCTAGCCTGGATTGGTGTGCCGAAATAAAGAAGTTCTTCTGAAAAATTCTCAGATACTTTTGAAGTTCTTTGATTGTTAGATCAGACTCAGCTCGTAGAGGGGTGGTGGGAGTATTCGGACTCTGTCTCTTAGGAGACCTCTGGAGGGTGAAGAGGTGAGCAGGCCTTTGGAGCACAGTGGCTGAGTGGGCCACTTGGCATCTTGTCAACACAGATCCGCTGGGTCTCTCACCAGAGGGACAGAATTGTGTTTCCACGTACGGATGCCAGTGTCAATTTGTAATGGGGAGTGGGGGATAAATTTCTTTCAACAGCTATTGATGTGCTTTCAGAGTTTACTTGGATGGGGGTGTCGACCAGATAAAGCAGACAAAAGCGTTGTCCGGGATCCCTAGCGGGGTGGGCCAGAAACTTCAGACCAGCAGGGGGAGGGCACTTTAGATAAGTCTGAAAAGAAACACGTGAAGGATCATAACAGCCCGCATTTTGGTCAACAGTGGTTGCATGGCATGAAGGGCTGTCAAGTGCTTCCACAGGACATTGACACTGAAAATGTGAAGTGGCCCCGTCTGTCTGAGTCCGGGAGGGCAGTTCAGATAATCCCACCCTTGGGAAAATTTGTTGGAGATGTAGGTGGCGCGATCCCAAGGGCCTCAGTGGTTTAGACGGTCCTGTGTGCTCATGGCCATTCACGTTCGTCTTGGGTGGAGGGAGTATTTGGAAGGAGAAAGAGAGACATTCGGGTGGAGATAGTTAGGGCCGCATGTCAGCTGAGGAGGGAGCAGAGTCTAGACTACAAAAGGGAAGGTTAGGGTACACAGAGAGCAGTGCAATTGTTTATCCAGGAGACTTATATGAAATACTCCAGAACAGGATCCTTCAGACGAAGGGCAGGGCTAGACCCTGAAGCACACAGACTCCGGGGCTGACATCCACGCTGGAGTCTCTGCACAGCCACTGGGCCTGACTCAGCGTCTCTGTTATGGGAATCCTACCTGTACCTACCTCACTAGGTTACCATGAAGATTAAATGAACCATTATAGTAAGAAATGCTTTCAGCTGTCCCTGCACATAGCAAATACCGTATATGCTCATGAAATAAATATGTACATACATACTTGGGGTGACATGACATTCTTTACAGTTGGACTAGAGATGATGTTCAGGACAGAAGTGAAAAAGATGGATGAAAACTACTTTTGTCTTGTGTGCCCAGCATCGCATGAACATACAGGTTTCTCCAAAGCACCTAGTTAAGTATAATCAGCTCCTTGTCCCTGGAGCTCCCCCAGGTGGGAGTTGTGGAGATAAAGGTCCTCAAAACCTGGGACAGGCTTCCAGAAGAAGCCACCTTTTGAAATCGAGAGAATAGAAGGCCCTCAGATTTATCAGATAATCAAGGAACTAGCACAGCCTGAGAATAAGAACACTAGCTCTGGTCAGACGTGTAAAGCCAGGTTAAGCCATTTTCTCTCCCTCTGAAATGAAAGTCAATGCAGTTAAAACTGTCACCAATTTATTTTTAAGGATACACCCCAGCCCTGTTTCTGGAACACTGTGAGATGTATTGATGAGGCAAGTGCCATTTCTTCCTGATAAACTAGCCAAGTTTAATTCTCTTTTCGTAGGCTTGGTGATGGTAAATCACCAGCAGGACCAGTATATTTCAATGTTGAGATCTGTCTTTGCCCGAGCGAGAAGGCTTGGATTGGGAGAGCATCATTTTGACAAACTATGTAAAATATCTCTGATTCAGCAACGTTTTAGTGCCATGACACCAAAATAAAGATGAACTAAGGCAGACTTTTACCTTTCACTTTGTGAAAGTAATCCTGAAGTTGCACCTGCATTCGCAGACAAGTGGAAACCCTTAAGGAAAGAAGCCGTACTGGGGGCACTGTGAGACGTGGGCAGAGCAAGGGTTAACAGGCTTGCGTGCTGTCCCAACGCTCTGCTGGTCTGGTGTCTGTGGGATGCATTGTGTTTCTTACGAGAGGTGATGTCTCTTCTGAGAAGGGCTCTTAAGCTTGCGAAGCGTCACGTGGAAGCCCTGTTTTATAAAATGTCAGTGGTGGTGGGTGGGGCTCATGAATGCTGGGCCCAGTGAATAACTGGATTGGAAAGGAGTTGGTCTGCTGTGTGAAAATGAAGCCATAAAAATGGAAAAACAGGCTTCCCCTGGATCATTTGGAATAAGCAGACACAAAGAGCGGTAAATCAGAAACCCTGCCCCTAGAAATGATGTATGTTTTGAGGTTGGCCTTGTTACCTGCAGCTTAAGATGACTCACCTAGACTTTTCAAAGTGCACTGAAGAAGCTTTGCCCCTGTACCACTGCACTGGCAGCTTTAACGGAGCCCCTTTCTCCTCCTCCATTTTCACTTTATAAGGATTGGAGATGTTCAGAACCAAAGTCTCACCTTGCTCTGTGTACGCAACAGTGGGAGAAAAAAATGGTTTTGGATCTTGGCAGAAACCCCTAAGAGGTTTGTCAGTTATCCCGCAGTCTCTTTTTCCTCCCCGCTTGCTCTGATCCTTTCATTCGCCAGAGCAGAAGCTGCATGGGTCTTCTACGCCGTGACATTCTAAGTCATCTTCAAGAAGGGCTGCTCCTCTACTGGTGTGGACGTCTCCTTTACCCTGAGGATGATCTAAGATGCTTCGTATTTTCTGGTTAGTGGATCGCCATGCCAGTTTGAACTTCCTGTCCTTAACATCCTGTTTGAGGAGCATGTTGGTGTGAAAGTATTTGGTGTTGCAGGTTTTTGAGGAGCTTTAGAAAGTGGCTCCCATTCCCCACGACTTTCATAAGTAACTGAGAGAAAGGCAAGAAATCAGGCAGATGAACATGAAAACTCCAGCTTTATTACTGATGGAGATGTTGTGGAGCACCGGTGAGGTGCGCTGGCAGTGAAGAACTTCCTAAAACCAAGCTCAGACTGAGATAGTTACCTGCTCCATCCCGGGCTACACAGCAGAACCCCAGGCAGGATGGAGAGGTTGACCTGAAAGGAGAGTTCCCGGGATGAAGCCAGATCCCAAAGGGAGTGGATCCAGTGGCCAAACCATGCATGCCCAGTTCTTTCTCCTTAGATTGGTGGTTCTCAAAGTATGGTCCCAGGTTCCCTGAGGTCAAGACTATTTTCATAATAATAGTAAGACATTATTTGCATTTCCACTCTTTCTCTCTAGAGTGTAAAATGGAATTTTCCTGAGGCTACATACACATGCTATTGCAAACGACTGATACGAGAATTCATTTACCTTCTCTTAAGTCAGACATTAAAGAGATTTGCAAAAGTGTCAAGAAATGGTACTCTCCTCACTATAATTTTGTTTGGCAAATATATTCTTTCATAAAATGCTTTTATGTTAACATATAGTGAATTTATTGTTGTTATTTTAAAATAAATAATCTTTAAAGTTCTCAGTTTTAATTTCTAATGCAGTAAGCATCCATACATACAACACTCATAACTGAAAGCTCTTAGTGGTTGTGAATTTTAAGAGTGCACAGATATCCTGAGACCAAAAAGTCTGAGGATCACTGTTTTAAAATAACAATCCTGAATGAGGAGACAAGGGAAGACAGAAGGTGTTGGTGTGGTGCATTTCCCGCCATAGAAGCGCCCCTGTCTGTCCCACCCTATCACTGGTAATCTGCTGATAACCAGAGTGGCAGCCGCTTAAGATAATTATCCTGATGTTTGTGAATAACGAAACCGGTAGAAAGGAGGGCAAAACCCTTTCAACTTCAAATGCAGTGATGCTAAGTTCTTTGACTTTTCCATGAATGGGGAGTAGGTACCAGCTACTTTAAACTGGATTTCAAGACAGAGAATTGTCTTAAGAGTGTAGAAAACTCCTGCAGGCTAAGGGGAAGCTTGAGAAGGACCGTACATGCAAAATAGTGACCCAGGTGACACTCGGCACCTTATCTCCTGGCGTGGAGTAGCTTAGTCTTTCTCAAACGCATTGAGACTTTTTGCATATTTTCCTCTGTGGGGAAAAGGCCACTTCTGTGGATCCTGACAGAGAGTGGTCAATATCTTCTCTTACACCATTTGGAGAATATTTTTTCCACACTGCCTTTCTCATCTCATCTGGTATTTCTTCTTTTTCATCTAAGGAGGGTTAAGATAGGGAGAGAACGTGCTTTCAACATAGCAAACTAATGCATATGCTTTGATTAAATATAGATTGGGAGCTGAGACTCACTTGCTGGAGAGATGAAGAAAGGCCAAGTTTCATTCTGTCCCGATCGCCTGATCCTGGAGGTGGCAGCACCCAGATATTGTGAGGCCTCAGTATTTGCTGAATAAATCATACATTCTGAGCTTTGGTCTCCACATTTAAATATCTAAGTAATTTCAAAGTCTCATTCTCCTCAAACATGGATTTGTAAGTGGTGAATAATTGAATAAGAATGATTAATTAAATAAGTAACAAGGACGGAGGAAAATGTTTCAAATTACGTTTTTCTTGCTCTCTCTGAGGTGGCAGGCACACATGCCTGGTACCTGACACACCGACCACCTATGATGAGGCGAGACTGATTTTACGGACTGTACCTTGACATTTAATTCTTTAATTCTTTCCACTTGGTAGTATTATTATGCCTGCTCTATATATGAAGAATTTGAAAAACTCTGATGGTGAGAACAGGATCTGAAACCGGCAGTCTGGCTCCTGCACCCAACACGGGCCCCTCTGGGCCCCACAGACAACAGCTGAGCATGCGGGGAGCGGTTCCTACACTTGAGAAAGATGAAGTCATTTTGTTTCTTCTTTTCTAAATTAACATTTAAAGGTTCTTTTCAGCAACCTAGAGATCTAGAAAATCTTGTCTCCGGTGGAAAACTGGGGGAAACTATTTTATATCTTACATTTTTGATATTGATTGAGAACATCTTTACTGTCATCAATTTATAGAATATGAATAATGCAAGATGATTTTATATAGTATTGCATCTGACAGAGGAAATCTTTCTCTTTGACTCCCCAAATCTGTACAGTTTACCTGGAAAGTTTTAGTAAAATTGTTTACTGGAATCCTTAAGAAATCACACAATTAGAAAAGGCACTTGAATAAAGAAATTACTGCATTGTTAAAAGAAAAAAATGTGCAAACATCCAAGGGGCCAGTAGTGGCCAGCAGAATGAAATTTCTTATGAATAGACTGCGTTTTAGGCAGCAGACCAGAGAAGGCAGGCCACATGCTTGTAGCTCTGATACAGGATTGCTTCTCATTCTTGGTGTGCAGAGGGTGGAGTGGGGTGGGGGGTGGCAGGGAGGGGGCGCAGTGAGGAGGAGAAACAATACCAGCCTGGGGATTGTGCGTGAAGCATGGGGTCTGATCGCAAGCAGAATGGTTCAGAGGAATCTTGGAAATAGTGATCCCAATCTCACTGTGTTTGGGATCGAGATGAAAATGAAAGTGAAATGAGATAGAGCAGAAACAAGTGAACTTCTTGGAATGGCCGGTTTTAAGAGAATGCAGAAATTGTTTAGAATAGGTGAGGACCTGATAGGAGAAAGAGGACACAGCAGTACAATTTCTCTGAGAGTTATGACAATGCCTGAGTGGACTAGCCAACTATGAATTTAAGAATTATAGTTGAAACAAGACAAAGGATATAAAGAATAATGTATTACAGAAAGTATGATAACAAGAAACCTAATACAATTTAGCAGTGAAAGTCTGCTAAAGGGAGAAAATAAAAACAGAATAAAACAAAACCTATCTAGAAAGGAGTTTTAGCTGAATACTTCCCAGACATGAAAAGGCAGATGGTGACAGATAAGATGTGTCATTGAGAATCTCAGTTAGGTTTTTGCTGTCGAGTTTGAAGGGGTGGTGAAGATTTTGGAAAATGAGATCTGTTTTCCCAAAGAAGAGAGGGAGCCAGGAAAATACCAAAGATGCTGAAATCATACCCAAGGAAAGTTACTGAGAGAGAGCGAGAGAAATGGGGAGAGACTGACTTTTTGGATAATGAAGACAGAGTATGTCTTATTCAGTGTTTCATCAAGCGTAACCTAGGTCTAACAGAAAAAAGAAATCTGTATCAAAACAAGGTCTCTGTCGATGGACATTTAGGTTGTTTCTCTATCTTGGCTATTGTGAATTGTGCTGCAACCACCACAGGTGTGCTCTTACCCCTTTGAGATCCAGATTTCAATCCTTTGGGATAAATATCCAAAAGCGGGGTTGCTGGATCATTTGGTGGTTCTATTTTTAATTTTTCAAGGAAACTCCTTACTATTTTCCATAATGGATGCACCATTTTGCATTCCCACCAACGCAGAAGTGTTTCCTTTCCCCAACGCCCTTGCCAACACTTCTTGTCTTTTTTTTTTTTTTAAGTTATTTTACTTATTTTTTGTCTGTGGATTTTTTTTTTTTTTTGGTGGGTGCTAGTAATTAGGTTTGTTTGTTTGTTTGCTTGTTTATTTTGATGGAGGTACTAGGGGAACTGAACCCAGGACCTCGTGGATTCTAAGCATGCACTCTACCACTGACCTATACCCTCCTCCTTTGTCTTTTGTTTTTCTGATAATAGCTTTACAGGTGTGAGGTGCTATCTCATGACAGTGGAATACTTTCTATTCAGCCTTAAAAAAGAAGGAAATTCTGCACTAGGATACAGTATGCAAATCTGGAGGGCATTTTGTTCAGTGAAATAAGCCACAGAAAAACAAAAAATGCATGACTCCACTTATATGATGTATCTAAAAGAGTCAAGCTCATTGAACCAAAGAGTAGAATGGTGGTCACTAGGGGCTGGAGGAGGCGGAAAAGAAGGAGTTCCCAGTCAATGGACATAAACTTTCAGTCAAGCAAGATGAACAAACTCTAGAAATCTGCTGTACAGCATTGTACCTCTAGTCAACAACAATATATTGTACACTTAAAACCTTGTCAAGAGGATAGATGTCATGTTAAGTGTTCCTTTCACAATAAAATAATAACAAAAAGAAAGTCTCAGTGTTGGAAGGAAGATTTTCTAAGGGTCTAGTTGAGCATTCCTTCAGACATCTAGAGTTTTGGACACAAAATTCTAAGTGCTTAAAAGTAATGAATATCTAAAAATAGGCATGTCAGCTATGTCGATCTTGTTTTGCCAATTTTGAGGCCCCCAAATTAGCAAAGTTATCACTCAATATTTGGTGAAATATTTACTTTCAAAGTTATGGTGGCTACGTAGTGCAGATAAAGCAGTAACTACTGCAAAAGCTTAATTATAGTAACCTTAATTTGCAGTATTAAATTAGCTTTAATAAATTAAACTATAATGATTTTCACTTTGTGGAGTATTATGGCACTAGTTTCTTTAAAATGAAAAGATATAAACGTTAAAAAAATTTTAAATTGATGCAATACGGATGTCTTAGACTCTCTGGTTTATGTTAAACAAAATAATTAAAGAAACGGAGAGCTCTAACCACATATATGAAATCCCACATTCATAGTCAGTTTTGTTTAACCTTGTATGAAATCTGCCTCTATTGCTGTTGAAAGTTGAGAATGGCCTTTAACAGTTTTTAAACCATTTTCGAAACAAGCAAACATGGGTATACATTTTAAATAGAAAACCTGAGGTAGCATTAAAGATGACTGTTGTAGAAAGAAAATGACATGGCTTTTGTGTAGATATTTTAGCATGTAATTTTCAGCATATAATTCATATAATCAAGAGGCTTGAGATGACCTTGAGAGGTTGTCAGGCTCATCCTTCTGCTGCTACAGGGAGCAGTTAACAGAAGGCACCGTGCAGTGATAGGCACAGGCAGGTGACGTGAGGATGGCGACTACCTTATCTAAAAGTTACTTTATTTTCATTTGACTTTCAATAAAATGGATGGCCTTCTAGCAAATACACAGCTCTTTCCGAACTTATCTAAATCTCATATAGTCAATAATTTTGATCAAATTGCATTTAGCTTTATAAATAGTGGTTGCATCATGATGTGATACAAATAAATGGTTTAATGTAGCCACCAAGGAAATATATTGAAATAAAACCATTTTTAATGGGAAATATTTCAGAATTTGTGCTCTGGCTTAGAGAAACTTTGTATATAGCTTTTGGCTCTAAATTTGATTATCTTTTGCCTTAGGTTTCATTTTAGATTAGATTATGAGTCTGCTTTGCAATTTGGGACAACCATTCTTTGAACATATTTTCATAAGATAGTTTCATTCTGAATATAATCAGTTGGATTTTAGGGATATATGTGGCAGAGTGGAGAAGGATCACAAAATTTCCCTCTTCCCAAAGCTTAAAAACATTCTAAAGAGTCTGGTCCCAAATCCCTAACAGCAGCCAAGTAAGGAAAAGGGGATGCTTTTTATTAATAAACTTTGAAAAGTGGTGGTGAAAGGAAAAAAAATGGAAGATGCCAGTGTAGAGAGGTATAACTCCTAACTGTGCTCTCAGCAGCACAAAGGAAGGAAGGTGACTGGAAAAAAAGAAAAAAGAGAAAAAGGAAAGAAGAAAAGAAAACCCCAAACAATTCTCCTTCTTATCCTATTTTGGAGAAAAGTGAACTGAGAGCAGTTTTCCTGGATAAGAAAAAACCCTCTAAAGCAGAAAACTTACATATCCAGTAGAGACAGAAGGGTAGGAAGCCAGCCTGCCATTTCCCAGGGCTTAGAGAGGGTTGAACACATTCATGACTAAATAGAGTTGACTGTGGTACTGGATATGTAATGGGATTCATCAAAAGAGCCCAGAATCCAGATTCCTCAGCAAAAGTTACACTCAATCCCAACAAATGTTGACCATCATGTTATGTGATGATTAATTTTATGTCAACTTGGCTAAGCCATGATACCCAGATATTTGGTCAAAATTTATTCTAGATGTTTCTGTGAAGGTATTTGCTTAGATGAGATTAATATTTAAATCAGCAGCCTTTGAGGAAAGCAGATTACTCTCCATAATCTGGGTGGGCCTCACCTAATCAGTTGAAAACCTGAATAGAATAAAGATTTTCCTCCTTGGAGGAAAGGGAACTCTGCCAGCAGAGGGCCTTCAGAATCAAACTGCATCAACTCTTCCCTATGTTTTCAGCCTGCTGGCCTACCCGGCAGATTTCGACTCGTCAGCTTCCACAACTGTGTGAGCCAATTCCTTAAAATAAATCTCTTATTTCTATTTCTATCTCTATATCTATATAGATACACACACACATATCCTACTGTTTCTGTTTCTCTGGAGAACTCTGACCAATACAGCTTAGTAAGGAGAAATCTTATTCCTTGATCTTGCAAATGCAGGTAAAGATGTTTCTGCTTGCACATGACCTTCTACTTAGTTGATTAGGGATCCAAGAATCTTCCATCTTACGGCTTTAACCAATTCTAGGGCCTTGGAGTTCTCTTCTTGAATTTCAGGGTAGAACCTCCTGCACCTGATCAGCAGACATGAAAAGAGAGAACGATCATTTGGGGGAAGTTTTTCTGGGTTGGACCAAGACCAGCACACATCATTTTACTCACAGTCTATTAGGCTGAACTCAGTCATGGGCTCACCCAACTGCCAGGCAGGTGGCCAGGGAGACTGGGAAAAGTTGTGTATCCTTGTGCCAAGAAGGAAAAGAAAATGGGCTTTCATAACCTCATAAGGGGTCTCTCTTAGCCTAATTCATAGATTTGTTTAGAGTATCAAATGGGGAAGCGCTTGAAAACAATCAAGTCTTATACAAATATGTGCTATTATTATCTTTATCACAAATATAAAGGTTCTGCAAAAAAGACAGATTTTCCAATTCCTTAGTGAGCTCTGTATACTTCCTGATATAAATAATCAAGAGATATAGTCCATGTAGGGCATTTGAATGGACTGCTTAACATGATATTTATTGTTTTTACTGATGATAAAATATTGTCGAGAATATGCAAAACGGAGAGAAGCCTAAAAGGGAAATCCCAGGCATTCCCCATTTTTATACTGACAGTCTGTACAGTTAAAAATCTAAGTTGTAACATCTCTCATCCAAACCGGTTTCAGCAGAGAAGAGAATTTATCGGCTTGTGGAACTGCACGGAGGGCCGGGGGCGGGGACGGGGTCTATCTCTGGCTGTGGGCAGTTTCATCCAGCAGGACCCTGACTCTGCTTCCCTGGGGTCCTCTCAGTGTGGCCTCCTCTTTGCCCTGGCTTTGGCCTCAGCTTGACTCTCTTAGAAGGCAGGATGGTTCTTTTAGTTGCTTTCTCTGAAGAGCTAGGACACAGTTTTCCACTCCTTCCAGAAAAATCTGGTGTCTCATGGGCCTGAATTGTGTGCCCACCCCCAATCCAGTTATGAAAGTGGGGATTTGCTCAGGTGGAACAAGACTCACCCCAGGTGCTGAGTGATCCCAGGCGCGGCTCTCTCTGAGCGCGCAGTCTGCACAAAAAAAGCACGGACGCCTGATGAAAGTTGGAGAACGGTTATCAAAAAGAGTGGGGGATGGACACCGGTAGTCTACAGCAGCAAGTACTTCCGCACATCCACAGACACACTCGTGCTCACACGGCTGCAGCAGAATCAGTAGGACACTGTATATACTCTTCCTTTTATAGTCTGTCTTACCTATTTCTTAATATCACCTAATATTATGATGACTTTTCTGGTGTGATGATGATGTTGAGGTCATGTGTAAAAAAAAGAGAGTCCAGGCCTTACCTCTTAGTCCTACATATTCAAGTATTTATGAATGAAATGTTATAAAACTCCAGGAGTGTGTGTGGGAAGCAGTACAGATGAAACAAATTTGCCCTTTTGTTGATAACTTCTGAAGCGAGGTGACAGGTGTATGAGGACTTACCATACTGTTGCCTCTGTTCTGAGTTTGTTCAAAAACTTTCAGTAAAAAAGTTAAAATTCCTTGAGTCTAATTTAATAATTGAGACTGAAATTATTAGGGAATAAGTTGGGATGGGAAAGATTTTCAGTCCAGTCCTATTCACTAAAACATGATACATCAAATGCTTATGCTTTTATTATCATAGACTGTGTTACTATACATTTATTATACATTTAAATACATTTAATAAACACCAATATCTTTTATGAGGTCAGGTATCCTTCAGATAACTCTCACCTTTAACAAATTGGCATGTAATTTATCAGAGGGGAAAAAATTAGTTCAAATAAAACTTTAAAAAATATTGAATTCTTTTCATAACACTGAGTCATTGTCCCTCTTCATTCTTTATATTTTTATAAGCTTTGAAATAACACATTATTTAGTATTATGAGACCTACTGATACATTCACTATAGGTATATTTCAAAAAATATTTTTTGTCTTAAGTATTCTATCAGAATTATGTGGCAATTTGTATGGTGGCTTCTCAGTATACAAACTCCAATCTGCATGATAGCATTTTAGTGGGTACTGGTTTTAGACCTGAAAATCAGTCAATATGTCAACAAGGCAAGAAATTAGCCTGATAATTCTCCACTGGTAGGTATGTGCTACACAGTACCCTCACTTGGCGTTGGACAGGGTCAGGTTTGAGGCTAGACAACGTGTGTCTGCTTGGAGGATGTGCACAGCACGAGGTGTGGAAGTTGAGCCTGTTCCCCGGAATGCTGCTGCCGCCACTGACTTTTGAACGTCCACCCAGTGTCGCTGGACTTGTGCGGCATCAGGCTTAGGGCCACAGTCATCAGCTTCCTCACAAAGTGAAAAATGGAAACCTAGTTTTGGCGTTGTTAATAAGGAACAACTATCTGGAAATTACTGCATCAACAGCGCTGTGCCACGACTTCCTCTCTTCCCTAAGACAAAGGAGCAGGTGGGCCATTCTTGTCTGGGGGCCACTTTCAGTAATGTCTGTGTGTCCAGAGATGGGTAGTAATATCTGTTACCTGTTTAAATACCTTCTGGAGTTTCAGATAGTATATATCTATAATATGATACTTAAACTTTTTAATGAGTTAATTTTAACTGTATTTGCCATTCTAACTTTGTATGTGAAGTCAAGTTCATAACAGAGCTGTTACTATATGAAAAAAAAATCAGGGAGAATTGCTGACAAATACTCGTACTTGCCTTCTCTTCCTCCAATTCAGCCATTGACTCAGAGGTAGAAACTTGCGTCTTGTCCTGTAGATGCCAGTTTCCACAAAGGGCTGACCCCGAGGGGCGTATTGAGAAGTCGCATAGAATAATTTGAAAGAAAGCTGACTTACATTACATGCTTTCTTTCACTAAGAAATGAAACCATATTTATATTAATAGCAGCTCATTAAACTTCTTCAGGCAGATGTAAATTTTAAAATGTTCTTTTGCATCTGGATGCATGGCATTAATGTGTAAATTTGTATTTTACCCCAAGTAGTCTATTTTTAGAAATATTTCTTGAAAATTCAGATTTTAGGCTTAGTTTTCATATCATCCGAATATACTGGAAGACAACACCATGAATGGTATTTCCTTGTTTAATGGATAATCACAAATTGGAATTGTTAGTGAAACTGCATTATTAAATTCAGTCTCAAATTACTCTTAAAATATGCAGGACCAGAGGACTGAAAATATAAATAGCTTTGATTATAGGCCAAATTCTGCATAATTTTGTTATTTTGTAACTTGATATCTTGAAGGGGAAACATCTTAAGTTCAATGGACGAGACCATAAGTAATGAGAGTGGTACTTTTTTTGTTTTTACAAGCCCATATAAGATTTTAAATGTTTACCTAAGTATTATTTTCCTTCTAAGATGCCATCTTTAGACGTTTATTTAGTAATGTTTGGAATGTGTGTGCAGGTCTTTCAGTTTTCTTATTTACAAGCTTCAGCACTGAATACATTTTATTTCCAAAAACTCAAGTCCTCTCTTTAAGAAGAAAGATTTTCCAGTTAAAAATGCTCACATGAATGTACTACTAGCTTTTGAAGTCCAAATATTTGGGCCAGTGGCAGCAGCTCTGCAGTGCAGGACTACCTTAGAAGAGGACAGTAGATCCTTGGGTAGAAAACGTTTGATGAGCTTGTTAGAATCTGCCATGTAACTCTGAAGTCACGTGTTCTTAGAATTTTATGTAAATTCGTTTTTATGCCAAGTTCATTGACTTTCGTAGAGTATATCACCTGTCTCTAGAATTCTAGGTTTTAGACTTGAAGGGGTCAGCCCTGCATTCACCTTTGTTTCCTTACACTAGTCCTTGTCTGCATTTCTGAAATAATTCCATGTACTAGAGACAGAGGTGATATTTATTTGTATGTCTTAGGAAGGAGATTGTGGAGTCAAAAAGCACAGCCAATAGGAATAATTAAACCTGTCACCGTGTGCATACAGGTACCAAGTGCCAGTAAGATGAATGATATTGGGAATTTGGATGTCATGCTGCAGTCACATCAATGCCAGGATTATACAAGTTTGTTGGATTCGTGGAAGAAGAAGAGAGGATATATACATCATTTCATTTAGGACTCTTGACTGCAAGTGACAGAGAATTGAGTCTAACCTGGTTTTCGGTTTAATCACTAGGAAGCTGTCTTAATGGATCCTGTAACAAAACGGTCCAGGAATACTGCTTTTTAATCACGGCTGAGAGAAGGTCATCAGGACTTGGTTTCTTTTCATGTCTTGGCTTTGCTTTCCTTCTTGGATTCCTGTGGAGTAAAGATGGCAGCAGCAGTTCTATTCATCTGGGAAGGATCCTTGCATCTGTCCCCAAAGTCCCAGCGAAGGTCTCATGGGTTCAGATTAGGTCACATTCCTGTCCCCAGTCACTTTGCAAGGAGTGAGATGTGTCCATTGGTTTAGGCCAGTCAGGAGCTATGCTTGAAACTGGCAGTCGGTTAATCCTGCCCAAATACATGGGTTGAGAGTAGAGTCAAGGTGTTCCCAAGGCCAGTTTGGGGTGTAGATGTTCCCCACAGGCACAAGCAGCTATTACATTTCTGCTTAATGCTAGTGCTTTACATACATTACTCTGCGTAGCACATGAAGTGCTTTTCTTTTGGTATCTCTGTCTCATCTGAAGGCCAGTTCTGGAGTGCGTGTGTGTGTGTGTGTGTGTGTGTGTGTGTGTGTGGAATGAAGTAGGAAAGGCTATTCCTTGAGGTAGACCTGGATATGCAGCTCCCAGTACTTCTTGTTGATTCTTGATTGTGTTTTCCAATGGGAAAAAAATGCTTTATAATATGGTTGTGTGATTGAATGGCTTGTTGGATTAAAGAAACAAATAAAGGTAAGTAAGAATATTTGATGTTGGTGGAACTAGACAGCTGCCAATTTCTACACCCTGTCCCTTCCCATCAATTTCTTGGCACTGGCAGAGAACTGATGATACTATTTTGAAGCCATGTATATATAATACACTATTCAAATAGAAGTGAAAATAGTCATTTTGTAGCCCATCTACTGTCTAGCACAGAGACGGGCACCAAAGGGAATGACAACTGCTGTTGGCCAATGTTTCAAAATGTAGTTGTAATTTTTTCTGATTCATAAGCCACGTACAATTCCTGACTTCAAGCTGCTGTTTAACCCCCTGAATGGAGCTTGTGGAGGATAAAGAAAAGATGGTCTTCTGTGAAGATATGGTTGTTGGTGGCTGGATCAGGCCAGGAAGTGGAGGGAGAGAACCAGTTACTGAGCAAAATCCCTCTCCCTCGTGGTGCTGACCTTGGCAAACCTGTACATCTCCCCACGCCTTTATGATGGGCTCCACAGGACAGCCAGAAGGAGGTGGGAGAGATGCAATATTGTCCTGGTATCTTTAAAGAACTGACCAATGGGATAATTGAATCGTGGTTAAGGGAGAGTTATAACTGTTGGATTAAAAAAAAAATCTATTCTGTTAAAACCCCATTAGAGAACTTTATGATCATCTTGTAAGTGATATCTGCACTCAGATAAGCTACATGTTACAGAAATTAGTATAATTTTCACATTTCTACAGTTTTTTAAAAAGTTCCATGGTCTTGAAATTATTCTAATGATGTCGTGCTGTGGTTGTGATGTGGCTTCTGTGAAATCAAGTCTTCTCTGCCCCTGGATACACATTCAATCCAAGAAGTAATCTCTGAGAGGGGTGAAGTTTTCTTTCAGGGCTATAAACCAGTCAAAATTCACAAAAAGGAAGCTTTAAATTTCCACATTGGGAAGCGAGTTGTTAAAGCTGGCTTTTAGAGGGATGAAGCTGCAATTTGGTATTCTGAATACATTCTCTGTTATCCCCTCCCCTCCCTCCACTCCCTCTGTCTGAGCACCCGCATTTAGAACCGTTGTCCACGTTAACATTGCCTCCTTTCTCCATTGATTTCTGTTGTGAATAGGCTTCCTTGAATTCCTGGTCATCTGCATCTTTAGGGCTCCCCTAAGGGATATTGGATTTCCTGCTTGGAGGACTAATCAGAACCATTAATCAGCCATGAATATAAGCACCGGCCGATCAGCCAAGGGCCTGAAGGAGATCAGGGCTGGCTTACTGAAAATTAGGCAGTAGGTATAGAAGAAATAGACTTAATTGTGACTACCCTGTCGTTTCATAAGGAATTTGAAGTGGCAAAAGAGAAAGATTTTTAATGTTTGTGTGGGTTAGGGGCTGAGGACTTTCTTCGGGGGCGAGTGGCGGCTGCAAGATGTTACTCACGTCCCCCGCTCTGTGAACAGGACCCCACAGCCCAGGGGACAGAACATCAGGTGGAAGGAGTGGGAATCTGTGCTTTGCATGCCCTTGACCTGCTAAGCTCCACTGCCACATCTGTAATTAAATAAGGTACTATGTTATTCAAATCTCTACAATTATTCTTCCCAGAGAATTGTTGTAGAGATTAAATCATATAGAATATATCACAAAATAGGAGCTCTAAACTGCTACTTCTGGACTTAGTTTGGGCTTTCCTTGAAGTAAGTCCTGAGACATAGATCTGAGTGTAGGAAGGTTATGTGGGAGGTATAGGGAATGCTGGTAGGGAAGTGGGGGCAGAAGAACAGGGAAGATGGGTAGCTCTCAAGCCAGCAGTCACTGTGAGCAACTGCAGCTGAATCACACAGGGAAACTCTGGGAAAGGGGAAAAAGCACTCATCTCAGAATTACTGCTTCCAAGGGCCGAGGGAGCCCAGGAATTGATACAACAGTCCTGAAGGTGATTGCTTAGGTGTGCAGCTAGCAGGTGTCCATGCCTCAGCACTTCATACATTTCCGGATTACTGGTTGAGGACAGCATAACTTTCTCTATTTTTCCAGTGTTCCAGGAAAAAGAGTTCTCAGGGCCAGAGTGCAGATCCCAACAGTTGGCAGGTAGCTGGAGCACTGGGTGTGTGGGGTGATATGACGGGTTGCTGGGTTACTGACACCACCTGCAGCAGTGGTAGATGTGCTTATCCTGGAGAACAGAATAAATGCTCTTTTATTAAGGGGATATTTGAAGATGAACTCCAGCAAAATAAGGATGTAACCAATAAGATCCAAAAATGAGGATCTTAGTCAGTAAGAACAAGAATCCATGGGATGAAGGAAACAGTAGAACCAACCCAGGAAAGCAGTGAAGGGGATGCCCTGGGATGAGGGCAAAGTGACATGCTAGGGGAGCAACCAGTCTAGGTGAGAAATGAAGGAGCAAGTGTCCTAGGAGGGTGGTTTCTGGGTAAACTGGATGTAAATAGAACACCCACTGAAATGGAGAATTCAAAAAATGAAAAAATAATAGAGACTATTAGTGGCTAGAAAGAAAAAACAATGAGGAATTCCAGGAAAGAAAGAAGCTGTATATGAAAGCAAATGTTGTCATAGTTGATTACTTAAGCTTTCCAATGGATTGACATGGTTACATAGTCAAATTTCCAACCTTTAAAATCCACCTGCAGAAAATGAAAAACAACACCTAATTATGATATCAGAAAGCAAAGATGTAAGTATTACCAGCAAAATAAAGTTTGGAGAGCAAAGGAAAGCTAAAGAGAAGGGTAAAAGCATTAATAATGTCCTCTTCCAAAGTGAGGCGTCAAAAGATATCCACAGAGGTTAGAACAAAAAAAGTGAAGTTTGTAAATACAAACAGATATATGTAATATATATGTGTATATATAATGTATATAATGGAGACCAAACAATAAATTAGGTCTCAGTTGAGTTTTTGTGAAGTAAGTGACTTTTGAAAATGTTTTTGTGACTAGGTTAATAATTATTTTATATGATGTAAAAGTATGAAATAGAGTCACAATATTTTAGTCCTATAGAGTCTTAGAGATGATCTAGTCCTGCCTTCTCGCTTTGTAGCTATGGCAACCAAGATCCAGAGAGTTGAACTAACCTGTCCAAATCTGCATAACCAGCTAGTTGGAGGAAAGACAAGCCTGGGGCTCTGATCTCTTGTCTGAAATTTTTCTTTTCTTTCCCTACTCTGCTATAGAGCTAGCATCTTGGATGAAGAGCTATTACGATGTTTAGCAACGAGAAATGACGAAAACCATTGTGGGAGACTTTACCAGCACCCACCAATATCTTGTTCTTGTCTAGAAACACACAAAAAAGACATTTCTCAGCTCTCTTGCAGTTAAGTAGTGTCACAGGGACTAGTTTTTCCACTGGGATGAAGCGTTTCATTGCTAGTGAGCTGTTTCTCTGTCTTCCACTTTCCTTGCAAGTGACCAAGGAGGAGTTATTTTACATCTGTTACGGTTATGCCATTTGTCAGTCTCGGTCTTAGACTAAGTGACGTGTAGAGTAGATGTGCTGTTGCAATGCACTGGACATGTAATCTGAACAAGAAACAAACCTTGTAATGTTAAGTCACTGAGATTTTGGGGTTGTTTGTTACCACAGTGAAGACTTTCCTATCTTAATATAGACATCAATATTCTTTTCACTGAAATTGATTTACAATATTACACAAAACTGAAATCTGCCTTGAAACAATTTTACAGTATAATGGTGTAGGCCATATATGAACAAGGCAAAAATTATATCTAACTTTACTTTAAAGTATTTGACATAGAGCATTCCATTCTAGAAAGAAAAGATACATATTTTTCCAGTGGTCTCCATTAAATTACTATATAATCTCTAAAATGGATTTCTTGCCCTAAATCTTCATTTTAAACCTAACTTTAAATTTTTGTATGTTTTAATTTAACAAAACTTTCCTTTAATATGTGTATTGCCAATGTCACTCTGTTATTTCAATAATACATTTATAATTTTCAACTTTTAGCACAACATTGATAATTAAAAATGCTAAAGAAAAATAAAATAAGTTTAAACCCATCACTAAGATGAGAAGGAATATATTTGTTACTTAGTACTTTAAAATGTATAGAATAGTAACAATGTAACATTTATAGATCCACAACCTTAATTTTTGTATGTTATTAGGATTTATGAATTTTCCATTTTTCACCATATTTGTATAAATGTTGGTTTTCCTAAATATTAATGTCTTGCTCTCAGTGCTGTTTCTTATTTCGGACCTCCAATCATAGGCACAAATTATCCTAAGATTATCAAATTAAGATAGATTTCATGGTATCATTTCCTTTTCCTTGAGAAAACCCTTGAAGTCATAGGATGAGAATCAAGACTAGAACATATAGAATAGGAACTTGCCAACAAACCAGATTTTTAAGCAATTGCTTTTTACTTTTGGGGATTTTAGAGTCATGTATAGCTGAATAGTTTTCATTAGCTTTTTATGGGTAAAACATAACCAGTATGCCTGCATGTGTCTGACCAAGTGAATTAAAGGAAATTCACAGGGCTACTTTTCATGAATAATTGACTGAGTCTCTGATATTAATATTTCTATACATGAGGAAAAATGTAATCTGGCTTCAATTGTGTTTATAAGGGTGTGTGTGTGTGTGTGTGTGTGTGTATTTGCACAACTTTTTCTTCTTTAAGCCAGCACAGCACATCTCTATCCTGCAAGAAATCGGTCCATCCACCTTCCCTTCTTTGTTGTGACCTCCTGGAAAGCCAACATCACATCTTGTCTTAGCTTTGAGTGTAACTCTGAAATTACGGGGATCAACATATCTTTTTGAATGAATATGAAATATATTTGCCTTAGACTACGTGTCATCATTTATGCCTCTCCTCTGTTGTCCAGTAGATCCTACTTTATCTGCTCCAATTTATTTATAAACAGATGCTTCCCCCCTCCCGCCCCCACCACAAGTCTATCTTTCTGACATGCTTTTCCATTTTCCTCCTCATCCCAGACCCAGACTTCTCACCCCTGTGGCCAGTTCACGAGCCTTTTCGCTCTTCTTCCCTCTCCTCCCTGGTCTCTTGGCTCTCTTTTGCTTTCTGCCAATTTCCTCTGCCTGCTGTAGGTGACACCATGGGTCACTTATTCTGGTTCTTGGGGTTGGTGTTGATGGCCTTAATCTTCAGGGTCCTTTTACTGGACATGGTGTTTGTGTTTCTCATTTGGAGTTCACAACCTCTCGCTCTGTTCTGCTGTTGATGGCTCTCTCCTGAGGACACGTACCCCAGTCAGGGATGTATGCACCTTTCTCACCGTTTTCTCCCAGTCCCTCTCCATATATCCCCTGCCATTGTCCTTAGTTTCATCTTCAGTTTTGTCCTTAACTATGTCCCTCCTCTTGTATGTCACTCTTTGGATTCTTCTGTCTCATAGTTTCTCTCTCTCCAAGTCTCTCCACTGTCCTCTGCCACTTGACATCAGCTACTTAGTGGCATATCCAACCTGAATCTTCAGATTCCAAGGCAGTGTTCCACCTCTGGAAAGATAACTTTAGTCTGGCAGATTGAATCTAAGCCTAGAAATTCAGGCTACCAAAAATAGAACTTTTCAGTTGTCTTCATTCCTGAACTTATTTTCTACTTTAAATTCTCATTTCCTAGGTGGCAGAGCTAATCTTGGTCAATTTAAGGCTCCCCTTTTCCCCCTGTTGCACCTAAATTCTGGGAAGGGAGCTCATACTTATGCAGAATGATGGGGAAGATCTGGTCCTTGGTGCTAACCGTAGATGTTGTATGGGATTGAATGTTCTTGCTTCTGTTTGACTCAGCAACCAGCCTAAGAGAGTTGCTGCTGTGCCAAGCTTTGCTCCCAATGGCAAGTTCTCCCTGTCCATGGTGTGTCTTGTTTCACCTGGCACTTCAGGATGCTCATGAGACTGTCTAAGCCCCTTTCTGCTTGGATCCAACCCACAGCCAATTCTTCCCCGTGGTCTTTTCATGCGCTCAGAACTTTATCCCGAAAAGACTATGGCCTCTTCTCTCACATTTTCTAAACCCATCCGGGAATTAACTACTCCCACCCATCTTTCCCTAATCTAGTTCCTCTCTCAGAGTAAGAACCTTTTAACTAGCCCTGAGGTTGGAAGAGCTTAGCTTGTTCTCGTTAGATCCAGTCTTCACTCCCAATTCTGTCTTTCTGTCCTGAGTTCCATCAGAATGGGCTTTTGAAATGCAAAGCTGTCTTCTTACCCTTGTAAGGTAACTTTTCTTCCCTGATATAACGAATGCAACAGGATTGTTTGTGTTGAATAGGGAAACATGAGAAGGAAAGAAAAAATTCCAGGAAGGAAAAAACTCCAGAAATGAAAAGGTTAGTTAATATTTTAAACATTTTGTTCACCACTCTAGCCTTCCTCTCTTTGATCACTGTTGCCTCTCCTTTCATCCTCCCCTCTCCCACTCCTACCACCACACCCTGGCTGCCTGTTCTTGGCCTCCAGAGGGAAATGCAGTCGCTCATCCTTCCAACTGAGAGCTTCCATCCCCCAAGGCTACTTTGATTTCCCCAAGCCTTCCAGTCTTCACGGAGTCAGCTCCCTCAAGGCTGAGATGAGAGCGCAGGATTGGAATCAGAAGACCCGTTCCAACTCTGGCTTCAACTCACTAACCCTGTGATACTGGGATAGTGGGCTTGTCCCATAGTCTCGTTTATCATATCATTTTCTTATCTGTAAATTAGCAGTAATAGTATCCCTTTCATAGTATTATGGTGACAATTAAATGTTAACATGTATGCAAAAGTGCTTTATACATGGCAAATATTTATATGACTTATTCTTTTCCTGTCTTCTCAACTTTTTGCAACTCCCTGATACCTCCACCCCTAACTCTGAATCAGGACATAAGCAGTCAAAAGTAAGTCTGATAATGAAAAACATCTGATATTTTCCTAAAATAGATGCAAGAATTGAAGGCTTGAGACACCTTAGCCTCTGTTCCTCACTCTCAATCTTAAGCTGGTAGACATTCAGTTGAACAGGATACAGAATTGTGATGACTGGGTCTGTCCAAAGTTCAAGTTATTACCTATCAAGATTTTTTTTGTCTCCTCCCAATTTCCCAGTATAACCACCCTGTTGTTTAACTAGATATTCATCTACTTAACTCTCAGATTCCTTTCCATTCCCAACTGATGGCTAACTCTACATAGCACCTGGCACATGGTAGATGCATAAGTCTTATTGGTGAATGAACATGTAACATAATTCATTTTCTTGATGGCCTGCCTCCTTTTCTGAACTACCTTGTCATCTTTCTTTCTCATTGCTAACTGTAGGTATCACTTAGAGCTCTTTCTGGCTCTTTGATTTTATTCTTGTCCTTGCTCCAGTAGCAGACAACCCCTGGGTTTACATCATCAAGGTTAAGTCTTTCTCTTGAGCCCCCCTAATCTGTATTTCTACCTCTTTACTGATCATCTTGAATAGCTAGCCAACAACTCACCTTCAATTCATTTCAAATTGAAGTCATGACATTTTCTAGCTCAACTTCCAACCCAGTTGACTCTCCATTGAATTGGACCACCATTGTACCCATGTTTAGTTAGATGAAAATAAGGTGATGACTTTAAACTATGTAGCACAGTGCCCAGGCATTGCATGTACTCAAGAAATATTTGCTATTATTTTTATTATGAAAATGAGTTGAGGGGATCCTAAACACCTAGATTTGTAAGGTTAAAATTTGTTCCTTATAATTTATCTTTCATGATGATTCTTCAAAAAAACAATTGTTAATATAGCAGTTACTATCATTTAAAATGGAATGTTGCTATTTTAGAGAAGAAAAAAAAGAAAAAATATTTAGGCTAAAGCACAAACTACTAGTATACATTAGTTTTCTAAAGTTCACTACAAAAATTCAGATGTCTGCCTTAAGCAAGGCAGATTCTGGTGACTGATATACTAGATGAAAGGTGGAAAAAAGTCAGTCAGTCATCAAGGCATTCATGAGTATCTGAAAGTACAGGAGAAAAAAGGGATTTTTTTTTAGGTAGCATCAGTGATTTGTTGGCAATTAAAACTAGTTGATATCTTGAGATTAAATGAATGTAGAATATAAATGGGGGAACACCAAAAAATTAAGATGATTTTGGAAATAATACCAAGACCTCAAAGTTTTGGCTAAGTACTGGTTTGCAAAAGATGACATCTATTTGGTTGTCTGTTCTAAACACCAAATCCATCTTTCTCTCTATATATTTTAAACTGGAAGTTTAAAAGGCTAAGTGGTATTGAATCATTCAGCATAATCATTATAATTATTTACTTATTCTAGCCTTGGCAGTTCAATCTATTTTAGTTAAAAAAAAAATCCCAAAGCACCCCTTCAGTCAATATACAGTAGAGTAAATCCAGCATAGGGTAAAATTACCAACATTAATCTGAATTTTTAAAATAAAAATTAGAAGGAGGGAAACCTGAAGCATTCTTCGAATCTTGCATTTGCGATTTGAATCTTGATCTTAAGTTTGCAGAGCGCAGAGAGCGTTTTCCGGTGCTACCATCAAGGTCTCTCTTCTCAGTCAATTTTATTTATGTGGAATCTTTCATCAAAAGATCACAAAGAGCTGTCTAACCAGCTATAAAGAAACATAAATCAAAAAGAAAACGAAATGCTCAAACAATAAAATTATACATTAGAGGCCCATTTAAAGCAGAGCATTTTAAGATGAGAGAGAAGTCTTGGCTGGAGTATACAGAACATAAGTTATAATGGGAAGCTATTTTATAATTTGGTGAAAAATGAAAAAGGCCCACTTCTAATGGTGGAGAGCCTATTATTAGGGCTGATCACTTGCATACCAGTGCAGTAATGCGAGGGGCGAGGAGCATAATAACGTGAAGTGGGATTGACAAAGTCTGGAGACACTCTTCTGGCTGCTCCAGCGAGGTAAAAACAATTTTTTTTTTTTTTATTCCATACATGGGCATCGTGCCCAAGTATCTTGCTCTTTAGCATGCCTATTGCCCATTTCTACCGTACCTTTCTCTGAGGGCTCTATGCTAAAGCCCCGCAGTACATATGTAATATACATATCGTATTTTTGATATATACCTACTGCACAGGGTCTCAAGGAAGCCGAGGTGATCCTTCAATCTCTGTTGTCATCTTTACTTGCTTCTTCAGCACAGATTAATTCAGTGTCCCCCAAGTCTCAGGATTTCCAATTTATGGTAGGAAAATCTTCATTATAATGTCCCCAAGCATAGGGAAGATATAAAAATCTTATAATTCTATGGCTTGAACAAAACCGAGCAGAAATACTTTTAAGCTTGCTTATACAGAGAAGCTCAAGAAATCTGATCCATCAGTCTTTTGTTTTATTGGCATTAAAATAAATATCAAGAAAATATTCTTTGGCATAAAGTTTATAACATTCAGATTAAAGCCTACATTCTGGTTGTTAGAATTTCGAATATCTCTGAGTTTCCAGTCTCCTTTTGTTCCAACCTGACTCTGAAGATAATTTATCTTATAGCTTGAGGACTATGCCTAACTACTTGTGGTAAGAAAATTTACACAAAGTGTGATTTTTTATACATTTGTTAACATTAAACTTCATGTTCAAAGCTGATGTACACTCTGCATGTAGTGTCTGTTGAGTGAAAATGGTAATGGTAGTAGATAGAGAATTTTAGCCTTTTTTTCATTTATGACCTAAGGAACATGTGGTTTGTGTGCTTCCCAGCAATAAATAATTGACAAGTAATGGACTAATATGCATGAGAAGGAAGAAGAAAGAGGAGAGAAAAGAAGGAAGCAACATGGGCATTGAATCATCTCTACTGCATGAGAACAGTCCCTCTGAATTAGTGACATTTGAACCAAGACCCGGAAGAAGAAAGGAGCAAGCCATGTAAGGAAGGGAAAAAGAGCTCTCTGAGAGAGAACTGGACATGCAAAGGATGGAAAACAGATTCAAATGTTTGAGGAACTGAAAAAAGTCCAGTGAACCTGAATGCAGTCAACCCCAGGGAAAGTTTGGTAAGAGGGAGGATTCATGTATCAGTCAGTGGTTGCAAACGGAAGGCATAATGACTTTTCCAAGCAGAAAGGAATTTATTGTAATATAGTGGGGAGCATCCATCATAAATGGGAAACCTGGAGAAATAGGCTTGGAAAATGAGCTGGAACCAAGGAAGTGTAAAAGGGGAAACTATCTCTTTAGGTGATGCTGGCATTTCTGTCTCCACTGGATAGTTAGTGCTGCTAATTGATGCCAGTAAAGAATTTCTCACCTATTTTTGTAGCTTTGTGGCCACGTATCAGGATTGAGAATCCTACCTGGAGGGGCCCACCTGGCCCAACACAGATCCTGGCTGTGTGCCCTCATTGTCTGGGAATGGGGAAGGGATGCTTGGGCCGTTGGCTTCACCAAGACTCACAAAATGGGGATCTCCCTCCACGTAGGAAGGGGATTTAGTTTCTGGGTAATCAAATGGCCACCAACCCATAGTAAGGAATTTAGGTTTTATTTAGGTGCCGTGGGAGGCCAATAACAGTTTTGGGCAAGGAGGTGGCATAGTTCTATGTTTTATATTAAGATCTCTTCCACTGCTGTTCTTGAATGTGTCTTGGGATAAATGAAGGAACACTCTAATCTTTGGGCTTTCAACACCAGACAGTTGAAATATAATGTCTATAATAGGATAATCCCTTCTTTCATATAGTGACTAGAATTGAAAACCTGATCAACTATGGTATATAAGCTTTGAATGTTTTTGCTCTTACGTTTTAACTGCCTCTAGCTTCCTATGCTTTAAAGTCAGGAATGAGGAGGGCTTAGTTCCAACCTCCACTTTGACTCTGGAGGACTAAAGTGGGAGATCAAAGAACAAAACAAGGACTATATAAAGCACTGAAGCCTGTGCCGAAAACTTGGGAAGGTTTCAATAAAACTCAGAAATTAAACTGGACAAAAAATTTTTTTTAAACAAAGAATACAAAGCACAAACAAAGCATTTGGCCCTGTGACGCTGGAATGTTAAAAATTGCTATTCTTTTCATTGTGCCTTCTTTGAAAGCAATTTTGGAAAAGTAGAAATAATTTGAAATACCATTTTTTTTTCCCTAGAGTCATAGATTTTCAAATCACCAGCAGATGTGTTACAAATTCTTAGCAGACATCTAAAAGAAAATTCCAGTCTAGAGAGGACTAAAATTGCTGCCCACTAGTTTCTCAAAGTGAACAAGAAGGAAATCATTTGGAAGGGAAAAAGTCTTCAGTCTTCCTTGATAGTCAGTGTCATTGTAGTAAAATTCAGGTAGCTAATATATTTTCAAAGCACTGAGTTAGTAACCCTGACATAATCTAATGAATTAGCTAAATGATTAATAATTCATAAAACAGTCTTTTTGTAACAAAAAAACGAAAATTTCCCTGAATTTACACTTGAGATAAAAATAAATGGAAGGCGGAGGGGAGGGATAGCTCAGTGGTAGAGCGTATGCTCAGCATGCATGAGGTCCTGGGTTCAATCCTCAGTACCTTCTCCATTCAAATAAACCAATAATAATAATAATAATAAAAATAACCTAATTACCTCTCCCCAAAAATATAAAATAAATTAAAAATATTAAAAAAACCCTAATTACCCCCTCAAAAAAGAAAAAGAGACAACAAAGTAAATAAATAAATGGGAGGCACTTAATAAGATCAACTCTTGCTAGAAAGACGAATCGAGTTATAGTATGGCATGTAGCTCATCTAACACACACTCGCGCGTGCACACACACACACTCCCCTGATTCATACAATAATTTAGAGATGTTTATTCAATCAATTTGTCAGTTGCCCTTCAGACTAGAGTTTTTAGAGCCAATTAGATTTCCATTTAGGAAAAAGAAGAAAGAAGAAAGATAAAATATCTGTTGAATATCTTCTTGGTGCCAGGCAATGTGCTTGGTGTTTTATGTGTGTTTTTAAATTTATTCTCATGATAACCTTCCAACTAATAATTTCTATATGATAGGTGAAGAAATTAAGAGCACAGAAAAGTTCAGAGGTTTTTACAATATCACAGAGCTAGTATATGTGCAGAGTTGAGATTCAAAACTACATTTGACTAACTTCCCTATTCAGGTTCTTTCTGCTATACCATCCTGCCTCCCAGAATTTACAAAATTTAGCTGCTGTAATTTAAGTCTAGAATACGTGTTTGTATTAGATCAAACCATGTGAAATTCTAACATTGATTGCTTTGACCTACAAAAATTATAATTTATATGTTTTCTTTGAAATTATAAAAATGATGGTAAATGATCCATGGTAAATCTTGGTGAAATTAATTTTGCCTTCAATCACTATCTGATGATAACCTGATCTTCATGCAAATAACAATAGTTTGTAAATTCTAAAAATATTAGAAAATTTTTATGCAAATGAGAGCATAAAAAGTGACATAGAAAGTCAAAGAAAAACAAGAATTAAAAAAAAACCAAAAAAGATAAAAAGCATATAAATCAAATCTCTCTGATTTGCCCATGGTAACACAGCATTATTAAGCATTAAGTGTACTTGTGTGAAATTGGTAACTAAATTTCACTCCAATATAAAATATCAGACCCATTAAGTTATTAAAATGATTATTTTAAACACATTTCTCTGGAATCACAAAGGTTGAAAACAAAAAGTATTAGATACCTTTTTTAAGGTGAAAATGATTGAAAATTCTCATATAAAAGTAACAGATGATAAACTGGTGAAGTACATTAACTTTTCTTATCAAGCATTAACTACAGCAGCTTTGAGTAAATCATTCATCACAGCAGAAATGCACTGTATAAAAATTGATGGACAACTAAAAATTTAAAATGCATGTTTTCAGATGTCTTAAAATCTTTGAACTTATGAACTATATGAGTTACTGGTATTAGATAGAAAATTAACATAATGGAGAAGAAATGGTTTGATTTGTGTATTAACTAACTCCCCAGCTGATCCGAAGGTATATGCTGTGGTTGTAAATTTCAGTGACTCTAAATGAGAAATATTGAAATGTATTTCATCGGGCATTCAGTTGTGGAGGAGTTCAGAGCAGATAATTATATCAATTATTTAAAGAATTAACTTACCAAAAGCTTATTCAATACCTACTATGTGTCATCAGGGATTCAGAGATGAGTAAGGCAACTCAAGGAAGTTACAACCTGCTCAATCAAGAAAATGGGAATCTCCTTATTCTTTAAAAGACACTTGGTTTACAACTTGGTAAGGAAGATGGAGAAACTGCTAGAGGCATTTTTCCGGCACATAGTTAGAGCTCAGGAAAGGATGACTCTTTTTATCATTATGTTAATCATTTGTAATATAAGGAAAAATCCCTTTTGGCATTTGGACTCTAGCAAAAGTTTCAACATCACCTTTTCTCAAATGAAGTCCCATTATGACCAGAACTAGCATTTAAATTGTAAAGTGTGAAAAACAAAGCATTGTGATTGTTGTTTATAGCAAAGGACATTTTTGTCTAGCGGACTTGAGGCAGTAAATATTCCATTAACCACCTATTTTGTTGTGGGATGACTTGATGGAGGGCTAATTTAAGGAGACCTGAAACAAGTCAGAGCTGGACTTTGAACCGGTGCTGGAATGACTCCTGGATATCCAGTAAAATGCTTTACTTTGTTATATAAGACCTAATCTTCACATTGATGTCTTCAAACGCACAACTATGGACACAATTTGTGTATCTGATTTTTTTTTAATGTTTGACATCTGAGTAGCAAGAGAGCCACTGCCTGAACTTGTCTCTTCCGTGAGTGATTTGGGGACTCAGTCAGGGCTGGGGATGTGAGGACATGGCTCTCAACATGAGCATGGAGCTGCGAGTTCGCCTACCAGTTTAAAGGCTGAGACAGTCAGACTTTTCCAGTCGCAGTGGAGTGAGCACAGAGTGTTCCCATGGGAATCACAACCAGGCTTGAAATCTGCTACTCTGGGGATGGAAAAGTGGGTCCCCATTGAGTCTCCCTTTGTCAGACACTGTCCATAAGTCTCGGTTCAGGAACTACTGGTAGAAAGTTTCAGATCAGTGCTTAAGAAGTTCTGGCATCCTCTCTCTTCTCTCTTCTAGTGTGAGCCTCTGCCCTGTGAAAGATGTCTCAGAAACCTGGGTCAGAAGTTAATGGCCTTAATGTGGTGGAAAATTGGATAACTACATCCTTGCTTGCTCTGTTTCAACTTTAGTAGAATAAGATCTCCTTTTTTGGATCATATTTCCTCTAGGAACTTTTGAGGGAGTGCTTTCCTGCTTTGTCACATTGTGGCACATAGAATAGTGATGATATTTGTACAAAACTTTGGGGTGAAGTATTGAGGCTGCTCTAGCAGGAGGTGCCTGAAGGCCGAGCCCAGCCTCTCCGAGGACTGAGAGGTCTTTATCCTCCGTTTGACCATTTATAGCTCAGAGGCTTGTTTTAGGGGAACTGTGCCTATTACATAGTGAACTATGGTGTACCCTAGCTTGTCATTTTGATGGCCCGTGTTTACCATGTGCCAATCCCTATCCTATGCACTCCATGTGTGGTAATTCATTTCGTGCTTACACAACATGTGAGATAGATATTATTGTTATTCCCACAATCTATGAAAGGCCTGTGAAGACTAAGCAGTTGGCCAGAGGTCACACAGACCTGTCAACATCATTGACAGAGGCCCGTGCAGCTGGCTCCAGAACTGCACTCTTAACCACTGCATTAGACTGCCTGAGGGGAGTGGTTGCAAGAAGGGTGAACAGAGCCAATAATCTATATAATATGGGCACCAAGCCTTTTAGATCCCTAATGCCTTCAGAAGATTCTTGCAGCAGAAAAATCCCACACAAAGCAGGCATCAGGTCGAGGTCAGCGTTGGGATCTGGAGACAATAAATTCTAGCTACACAGAAAGTCACGAGTGACTTTAGGCAGTAGGAATATGAAAATGGAATCCCTTGATTTTTGAGCATAAAACCAGTTACCTTCAGGAAGGGGATAGGGTTTGGTGCAGAACGTTTTTATATGTTGGTTTCTATCTTTAGATAGGAAGGGGTCCTCAGGTAATCAGGAGATCTAGACCCAGAAAGAGATGAGGCAGAAGGGTCCTTGACCATAGAGAGATGGTTTTATTCCTGGCCTGGCAGAAGAGGTTGCTTAAATTCCGATTGACAATCCAACACAGAAGAGTGTGGAGCAGGACCACTCAGGGAGGAGCAGGGCTGCGATTTGGGAGGTGGAGTAATTACGTTGAGTCCTGGGGGCACTTCTTAGTACTGTGTGCAACTGCAAGTCAGCCTCAGAGGGCCAGGCCGGACTTGGTTTAGTGGCTCCTTTTTTGTACAATTCCCTATGCCAGAGACAATCAACCTGGAAATCTAAGGCTCTCCCTCCCTCCTCCCCAACCCAGAAATCATTCAGCTAGAACTCTCCTTGCTCCATGCCGATAAGGATAAGGAAAGGAGAAGGAGGACAGCTTAGGGTTGATAGGAGATAATATCAATCGTTGATAACTCAAAGTGAGTTAGTTAGTGTCTAAATTGCTTTAGTCTTAAATTAGCCCTGAGGTTTGTTCAGGAGCAATTTCCCTTGAGGGTCATGAGGTGATTGTGGGAGAGACTACACTAAAAGATGACCACCAAAGCCTTCTGTCTCCTGGACACACAGCAAGACTTAAGTTCCCCTTCCACACTCAAGAGGTGTGGCCACTTGACTGGAATGCTGGCCAGTGGGGTGAGCAAGGGGGTGGGGTACGCCTCTTCCAAGCCACACCCTTAAACACTGCCCTCACCATCCTCCTTCCTGCCTGCTCTCTCTCTTCCTTGATCTGGACCAGAGAATATCCAACAGTCGGCAGAGTCACAGGTCGGAAGATGCCCATGTCTTGAATCACCACGAGGAAGCAATCAATCCCACTGAACAGAGCACCCTAGTGAACTTAGTGAGGGCAAGAAATCAAGTTTTTATTTTGTTAAACCACTGAGATGCCCGTGCTTGCCTGTTACAGCTGCTAGCGTAGTCTAATTCAGTGTTGGTAATCACAGAAGCAACCGACCTATATATAGTGCTTTGGTCTGCTGAATACACTTTACATATGTGAACTCAGTTAACCCAAATAAAAACAGATGAGGTAGGTTCTCTTATTATCCTTATTTGAAGATGAGGCACAGTGCCTTGACTTGCTCAAGGTCACACACCTAAGGCTGTTTAGACAGCAACTGAAGCTAGGAGTATAGATCCAGGGAGCAGACTCTGCTGTATTTTAGCATCTGAAGGATTCTCTCTGAAGGAAGGTTCTTTGAGAAGACAAAGTATGTTCCCTTTAATCATGAGGTTGCAGTAATATTTTTGGCACATGTATGAGTTTCCTGATTGCCATGGGTCTCTGAGTCGGGAACACAGATAAGAGAAAAGAGGAACTGGCCTGGGGAAGGGGAGAGGAGGGTCATAGGATGGTTAAGAGACAAAATGAATTATGGTCTGAGCCTCTGGAGCTCAGAGCTGTGGGGTGGGGGACAGATGGGCTGAGTGAGCTGTGCCCAGTGCCCCAAATGGAGCCCACTGGAAATGGAGGGGAGAGGACTCTTGCCTTTATGGGGTAACCACAGTCCCAGGCTGATCCCTCAGAGACTGTCCTGTACAGAGAAGAGCAAGGTTCAGAGCAGAGGGAGGGCAGGGTTCGGGGCATTCATTTTATTCAGCTGTTCTGTACCCCTACTGATCCTCGACCTTAAAAGTCCTGGTGTGAGGTGATCCCAGCTCATAAGGACCATTTCTGCGAAACCCACGTGGAGAAGAAAGTCTGTCCCGCTCCTTTCCAGCACCTGTCAACCAGATAGTGACGCCAAGAATCCAGCCAGGATTGGCCACTCATTCCAAGAGCATAGTATATGGCTGTGGCTGCTAAGGGATGAAAGCTTTGGAGGAGGTTCCTGGGGCACTCATCAAAGATTGAAGGTGAAAGTTCTGCTTTTCATGCTGTTCCATCAAGACCAGCTTGCAGTGGATCCGGGGGAAGTCACAGAAATTTCGATGAGGGTTATCTGGATGTTACTGACTAAGTGGGTTGTTGGAAAGGCTCACTTTTTCCATTAACATTCAACAAAAAAGGAACATTCATCCTTGTAGTGATCTAGATGCAGGCTCTGTAAAACTAAAGATAGAAAATTTCACTTTGTTCCTTTTGATGTCTGTGCCCTGGAATAACTTTACAGCGTTTATTAGTCAGCTTACATTGAGAACCTGTTCCCGAGGTGCTGCTGGCTCAGTAGAACTTCGGTAGATGCTGTCAGTGGTGGCTACAAAAACAGCAGCCCTGGATCTCTCACGGGCTATTAATTTGGGGAGGAAGACATGCACACAAAGTCATGACCGATTAGGCAGTAGGAATATGAAAATGGAATCCCTTGATTTTTGAGCGTAAGACCAGGAACCTTCAGGAAAAGGTAGGATTTCATTTAGAATGACATGAATCACAGGAATGTGAGGGCAGGGAAAATGCCGAGTGTGAGCTCGGTGTTAAAGCATTCACTCTTTGGTTGTTCAAAACTGATATTTAGGGTTCTTTGTGCGTGGGGAGGGGTTGGGGAACATGGGGATGGGGTGGAGGTGCTGAGTCATATGTAACCCCTACCCTGCAGCGATCAGTGGGTCTAGTAACCTCGCACCAAGTAAACTGAGTTAACTTTGGCAAAATCAATTTGCTCTGAGAAGTTCCTGCTCCGGTTATTGGATCAATGCTATAAATAAGGAATTCTCACTTCCCTTAGGTGAAGTGTGAGTGGAGTTCTGTGACTGACAGCACGCTTCATACGCAGACACTCTGTTTGGGAAGGAACACGGGGGAAGATATATACTTTTTGACATCTCAAGGAGGCCTCTGTGTGAGTTACTGCTGAGCACGCAACGGCTGCTCCGTTGGTTCACACCCTCCCTGCGCCGCCAGCGTCGAACTCGTTGTTTGTCAAGCTCTTTGGGATCATTTGTATATGAAGGATTCCATATAAAACCAGTGTTTATTCCTTTTCGTGTTATGCCTTTGGAGCCTGACACATAAGGGTGCTTTTCTATGCAGCAGGCAGGAAATTAAGCACTCCACGCCCATTAACGCCACCAGGAATGGGGCTCCCGGAGTTCTGTCTAGGGGCAGCGGAAAGGGGCTCACAGGTAAGCAAGTAAATTGAAACAAAGACAGGGCAGAACCCAGATATTTATTCAGCTGTTGAAAGTTTTATGGGCAGCCAGGCTACAAATAATGTGAATTATTTTACTGAGAGTTTGCTGGAGCTTAAACTACCCCCTTCATTTTATTTGCTATGTTGTGTATATAGTGTGTGTGTGTGTGTGTGTGTGTGTGTATCAATAATAAAATGTCTATTATCAACATCTTGTTATCTGGAAATTTCCATTAATTGACATAATTGTGGTTCACTGAGGAAATGACGCTATTAATCTGTATCATACGCCTGAGACAATGCAAAAGCCTTAAACTGCATCTTATTGAGTCTTGATGTTTATTGCTTTTGAATTCTTTGAGCAGAGATAATTTCTGCAACATGTACGGTGATTTCCTGAACAAAATATAAGGTTATTAAAAAATATTCCACATTTAGATTATGTTGAATGAAGTGATTTACACTGAAAGGCACACAAACATATCTCATGATAAAAAGCATCGAAACTTCCCATGTTCTTTAGAGATATACAAACTAATAAATTGTTCTTGCCTTTGTATATACATATAATATACTGTATAATATTTTATATAATATGATCTGTATTATATATACATATATACACACACACATATACATGACAGTTTTGTGTCTCATTTGTGACACTCGGCAAATCAAAGGGGTGTTGGTTAAAGCTTGCAAAACTATACTAGGTCTTTCTTACTTGTAATCTAATTGTTAGAAAATTGTTTGGTTTTAATAAAAAATGATAGTACAGCAGCCAGGTGGTGTCAATGGACTGTGGATAGAAACCAAGAAAGATTTAAAGTTCTCACGTACATGTTGGGATCGCACAAAAGTCCTTCTGGGCACATTGTCCCCACTGCAGTGGATACTGACGTGTGCTTATGTGCAGTCAGAGGTTCCCTTTTCTCCGTGACTTTAAGGCTATAGATGCTGATTTTCCCATGATGACGTTGGGAAAGGCTATTTAACTTTTATAACCCCAAAGCTCACAGCCTTCATCAGCATGCGGGGTGGAATGAGGTCCTTATTACTGGGGCTATCATCACAGTACTGGTGTGACTTTGGGCAGTCACTTAACCTTTTAAAAATCTGTTAGCTCATCTGTAAAATGAGGATAATCATGGGAGCAACATCATTTTGCCTGTGGATTAAAGAAGACACTCCATGTCAAGTCTTTAGCAGAGTACCCAGCAAAAGGGAACTTAAAAAGAAATATGGCTAATAAAGGTATTATTCTATGAACTGATTGGTTTAATGATCTATTTTTAAAGGAGGATTTCCAGTGATAAACATCAAAGGTAAAGCAGGGATTAAATATTAATTTTATTTATTTCCAGTGAAGTTTCTTTAGAACGAAATTTCTGAAAAGAAAACAGCAATCGTTTTAAGAGCAAGAGTTGTCGATATTTCAAATACTCAATTCAAATGCGTCTTCAAAAGTTGAGTCTTAAAAGGTGAACCATTTAATGCATCTTTAAAAAGTCAGTCAATTTTTATATTTTGAAGATAGATTCAGTTTCATAGTTCTTTCTTGCCCGCAACACAACTAAAATATAGAGTTTTCATTTTTTTTTTATCAGACTGAATTACTATCAGATTTTTGTAAACCATTCACTCTGGAAGAATGCTTTGTTCTGGCAAAGACAGGTGCTGGGGAAAACTCAGCAAGACCGCATAGCTTATTCTTTGAAAACTAGCACTTGATAAAGGTGTTAACTCGACATGTAATTCCACTTACTAAAGGGATCATTGAACAGAATGGATGCAATGATTAAACTGCAATTACACACTGTAGCTATAATTATTTGGCAAAGGAAAGGTACCCATAACAAATAAAGGAAATACTTAAGCATAGGCAGAGAGTAAAAGAAAAATCCATAATTTAGGGTGAGAAAGGGTAAATATGTGTGCAAATCAATGGAGACAAAAGCAGTTTGGAAATGTTTACATTGAAATAATTGAAAGAATAAGAAAAGATTCATTATGACTCATGAATCACAGCAAACCTCTCTTGGATAAGATATTTTATAATACGAAAAATTCAGGAAATGGAAAGCATAAATGGTTTTTGAATGAATGAATCAATGAAAACCGAGTGAAATGAAGAAGTAGAGACTTTTAAAAAGAGGGAAGAGGGGAGGGACAAGATAGGGGTAGGGGATTAAGAGGTCCAAACAGCTGTATATATCCTTATAACTTATTTATTTTATATATAGCAGTTTGTACCTCTTAACCCCCATCAATATTTTATAATAACTTTAATCTAAATCTATAAAAATTTTGAGTCTCTGTGTTGTACACCTGCAACTAATATTGTAAGTCAGCTACACCTCAATAAAAAAATTAAATTAAAAAACAAACTGTGCTATCAAGAGAAAATGACCAAATCAAGACATGAAGTTTAGTATAAAGCTCATTTTACATTTGACCATATTTAAGGTGTTGAGTTAATTGCTTACATCTTCTCGTTAAGAACCAAAAATAAAGAAAATAGTAAGCAATATTGACATTTGGCAAATAACCTGCAATGAAGACTGTACAAAAGTAGCTATTAGGTGACAGTAAATAAGGGGGCAACAGTACTTATGCACTTGTCTAGGGGTGTTGTAGTGCTTTGTCAGGCAAGAGGCTGGGGCAGCCTTATGAACCTGGAGGCCAGGCTGGCTATAGCACCGGGGACGTGAGGGAGAGACGCAGGTGCCAACCGTGGGAACAGAGTCTAGAGACAAAATCAGAAGTCGGGAAGGTACAATATGGAATAGCGGAGAGTGGGTCTTTGGGGCTGGTACATTGCATTTGCGGCAGTGTGTTGGGGAGGGTAGACTGCCTCACAGACTGGTAAAAGAATAGTCTGATGTGAACAAGGAGGTCATAGGCTTTTAGAATTTCTAATGATCCATTTGTTTCATGACTATGACCAAGAAATCCCAAATCCCTTTCAAAAATTTGGGAGTCGGGGTGGGTCTCTATAGATCTACAAAGTATGTATAACATTTGAGTATTTCCTAGTTTCATTATTAGGGTTTTATTTGCACTTAGTTTCATTTTAAAAAATAAAAAATATTTTTAAAGTTTTAATTTACAATGTTGTATTAGTTTCTGGTGTACAGCATAGTGATTCAGTTATACATATATACGTATATTCTTATTCATTTTTTTATTACAGGTTACTACAAGCCATTGGATATAGCAGGACTTTTAAACAGACAGAATTCTGGCCTGTAAATGTCAAGAAGTGAGTTACCAATAGAGACCATTAGCTTCCAGATGCCTCCTAAGTCTTAACCCGACCGTGAAGGTCCTGTTCTTTAAATTGGCATTACTTTGCCTGATCCTTGGAATTTGTAACCTTGTATGAGGGGGAGCCACGCAGTCAACGGTGGAGGTCACTTCTGCAGACCTGGTTAACGTTCATAACATGCTGGGAGTTACCACCTTCAATAAAGCCAACAGGAATTTGTGTCCCTAAAGCAGTGACAGAAATGAGTTTACAGATAGCTCACCTGCCCTGTGCTCTGTGGTCATTATCCTTTAACTTTCTCCGACCAAGACCACATAGCTAGCCTCCTGTATGTCATTATACAGGAGGTCTGCTCGCCCCTGGAAAGAAGCAAAGCGTTTCTGCCGCCGGCATCTCCTCCTTTTGCTGAGGCAGGTGAGCCGGCAAAATTAGAGCTTCACTGGGCTCCTTCTGGTCGTTTTACAATTTGCCAATTTCTTGCAGTGCTCCGGATTGCTACAATCTTATCATTTTCAAAAACTCATCATTACTTGTTCTCTCCGTGTAGATCATTTGCAGTTAGGAGGAAAACCTCCCCCTGCTTTTAATCTCACACTGGGGTAGGGTTTCACATTTTACTTTTCAAGTACACGTTCGCAAAAGAGAAATAAATAGGCATTCTGATTCTCTCAATACCAGAATACTATCATAACTTTTTATCTTTTACTGCTCCGCACTCAAAGGTGGGTAGAGAGAGGCGTTTTCTTTCTCTCACACTGAATTACTATTAAACGTAAGTGTTAAATCTGGATTGTCCAGGGAAAGAGGCAAAGGAGCTAAAAAAGAGCTCCTGGGAACTTTTAGTCATCAATGACTGCTTATACTGAGCAGAGAAATCATTCTGAAAATGTAAAGCTACATTTTCAAAAATCATGTATGTCGTGAATATATATATCATGTAATCATATCTGTATATATTTGTGTTTATGTAAATATAATGCGTGTGTCTGTGTATATATTATTTTGCAAAGGAAAAAGTGTGTATTATCCTTATTAAACTGAAGGCTGCTTGAATAGACGGAGGTTGTGGACTAAGCTATCACAGTTCAGGTAACAATGGCAGAGTACATAGTTATGGTAAAGCAGATCTGAGGGCCTTCAAATATTCGGCGCTCTGCTGGAAGTGTCACTCAAGCAAAGTGTAGCATCTAATCTGATGCATTCTTTAGTGGGCTTGCAAAAATTGGATTCTGTTTGTGAGGTTACAGCTGTTGGGAATCTGGAATGGCCCTTCCTTTTCATGACTGTGACTCCACAGTTTGGCCCCACTTAAGAAAATTTGTCTGGGGGTAGCTTAGAGATATCACAGAACACAGAAATGTGTGTGTGTGTGTGTGTGTGTGTGTGTGTGTGTGTTTGTATGGGGAGAGTCTGGGGGAGGGTAAACAGGTGGGCTTAAAGATAGCTATTTTGGCCTGTTATTTGGATTAATAAGGAAGAATAGTTAAGAATGTGAAAATGCATGGAACTGTGGAAAAAATGACTATTCATCTTGGAATCTGAGTATGACAAAGGGCTAGAAAACTGGCCATTGTTAGATAAAATTTAACTTTGTTAAGGTAAATTTCTTAAAGCTCAGAGAAAATGTAGGTATGGTTCTCTGACCAAAGGCCGTAAAAGGGCAGCAACTTAAGTGAGATGAGAGGTTTTGTGAAGGAAAGTCTGATTTGACAGTAAAAAATTATTTCGATTGAATAAAGGATGAAGGCTAACACGATGGCGGTAGCTGCCCAGGACCTCTCAAATGAGCTCCAGATGTCCACTAAGGATGGAGAGAGGAACACGTTACCAATGTCACAGTGACACGGTCTTATAAACCAGAGCAGCGACTTGTGGAAAATGCAAAAACAGCAACACGACATCTGTGAAAAATAATTGTTCACTTTTTAAAAAATCTTTGAAGGAAGAATTAACAAAGACAAAATTTTCTTTGCAACTTCTGCTTTGCCTCTCCACTTAGGAGAATAATTTTCAAAGTAGAAAGGGAATAATAAATATTATCCCGATGGGATGGAAAGTAGTGAAAAGCCAGTCCCTCAGGCTGAGATAAGTGGCCTACAAGATTATTGAAATAACCTGTAGATCTAGTTTGACTTAATGCCTATAGAATTTGACCACACTCTATACAATATCCCTCAAGGCACAGTGAGGTATTCAAAGGTATTCAAAAGGAACAAAGTTGTCCATGTGCTCCCGTAACGTGCCTTGCAGCCATGTGTTCAGGGTGTTGGTTGGAGGAGAAAACTGGGGTTGGGTAACAGCTATTAGCCCTTGTGGGTGGTTGGTAACTGTGTTTTTAAGTCAGGGGCTGACCGTTTTTGATGATGCAACTCCTCTGTCTTTCTGATAGTTAATTGTGTATGTCTTTGTATTTACACTATTTAGTACACTTCTTTCAAGGGGAAGGTTTTCTATTTTTTGTCTTCAGTAGCCATTATATTGAAGCATATTCTGTGATGAACGTGGTTTTGAAGATCCTGATTTCCCTTCTGTTTTCATTTTGGTTTGGAAAGAAAAGTCTTAAGTTTCGTCTTCTAGAATCTGAGATAAATGGCCCAGAATCATAGTTCGGTTATTCTGATTGTGGACTGGCCATTGAACTGATTTCTCCATTGCATATAAGGATTACCCAAGAAGCAAATGAAACTTGGGAAATAATGACATTCTTCAGTTTTTCAGTCTGCAAGTTAACCAGCAAGGAAGCGCTCCATGTCCAGTTAGAATAAGGAGGGTTACATAAATATACAAAACAATGAACCAAAATGTCCAGAAAATCAGAGGCCATTGAACTTTATGTCCCTGCCCAGTTGCAGCATTATTCAGGATTTATGGTTATGCCAGCCTTTGCATCCTCCAAACATTTTCCCAAGTATTTTAGGATTCTCACATAAATATTGCTGCAGTAAGTATCATCAGCATTTAGTAGATGTTTTTCAAGAATAGCCAAGTGACATTATTATGGTATACCATCAAACCAGCGGAGGTGTGGAGGAGGCCAAAGCTGATCATTGCAGATAAAGACGATGTTTATACAGACAGACACAGCAGAGCTCGTGCCAAAGAATCTGCAGTGTGTGTCAACATGCTAGCAGCATGTTTGAGTCTTCTGTCTGCTTTTCGTACAATGCTCCTCGTGCATTTCCATCCAAATACTTCTAATGAGAGAGGAAAGTGAAGGTGTGTCTACCTCATAGATATATGTTTTGAAGCCTCGTATTTTTAAAAAAAAAACTTGTGCAAATTGTGTGTTCAATGAAAATGATTCTAAAATAACATTTTGCTTTTGTCCATTTGTCAGCAATTCTCATACTTCAGTAAACACAAGGATCATGTGGAATGCTTGTAAAATATACGACTTCCTGGTTTCTACATTCCTCACTCCTCACCTCCAGATTCTGATAAGGTGAGTGTAACGTAGGACCTGAAAATAAGCACCCCAAGAGATTGATTCTGTATAAGTAACCCGAGTACCATGCTGTGAAGATACTTGGCTCTAGGAAGCAGCCCTGGAGTGTCCTGTCACCTCACTTTGAGAAGCACTTCTAGGTGCTCTAAGAGTATTCAGCACAGAAATGGGGATTCACTCTCAACTATTTTGTCCACTCTGGCCCTTCACTCATCCAATGGTCAGTCAGTCTGAACGCCTAGGTTTCTTGCAAGACCCACAATTCTCTGTCTCCAGGACTTTCACTAGAGGTGTTCTCTCAGCCATACTTGATTGCTACATCTTCAAACGCTACTGGTCCTTCCAGGCTCTCAAATACTGTCTTCCCCACAAAAAGCCCATCCTTCCACACCCACTCAACTTGCCATGACTTTTCTCCTGAACTCTCTCTTCAATCCTTGTCTGGTTGTTTATGAATAAGTCTTATTTCTCCTAATTGAGACTCGGTTCCACAAAGGGAGTCCAGGTCAGGTAAATCTCTGGGTCTCCAGCAGTGCCCACCATGATATTTTGAAGGCAATAGCTTCTCAATAAATATTGGTGAGTGGATGACTCTATGAGAAAAAGCTAGTGTGTAGAGTTCAGAAGAACATGAAACTGGAAGAAACACTAGCTGCTCCTGAGTTCTAGTAATATGGTGACCAGTTGGAGCATGTTCTTTTCTTTAGAAATAGTCCTCTTAATTAGGTGGAAAAGAAATCCAAAAATAATTATAGCAGTGTTGATCCCCAGTACCTCTGTTAAATAAAAAGAAAATAATAAATCAGTAAACCTAGTTATCTCCCCCCTCAAAAAACAAACAAACAAACAAACAAACAAAAAAGAAGTCCTGCCAGAAATATAGTGGTGTTGCCACGGAAAATAGGTATTTAGACCTATAGAATGTACAATACCAAGAGCAAATACTAGTGTAAATTATGAAACTTAGCTAATAACTATGTATCACTATTACAAAAATTGTACTACACCTAATGCAAGATGTTAGTAAGAGGGAGTGGGAGGGTATAGCTCAGTGGTAGAGTGTGTGCCTAGCATGCACAAGGTCCTGGGTTCAATCTGCCATTTAAAAATAAATAAACAAACAAACAAACAAACAAACCTGATTACCCCCCCAAAAAAAATTTAAAAAAAGATATTAATAAGAGGGGAAACTAAGTGGGAGTAATTTTGCAAATAGAGTCTGTTAATTAAAACTATTAAGAAATGGGTATTTGGTAATAGAGTGAAAAGGGAAATGAGCCAGTGAGATAGTAAGAAATAAATCTAATCAGTACAGTTCACCCAATGCTTGTCATGAGTGGTATTTCAAGAGCAGGAAAGCAAGGCTTGGCTTGCTATGGTTGGGAACAGCCTTTCATGACTGTTTCTATGTGACGCTTCTAAAGAACTTTTTGAACTCGGCTTTTTCATTAGTGAAATGAGATTTTCACGTTGAGAAACCTCTGCTAAAACACAAGTATCAATAAGTAAGCATGAACCTTACAATAAAGATTGCCCAAGAATTCGCCTTGTTACGGATGAGAGTGGAATTGGCAAAGTAAGTGTGTTTAGCGGGGCAGGGGTGAAACAGAGCTGCAGGGAGGATGCAGTCTATCCAGGAGTTGAAAGAACACTTTCAGTGGAGTGAGGAGGCATGCTGTAGCACCAGCCATTCATGGTTTGACAACAAGAGTGATGAGAGAGAGAGAAAGGGAGGAGAGAGCAAGCCAGCTTTTTAGAGCTGGGCTCACACATATTCAGCAGTTCATTTCAGAGGAAGAAAAATATCAATTTTCAGTGTATGTACAGGGTAAGTATCTAAATGATTCAATGTAGGGTAGCACATTGCAAATTCCTCCAGAATTACGCAGTCAGCACAACCTGAACATTTGAATTGCTGTGTTTTAACCTGTATCAGGACTCCCCAACCTCCTTTTAGTGTGATAGCCATCCAGGATCTGTCTCTGTTGCCAAGCCATTTTCATGTATATTAATATATATAAAATTATATCTACTTCATATACATATTATAAACAGAAAAGAGATGTTTGCACCTGGTAAGTGTTTCCATTTAGCTTTCTCTTCCTCTGTTGATATGACGAATACCGTTTACCGTTTATGAGGGTGCTTTGTACCTACACCAGACAAGGTGGCTGTGTGTCCTCTCAGGACAAAAGTTCTAGATGTAATTGACTCCAGCTAAATCTTTTCAGAAACTTGCACAGCACTGTGGTGCAGTGCAGGGCTTCCCAAACTTTCGTGTGTAAACAGACCAAAAGATCTTGTTAAAATAAAGATTCTGAATTGGTAGCTCTGGGGAGGGGCCTGAGCTCCTGCATTTCTAAGACATTTCCTGGAGCTGCTGTTGTTGCAACGCAGGGGTGCCAAGGAGCCGCCTCTCATTGTGTGATGATGATCTGATCTGATTTTTTTTTAACACTTTTTAGTAAGCTGTGGACACTTCAGAGATAGGAAGTCTGATTTTCTTTTTTTCATTGATCTTCCCAGATGCTCTAAGGATTAACATTGTATTTATCTCCTTCCTTCCATCTACCAGGAAGAGGGGTATAAGAAGTTTGCATGAATGCATCCGAAAACCGTCCACGCTACAGCATGTGGCGCGTGGTCACGAGTAAACATAATCATCCAGGAGAAGGCTTCTTTCCTTTCTCAGAAAGGCAGATTTAGGGCAGCAAAAGGGCTTTTTGTTATTTTAGAAAGCAAAGGAAGTGGTCTCCACGATCTTTCAAAAACATGTAGAGATGATGAACTGGCAATTAACATTAGACATTTTCAGGAGCTTAGAGATGATTTGTCAGTGTCTCTTTCCTATGGGCTTCTCTGCCCTCTGCTTATTTTCACACGGTCTCATGACTAAGCTCTGTACAGACAATGTAGAACACCTTAGAGTGTTATTTCTTGTGTAAATACACTTAGCCCAAACAGATTGCTCAATGAACTCACCAAGATTGTCTGCAGTTCCAAATGTTCCTGCCGGATGAATGCTCCAACCTGCAGAGAGCACTTTGCTGAGGAGCTGAAGTCCGGGGAGGGGAGAGGAAGGAGGGAAGACTGAGAATAATGGGAAGGAAAAGACAGCTTCAGCTGAGGGAATTCACTCCAGCGGAGGAGAATGTGTCCTGCTCCCCAACCTTGTAGGTAGCATGTTTGGCTGCTGCAGGAGCACATTATTTGTTCTTTTTCCCTGACACTGAACTAAAGAATGCATTGTGGGAAAACCCATCGTGACATATGACACAGTGCAAAGGAAGATCACAGCGTGAGGCAGCATCAAGGGGTTGACATGGCCTTGATGCACTCGGGCACAGCACGGGGTCGCCGGCATGAGTGGCTCTTCCAACGGAAGCCCGGGTGCAATTTGCACAATTCTTCTGAGAGCTCCCAGTGAAGCCCCAAGCCCCTGTAAACTGGGCCAAAGAGGAGAGCAAAGACCCTGCCCCCCGCCTGGAGACACACAAAGGGAGACATTTCAAAAGGAGCTTAGTTAAAAGGAGGAAAAATTATACACAAATATTAGAGGAAAATTGGAATGGATTTTAAAACAGAATCTAACAGTAAGAATGGGAGCAAAGAGGCTGGGAAGAAAACAGTGCAGGGAGCTGGCTGGCAAAGCACATATCAAAGTAATGTGTTAAACTTTCTTCTCCCCCCGCCCCCCCTCCCTTTTTTTGAGAGAAAAACTCTTGGGAATGCTGCAAGTGAACCTGATTTGTTTTTGCTAAAGAGTATTCCCTTCCCTCACTCTCTCAGAACTTTCCAGCCCTTGTCCACATCCAAATGAAAGTTTGCACTTATAAAAAATAAAGGGAAACCCTGTGAGTCCAACCAGCATTTCTTTCTATTCTGTCTCTAAGCAAAAGACTCCCCTCCTCCCATCCCCCCTTGTTGCTCCTGTTTATCATATGATGCCACTTTTTGTTCATGGGATTTACATCTCAAGATTTCTACATGGCTGCCATACATTAATTATTACTCTTCCACAAGCTCCTTTCTGTAGAAGCATCTTGAACTTTGATTTCACTTTCCAACCTGAGGAAAAGCTTTAACCATGACCCTTTGCTAGTGGCTATTTTCCTTTTCTCATCCTACAAAGTATTTACCCTGTGCATTGCTAGGTAAGTGCTCAGAAAGGTCTCGTAGATTTTTTTTTAAAGCAGTCTAAAACTTCGGGAGATTGAGAATGACTGTGTATTCCAGAGAAAGCTCTTTTGGTCAGTTCTGGGTTATTATTAGAAATAAGGACTTTGCTAAGATTTAATTAGGCTTAGGGTAGTAAAAAACTAACCAACTTTTTTGACTCAATTAACCAGCCTACTGTTCAAGTCAACCCAAACTGTCCGGCCAATTGTGTGGCCACTGCCTTTGATGGAGTCTTCTCTCTGCTTGTAAACTGAGAGGTTGTGTTTGTGGGACTTTTTTGTTTCATTTCACATTTAATCAAAAAAAAAAAAAAAAAAAAAAAAACCAAAAACAGATCAAATGTATCATTTCAAGTTATATTTCAATATGACTTCTTAATGGTTATGATTTTTTTTCTAACTTGTTCCTGTCTCTAAAACTGGCCATCTATAGTAGCTGTTTTTAATATTTTAGGAGGATCCTTTACCACTTTAAGAATTTTAAAAAAGCTGTAAAGGTGAAGTGTCTATATATGTATATGTGTGTGTGTGTCCACTTTCCTTACTTGAGAACATCTACTTTCCCATATATACTGTCTTGTATACACTTTGTATATACTTGTATATACTTTCTCCATAACATTTCAAGAGGTCCCTAGACCCTAAAAGATTATGCATGAACCTTTAAAGGACTTTAGATCAAGGATTCATGATAGTGATGTAGAAGTTCCTGAGTTTTACCGCTCTACTTTCTGACCTCTACCCACATGAATCCCAGCTAAAGACTGTGCTTAGTATCACATATAAATGGTCCAAAAGTGACATCTGTGTCAGCTGCACAGTACAGTGGTTGTGCAGAAGTTTGGATGCCAACTCTATTACTCTTTGGTGGTGGATTTACTTTGAACTATATTCTACTTGCGGTTCTCTTGGTTCATTTTTGTGGTTAAATGATGTGTTTAACTTTGCAAAATACAGTTGATGGATGACATCTCCTGGAGGAAGACCCACAAGACTAGGAAGCAAGTGAGATAGCTCCAGGGTCCTTCTTGCTGTGACATCATTGTGTGACCTTGAGTAAGTCACTTCATCTTTCTGGGCTCCAGTGTCCTAGTAATAGCTACCAGTTATAGAGTGCTTGCTATGTGCTGGCTAAGTGCTTTATAGATGTTATCACATTTAATCCTCATAAAGACCCTAAGAGACAACTTCTGTTAGCCTTATTTTAAAGTTAAAAGAACTGAGATTCAAAGAGGTGAAGAGGAAAGAGCCCGGATTTGAGCCGAGTCAGACTGAAACCATAACCTGGAAAGAGTATGGAGAAAAGGGAATCCTCCTACACTATTGGTGGGAATGCAGTTTGGTGCAGCCATTATGGAAAACAATATGGAGATTCCTCAAAAAACTAAAAATAGATTTATCATATGATCCAGCAATTCCACTCCTGGGCATATAGCCAGAGGGAACTCTAACTTGAAAAGATACATGCACCCCAATGTTCATAGCAGCACTGTTTACAATAGCCAAGACATGGAAACAACCTAAATGTCCATCAACAGATGACTGGTTATAAAATCTATGATATATTTATATAATGGAATACTACTCAGCTATAAAAAAGAATAAAATAATGCCATTTGCAGCAATATGGATGGACTTGGAGATGTTTGTTCTAAGTGAAGTAAGCCAGAAAGAGAGAGAAAAATACCATACGATATCACTTATATGTGGATTCTAAAAAACGAAAAAACACACTAATGAACTCATCTACAAAACAGAAACAGACTCACAGACATAGTAAACAATCTTATGGTTACTGGGGGGAAAGGAGGTGGGAGGGACAAATTGAGAGTTTGAGATTTACAAATTTTAACTACTATACATAAAAATAGATAAAAAACAAATTTCATCTGTATAGCACAGGGAACTATATTTAATATCTTGTAGTAACCTATAATGAAAAAGAATATGAAAACAAATATAGGTATGTATATGTATGACTGAAGCATTAATGCTGATTACCAGAAAGTGGCATATTGTAACTGAGTGTACTTCAGTTAAAAAAAAAAGTCCAAGTGTAGTTACTTTTCTATTCTGTTCTATACAACTTACCATGTAAAATGAGGCAACAGGACTTGAAACCAACCCAAATGCTCTACAGTTCTAAAGAAGGTCACTGGGAGCCATACTGATTAGTAAATATTCTAATCATTTTTTTTTAAAAGATTTTAGAAAACAGTTTGTTTTTAATTTTTAAAACATTAAAACACGTGTAAAAACAGTTTCATTAAGGTATAATTGACAAACAATAAACTTCCCATACTCTAAAGTGTATCTTATATTGAGTTTTGAACTATGTATATATACATCTGCAAAACTATCATCACAATCAAGATAATGGACATATACCTATTACTCCCTAAAGTTTCCTCTTGCTCCTTGGTAATCTTTCCTTCCCCACCTTCCTTGCACCTCCTCCCAAGGCAATCACTAATCTACTTTCTGTCACTACAGACTTAATTTCCATTTTCTAGAATTCTTTTTATTAATAGTGGTCTTTCATTGTCATTTAATTTTAATTACCACAGTAAGTAATGATGCTGAGCATATCTTTATTTGCTTATTTGCCATCCATATATCTTCTTTGGTGAAATATCTATTTTCCCATTTTTAAAAATTGAATTAATTGTATATTGAGCTTTGAGAGATCTTACATACTCTGGATATAAGTTCTTATCAGATATATGATTTGAAAATATTTTACCCCTGTCTCTGGTCTCTGGTAAAGCAAAAGTTTCAACTTTGATGAAGTCAATTTTATCTGTTCATTCTTTTATGAATTATATTATAGTTATATCTAAACTCTTTGCCTAACCTAAGATCACAAAGTTTTTCTTCTAGAAGCTTTATAGTTTTAGTTTTCACATGGAGGTCTCTGATCCATTTTGAGTGAATTTTTGTATATGGTGTGATGTATGAAAAGAAGCCAATTTTTCTTGCAAATGGATATCCAATTTTTCCAACAATATTTGTTGAAAAGTCTGTCAATTCTCTACAGAATTGCATTTCCACATTTGTGGAAAATCAGTTGTGTAATCCACCTGTAGGGGTCTATTTCTGGACTCTCTATTTTCTTCTATTAATCTGTTTGTTTATTTTTTTTTACCACACTACCTTGATGAATATAGGTATAAAATAAATCTTGAGATGAAGTAATGTTAGTCTTCTAACTTTTTTCTAAGTTGTTTTGGGTATTTTAAAGTCTATATAATTTCCATATGAATTTTGTGCCAATTTGTCAATTTCTACAAAAATGCATGCTGAGATTTTGATTGAGAATGTGTTGACTCTCTAGATCAATTTGGGGAAAATTGTCCTTTTAACCAACTTGAGCCTTCTGACTAGTGAACATCATCTATCTTTGCATTTATTTAGGTGTTCCTTAATGTTTCTCAGCAATGTTTTATACTTTTTTATGTATAACTGTTTCACATCTTCTGTGAGATTTATTTCTAAGTATTCCAAAATTTTGTTGCTATTGATTTCTGATTTAAATTTCTGATTGTTCATTGCTGGCATACAGAAACATAATTGATTTTTGTATATTGATCTTGCATCTGCAGTCTTGCTAAACCAGCTTATTAGTTTTTATGCTTTTTGGTAAATTCCATTGCTTATACTGACATCCCTTATATAGACAATCATATTTTCTGTGAATAAAGACAGTTTTATGACTTTCTTTCCAATATGGATGCTTTTATTTATTTATTTTTTACTTTATTAACCTGGATAGACTCTAGTACAATTTTGAATAGAAGTGATGGGATCAGTCTTGCCTTGTTTCTGACTTTGGTGGAGGGAAATTTGGTCTTTCATCACTAAGTATGATGTTACTAAAGTTTTTTTTGTTGTTGTTGGGGGAGGTAATTAAGTTTGTTTGTTTGTTTGTTTATTTAATGGAGGTACTGGGGATTGAACCTAGGACCTTGTGCATGCTAGTGCTCTACCACTGAGCTATACCCCCTTCCCCTGTAGTTTTTTTAGTTTTTTTTTTTAATGTACTCTTTATCAGATTGAGGAAGTCCCTCAACTGACTTCTAGATTGCTATACATTTTTATAAGGAATATATAGTGGGGGCTTTCGAACAACTTTTCTGCATTAAAAATATTTTTACTATTTTTTAATATTAAGATAAGATTATTAAAAGTAAAGTATTTTAATAATATTATTTATTTTTAATTGCATTGATTGATTTTTAAATATTAAATCAACCTTGCATCCCAAAGGAAATCACTTCTTGGTCACCATATATTGTCTTCATATATCATTGGATTTGTTTGTTAAAATTTTGTTTAAAATTCTTGAATCTATGTTCATGAAGGGTATTTTTTTTTTTTTTTTTAGTGATTTTTTGGTTTTTCTATCAGTGTAATGCTGGCTTTATAGAATGAGTTGAAAAGTATTTGTTCCTGAGTTTGTACCTTTTGACCAACATACCTCCCATCTCCCCTCACTCCCAAACCAATCTATTCTCTGCTTCTATGGGTTCAGCTTCTTTAGATGCCGTGCACAACTGATAACACACAATATTTGCTTTTCTCTGTCTGACTTACTTAGTGTGACGCCACCAGGGTCCATCCATGTTGTAGCAAATGGCAGGATTCCTTTCTTTCTTATGGCTGAACAATATTCTATATATATATATATATATATATATATATATATTATATATTATTATATATAATATATATATTCTTACATCTTCTTTATCCATTCATCCCTGATGGGCACATGTTGTTTCCATATCTTGACTATTGTCATTGTTTTTGAGCAATTTGGTTATGATACTTCTTGGTGAAGATATCTTTATGTTTCTTGTGTGTGTGGTTCTGTGAGTTTCCTTGATCTGTGGGTTTATAATTTTCATCAAATTCAGAAAAATTTTGGCTTTTATTTCTTTAAGTGTTTTTTTTTGCATTGTCTTCTAATTATATTCTTAATTTTGTGCCATAGCTAACTAGTGCTGTATTCATTGTCTTAGTTCTCTTCTCTGTCTGCATTTCATTTTGGATAATTTAAATGATTATTTCTTCAGGTTCACCAAACTTTTCTTCTGCAATGTCTAATCTGTCTAATGCTACTCCCAGTGTACTTTTCATTAAACATACTGTAATTTTATTTTCCACAGTTTCGACTTAGGTTTTTAAATTTCTAATGTCTTTGGATATTAATTTTAATATCTGTATTAGATTTGTTGATTTTTTCTGCTTCTTTGCATGCCTGGTGAGTTTTGATTGGATGTGACACATTGTGAATTTTAACCTATTCAAAGCTAAACATTCTTCTATTCTTGAAAATAGTCCTACGCGTTTCTGGGATATAGTTTTATTATGTGGAAACTGTTTGATCCTTTTGAGTCTTGCTTTTTTCTTTTTATTTGTTAGACAGGTCTGGAGCAGTGTTCACTCCAGGGCGACGTATTCCCCACCACTGGGGAAGACCTTCCTGTATACTCTAAAGGCACTGTGAGTTGTGGGTTTTCCGGGCTGGCTGTGGGAACAGGCACGGGTCCTTGCCTGTATGAGCTCTGGGCACTATTAAGTCTAATCCTTTCCCATGATTCCTCTCTGGACAGGGTGTAGTTTTCTTATACACATTCACGGATGAGTGCTCAGCTGCATACTGGAGCAGAGCCTTCTGCCAATCTTGGAAGCTCTTGCCCGGCTTTGATTCAGAAGTTGTGATTATGTAAGAAAGTGGGACTTGAAAGATGGGTATGCTTTCTGTAGGTGGCAAGGAGACTGCAGGGTATCTAGGCAGGAGAATTCCCAGAAACCATGATGTCGATGTAAAAGAACCATCTAAAGGAAATCTTGAGATACAGTGAGAGGACTCATTCAATCTAAACTGAAGTTTATATATATACATATGCATGACTGAAATGTTATGCTGTGCACCAGAAACTGACACATTGTAAGTGACTATACATTAATTAAAAACAAAAACAAAACCAAAACAAATGAAGGAAATTCTTGAGAGGAGAGTGAGAGGATTCATTCAATTTAAAGTGAAGTTTCTTGTGGCATGAAAGAGTGCAGTCTTTTTGAAAAGGCCGGCGAATGCCTCTTTCAAAGACATTTGGTCCAAATCAATGAAGGCTGGGGCCAGGCTTATCTATTTGACTCATATATCTCAAGGGTTTAATTGTGCTACTGAGTGCTAGACTGTAGGTTGGCACAGGAACATGTGTTTCTGTTCCGAAGAGCTCATCTTAGCGTGGGCACTATAAGGGGGCAAAGTCCAGATTCTGGAGTTCTTACTTCATTCCTTAGAGACTAGGGATCTAGTAACTGCTTTTGCATAGGGCCTGATGAAGTGAAATTCATGCTTTAGCAAGACTCTGACAATTGTGTGTTGTGTGTACACAACAGGGAAGAGCCTGGGAACATCAGCAAAAGAACGTTTCAAGACTGGATGTGAAAAGCTTGGATGTAGGCAGTGGAGTTGGGAAAGGAAGGGGCAAGAGTCCCAGAAGAGGAGCCGCCTGGATGTGGAAACAGACCTCACACGCCAGGTGACAGCAGGAGGCAGCCTGGGGTGACTTGAAGGCTTTGAGGAGGCTTGATTGACAGAATGCTGGTACCAGGAATAGAAATAGGGATGACAGAAAAGGAGCTTGTTTCAGAGTGAAGATGACAAATTTATTTTTAGGTGCTTCAATTTTGAGGTGACAGTGGGATGCCACAGTAGATGTGTACAGCTGTTTGGTTGAAAATATGGGACTATCAGGAGAGTTCAGGGCTCAGGATGTAGCTTTGGGGGTCATCTGATGAAATTATACTTCAGTTCACTTATTTACTCATTTAAAAAATGATTGGCAGCAACAGTTTGTCAGATGCTGAGCTTGGCTTTGGGATGCAGACATGGAAGTGTGGTCCCCGTCCCTGTGGAGCAGCTGGAGAGATGGTGTAATACAATCCGCTGAGGGCTAAGGGAGTCACGCCTGTGTCAGAAGCGTAGCACAGTGGAGTGACACCCAACTCAGGGTGGGGTGTGCTAGGAAAGTGCCCTGGAGGAGGTGTCCAGCAGAGGTTTATCAGGAAGAGAAGCAGGTAAAGGGTACTAAAGGCTGATGGAACAGCATGTGAAAAGGTATAGGGGCAAGAGAGCTTGGGATATTTGGAATCGGGCTGAAGAAATGAATACATGTGATGAAAGAAAAAGGATAAAGCTGGAGAGGGAAGCAGAAGATAAGCTATAGGGGGGCCTTTCAGGGCATGTGATGACTTTGAGCTGCTTTGCAGAAGGTCCAGGTGGGGATGTCCAACAGCACTGGACTCCATCCTCTGGGTAATGGGTTTTTTCAAATAATTTAAACTTAGAAGCAGTGTGATAAGATTAGCAATTTATGAGCCCCAGAGGACAGTATGCTAAGTGAAAAAGTCAGACACAGAAAAAAAAGCCTACATAATTTTACTTATGCACAGTATCTGAAAAAAGTCAAATAATAGAAGCAGAGAGCGGATCGGTGGTTACTATGTGTGGAGATGTGGGGGATTTCGGAGGTATTGGGTCCAAAGTGGCAATTGTATAGGATGAGTAAGTCTAGAGGTTTAATGTACAGAATAATGACTATAGTTAAATTAATAATACAGTATTGAGTACTGGAAATTTGCTAAGATAGTGGATTTAAGGTCTCTCATCACATATGAAAATGGTAACTATGTGAAAAGATATATTAATTAGCTTAACTGTAGTACCATTTCACTTTATATATGCATAGCAAATCATCATGCTGCACACCTTAAATGCCTACAATGATTTTAAATATTAAAAAAATAGAAAGACTTCCCTGGCAGCAGTCTGATGTTCGGAAGGATTAAAGGCTGAAGTCAGGGGGACTAGTGATGCTACTACTTTTGTTATGAAGGGAAAATGAAGAGGACCTGATTTAAGGCAGTGCCAGTGGGAAGGGAGAAATAGGGACAGGGAAAAAAGATTAAAGAGTTATAATAGGCAGGAGTTTATGACAGATTGGACATAAAGGATTTGAATATGGAGTTTATTAGTGTACAAGTGATGTTTGAGGCACTTGAAGGGAAGAACTGTCCCAAGGAGTGCAGTGATACAAAAATGGAGTGCAGCTATTTACAAAGGATACAACATGGCAACAACCTAAATGTCCACAAACAAATGATTGGATAAAGGAGTTGTGCTATATATACACAGTGGAATACTACTCAGACATAAAAAATAATGAAATAATGCCATTTGCAGCAACATGGAGGGACCTAGAGATGACCATACTAAGTGAAGTAAGTCAGACAGAGAAAGATAAATATCATATGATTTAAAAAATGATTCAAATGAACTTATTTACAAAACAGAAACAGACTCACAGACATAGAAAACAAAATTATGGTTACTGAAAGAGAAAGGGGAGGGATAAATTAAGAGTTTTGGATTAACAAATACACACTACTATATATAAAATAGATAAACAACAAGGACCTAGTACATAACACAGGGAACTTGTGTTTCAGTATCTTGTAATAAACTATAATGAAAAATAATATGAACAAGAATATATATATACATATATACACACACACACATATAAAACTGAATCACTTTGCTGTATACCTGAAACTAACACAACACTATAAATCAATTATACTTCAATTAAAAACAGTAGAGTGCAGGTTGGATCTTCAGATATCTCAAATCCTGGGATTCCTGTGACTTGATGGATTTTCTTGCAAAAGAGATGTGAAGAAAGCTCTGAAGATGGAGGAATGAAACTAGATGAATATCACCATTTGAAGGAGCCGGAAGAAGACAGGAATTCACAGAGTAAAGAACAGAAAGGAGGTAGGGATGGGACGGTGTCACAGAAGCCCAGTGAGAGCCTCAGCAGAGAAAGTGGTCAGCAGTGCTGTTGAGGAGGATGGCGAGGAAAGAATGGCACTTGGGGACATGAAGGGGTCCCAGGAGACCTACAACAAAGTGGCTTCCATAGAATAATGAGAGATCCAGCCAAGGAGGACTGAGACAATTTTGAGGAAGTGGATTCGGTAAGTGTAGATGGAACCGGTTTTAGGATGCTGGGCCTCCAGCCTGCCTAGTCATCCGAACTGAATTATAACAGAGTCTCACATTTTAAATTTAGTTCGGATAGTTTGTGAGAAATAGGCGAAATCCAAAATAGAACTAACTATGAATGCTGCAGTAGAACTCGAGCAGGATGGGGTTTCCTGAAGTAGGTATCTCCCTTAGTACCAAGCCTGTATGCCAAAAACATTTTACGGAAGACAATCGTTAAAAAAAACAGGGATCAGCTTCTTTAAGGGATTGAACGTAGTTTAAAGCAGACTACATCAGCAACCTTATTTTCGGAACCATTGATAGGCCACTGCTCCTAGTTTCTCCTGATAATGCATTAAAATGTAGTACCCTCTCATGGGTCTCCTGATGGAGATTTTCCTAAGCTGGGGGGCAGGGAAAGCCCTTCTGTGCTCTTTATCATGTTGGTCTATTTCCTGACTTGCGGGAGAGCCTGTTTCTTCTGTGTGAGGCAGCAGATGGCAGAGTCCAAGGCTGGTGAGGGGCTGGTGAGAGGCAGGTGGGGTGGGCGGCTGTGTAGTTCAAGACTGTGCCCCCAAGTTGTACCTGGGGGTCCCTGGCAGACACTCACAGCACCAGCCCAAATACCTGCAGAAGCTCTCTCTGCGCATCTCTAGGTCCAAGGTTTTTTTTTTTTTTTTCTGTGATCTACTTTCATGTAGATCTCTTTTTTTACCCCCTTACTTTTATTTCTTCCTGCAAATCCCATGCTCTGAGATTTGCACGGATATGAATTAGTGAATGATACTGATGAAAAATTATGTTAATAGGCCATTTTGCAATTTAAAATTGTCTTTTTACACACTTGATCTTATTTGATCCTTAAATAAAAATAGCTTGTAAAGAAATCACTTTATGTTGCATAATAAGTGGAAAATGCAATAAGATCAAAAAAACTTTTTTTTATATTGAAGTATAGTCAGTTTATAATGTGTCCATTTCTGGTGTTCAGCATAGCGTTTCAATCATACATATACATACATATATTTGTTTATATGTTCTTTTTTACTATAGGTTACTACAAGATACTGAATACAGTTCCCTGTGCTATATAGAAGAAACTTGTTCATCTATTTTGTATTTACTAGTTGACATTTGCAAATCTTGAACTCGCAATTTATCCTTCTCCCCAGTAACCATTAGATTGTTTACTATGTCTGTTGAGTCTGTTTCTGTTTTGTAGATAAGTTCATTAGTGTCTTCTGTTTTCTTTTTTTAGATTCTACATATGAGTGATATTATATAGCATTTTTCTTTCTTTTCCTGGCTTACTTCACTTGGAATGATGCTCTTCAGGTCCACCCATGTTGCTGCAAATGGCATTATTTTATTCTTTTTTATGGCTGAGTAATATTCCATAAAAGTTATTGGTTTTTATCAAGACTATTTAGTAAGAAATATCTAAAGTGCATTATTTATACTACTGTTAGGTGAAGTGAAGATTAGGGAAAAGCACATAAAAATTTATATACTGCCTGCTTCTGAGAAATTATTCTGGGGATATCAAGGCTGTGTAGCAGATGAACATATTATTGACGTTTCTTAAGAAATGTTTATATTGTAAAAATATTTAAGTATTTAGAAAATTAAACAAAAAAGCAAATATTTAAAAACTTAATTTTCCTCACTCTAGTTTTTGGTTTAGAATGTAATATTTTAGTGGTGGTGACACATTTAGATATATGTGTTTCTCAAACCTTCTTGTAATCAGAACTAAATTTTCAGACCTAAAACAAATCAGGCTGTACGTCTGGCCAGCCCAGACATCTATGGGAGTTGGGGAACAGCTATTCAAAATCACGTTTAGAACAAGACTCGAATTAAGTGGGGGTGTACGACTGAGCAACCTTTTTCTTTTTGGACAAAATGAGCATAATGAGAACTGGGGTCTTACCGATATGCTATTAATGAAAGGAAATTGTACTGAAGGTGTAAAATGGATTAAAGAATGGTGCTAAATCAAAAAATTGGAATCGATGCATTGCGACCCACTAGAAATCATCAACCAGCAGAAAACCAGCCAAACCGAGTTAAGACTCATTGCTAGGTGCTGTTTTTTGTTCCATCATCAAAATATCATCTGTCTTTTCCAAAAACGTTATCAAATCATTAGTTTGTCACTGTGGTAATTTTAACTTCTACCCAATGGAGATGAATTTATGTTAAATAAATATATTATTTTTTGAGGGGAATCCCAAATGTAGTCACAATTTGCGACTAGTTTGAGAAGAACACCAGATTCTAATTTGATGTTTACTCTTCTTTCTGATATTGATGCCTTTGCCTCTTTTTTTCCTATAGATTAAAAAAAAAAGAATGAGATGTTTTTGACACAAATTACAAACATACGTAATATTCCTGGGATGTGTTTCAGTCTCTAGTTTATGTGCTCTTATAATTAACTAGATATCTTCAAAAGAAAGAATTCTAGTTCAGGGCTCAAATTAAGGGCAAATAACTATAAACAGAGTGCTTGATTCATAAAAATAAACAGCACGTATGGGCTTCTGCTGCAGATGTTACACCCTGGAGTGTGCCCTGATTTCTTTTTAGCTAAATAAGAGTAGCAAACTCAGATAGGTGTCTTGTAATATATGAGCATCAGTTACATTGAAATGCACTCCGCACATAAATAAGACAAGAGCATTCATAAGTAGAATTTTCTGACCTCTGAAACCAGAAAATGTTGGTCACCCTACTGTTGGCTTTATAGAGAGCAGCGGCCCTCAGACCTGCTCTTTCCCTGTCTCACCCATTACTCAGTCTCATGGTGCTTTGCACTTGCCCATAGCACGCATGCGTGTATGCCCTTTCTGGAAGGAAAGATGAAGAATGGACATTTTATTGAATACTTAATATGTGCTACTTTCTTTTACCTCTATTCAATTACAGAGTATAGTTTAAGAAAATCCCCAAATCCCAATATTTGCATCATTTTGATATAGACAACTCTGCTTTTTCCAGATTCTAGGGAATCATTTGCAAAGCTAATTTAATTCTGACTATAAGCCTTCCTTCTGCAAACCCTCCCTGAACTCCCAGTCTGTCTGTGCTTGGTGAGTGAGTATCATTACTCTCATACTGGGGGAGCAGGCCCTGAGAGACGGTTCCTGTGCATGGAGGCACCATGAGGTCTGTCTGACACGCAAGCCGAATCTCTTTCCTGAACACAAATTATGTCATAACCAAATACACTCGGCAAGGTGTCCTAGCTGCACCTCCTCCCATACTCGTCCAAAAAGTAGGAGGGAGATAAAAGGAGATCCTCAGGGAGTGAAGTGATGCAGGAGGGCCTGATCACAGATGTGATTGTACAGTGTGGGTGCTTCATAGACCGAATTGTCCATAGAGGTATTTACGTTTTGATAGAGGAACTTTGTTAGCTGTAAATATGTAGGTGATACCCCTCCCCTTTAAAGTGTTTTGTTTGAAAGACCATCCAGGAGGCAGCAGGATGGGAGTGGGAGGCCTCACTGTGGATGCACTGGGTCCAGAACAATCAGGAGCCCCAGAAATACCCATCTAGCACTGGTACCCGTGCAAGCAGCATCAACATTTTTTAGATGGTTCAGTTTTGCTGACGGGTTGTTAGCTAGAGCCTACTGAATTTATTAAACTTGGACTCTGTCCTGCTTTCAAAATGCTTGCGACTGAACCTGGTATAATGCTTCAGGACAAAATCAACTCTCTCAAGATGCGAAAAGGCATCAGGGGTTTCAGGTATTATATTGGCTCTGTTTTCTAGAAGCAAAAGGCACACAAAGACATCGATTTATAAAAGTCTCACTTTCTGACACCTCACAATGGACTCACTTTTTACAGAGATAATTAATGTATGAAAAATATTTTCTTTTCTACAGTTATATTTGAGCAGGAATTTATTGAGTCCTGTGTGCAGAGCACATGACAAAGATGCTGTTTAGAAATGGTATCTTTAATCACACACTCCTAGATCACTGCAGATCTCCTTTGACCCCCGAAAAACAAAGAAGGTATATTCAATAAGCTTTATAAGACACCTGCAGGGTTCACATCTTGACCCTCTACAAGGGCAGAAGGCACAACATGGTCAGATTTCTCAGAGGAACAGCTCTCATTCCAATTTTGCTGATGCTCTCAACAAGCTATCATATGTTCTAATGATGCAAATGAGATGCAAATGAGAGTTATAAACCTGGATTGAGAAAAATCTTAAGTATCATGAACTCTATCTCTTGGCTTGTTTTTCTCAAATTTTTTGACTCAACTTTTTGATATTTTGATATATACTCTTTCTCAGGCTCCTGGTTTAGATATTGGCTAAAGAAATAAAGGGGCAAACCAGTGAGGCTGTATCTTGTAATTGCCCCCTTTTGGACCTTTTTCCCCCTTGTCATAGCAGAGTTCCATAGGGCTCTCCCTTAGCTCTCAGTGTGGACTTTGATATGCTCTGGATCTTTATGGGACTGAAAGGAAACCTTGGAACAGTCATTTCTGAGTCCAAGTTGGGGACTGGCTCTGGTGAAAGGCAGATGTTTTACTTAACGGTTTCTGTGTAACAACTTATCCCCAAACTTAGCAGCTTTAAAAGATGATTTATTATGATCTGTTGTGGTTCTTTGGACTGACTGGGCTCTGTGACTCATGCAGTTGCAGTCAGGCTGGGACAGAGCTGAGTAAAGGCTTTGGACGTCCAAGGTGGCATCTGCATGTCCAGCACCTCTGCTGGGAGTGCGGGAACAGCCAGAGCTGGTTGGGCATGCCCCTCTCTCTCTTTGTAGTCTCTCTACCTGGCTAGCTTGGGCTTAGCCAAAATTTAGTCTATTTCTTACCTAGTGGCTGGCTTTCCTGAGAGTAAGAATTCCAAGAGACCCAGATGGAGCTACAGATCTTTTTAAGGCTCAGTCTCTGAAGCTGTGTAGCATCACTTCTGCGGCATGCCACCAGCCAAAATGAGTCACAGGGGCCAGTCCAGATTTTTGCTCCTGAGGTCCTACACTGGGATAAATTCCTGTCCTCACAAATGCTATTAATTGGCATTAAATAATAAAGCAAACCAAAATACAGAGGATCGAGGGCTAATTCTCTGCCCCCATGGTCCATTTGTGACATTCATTCGTATCTCAGTGTAGAGGAGTTTCTCTATGAAATCAGCTCATTGACACTTTGGATCACACTAAGTGCTCTGAAAGTGTCGGGTGCCAGAAAAATGGGTTAAGTGTGGGACAGGGAAGAGTGAGAAAAGTAGAACTGTAAGGTATTGTCCAAGAAACTCCAGTATCACCCGTGTCTTTCTCTTTTTTAAATAAACCTCCTTCTCGTTTCCCCTCTTTCTTCTAGATTTTAATAATAATAATAAAAGAAGAAAATATTAAATTAACAACAATAATAACAACAACAACAGCAGAAAAAGAGGGAACATAGCCACTCAGGAAGAATTCTAGGTGATAGCAAACCCACTTAAAGAACAGATAACCACACACCTGTGCAGTTTCTGGATACCTCTCTGTGATGAATTTCATGCCAGGAATGTAATTTTAAAATCAAAGCAACAAACAGTGTGGGATGGCCCAGGAGAGTGGGTAGCATAGAGATCAACTTAGTGAATGCATTGTGGATGTAGTCTCTGGGGCCCGTGATTTCAGGAGAGAAAGACAAGGGAGAGAACAAGGAACAGAGTGTGGTAGAGAGGGTAATGAAACGAGGAGAGTGGGTGGCAGCATCAGAGAAATGTCGCGAGGAATCCAGGAGGAGGCTGCTCTGCGGAGGGAAATACATCCCTACCAAGCACCTTCCTCTCCATTTATAGGCTGAACGTAAAACGATATATAAAGTTTGCAAGTCGTTTTTCTGAGAGACAGAAGTAGAGAGAAGATGAAGGAGTTAGAGGAGGGGATTGTGGGATGAAGGTTCACAGTCACGGAGAAGAAGGGACAGGGTCCAGGGCAACTTATTTCCTGTGGTAGCTTGAGAGCAAGAACTTATGGAGAGGTTCATCCCTGCACTTTCCTAGGATGATATTTTTGCTGATAGGATTGCAATAAAAATAAATGCTCCTCCTGGCGGAAGAATGTTTCACCAAGAGATGCATTTCAGAAAACACCCTTTGAATGAAGACTTAGCTGAGAAAACAATGGGTGGGGACTCACTGTGTGGCTTTGGAGTCAACTCCTAGCTCGGCCCCTCACCAGTGCTGTGAGCTGAGCCAGAGATTTATCCTCTTTCAACTTCAGTTTCCTCATCTGGAAGGTGAGGGGAACAGCAGCCAGACATGCCTCATGCGTTTTTTGTTTTTTATTGTAACTTAACAGTCAAATTTCCTTGCTTTATTCATGTGGTGCTGTTACAAGGCACTGTGGTATGGGCTAGGAAACTTGGAATGACTTATGAAGAAACCTTGGAATGACACATGAAGGATGATGTGAAAAGTCATTCTGAGGCAGGATGCGTTACCGAATTGTTTTTAACCAGGGTATCAAACATCAGGAATGAGTCCAAGTTAACATTCACAGGAGAATGGAAACATCTTAAGGTCACTCACTTCACATGCCCATCCAGATACTTTGAGTAATTTGGAAAATTGCAGAACCACCGACAACAAAAATGAAGAGAGCCAGTCACCAGGGTCCTACAGACGCCTTCTCTTCGGGAGCGTTTCTCGAGGTCTCAGCGATGTTGCTGTGCTGGGTCATGTGCTTGCTGTGCTTCTCGTTAGCCAGATGGATCCGCTGCTTGGCGACATTCATGGCGCCACCACCTGCTCCGGCCACCCCTTGGTCTCACTGGCTCGCCTCCTCTCGGGCCACCGATGCCCGCGTTGCCGCAGCGAGGAGGCTCTCAGGCGAGGGGGAGCTAGCAGGGAGGCTCAGGCAGCCAGTCTTATTTACTGTCTTGCTGTTAGTGATAACACATTTCAGCTGTCTCTCTTCTATATTCTTTGAAGTTCCTCCCCTTCCCCAAGGATGTACCCTCTGACTGTAAAATCCAAGCATATTTCTTTGCACGGTACACTGACGTTAAGGCCACAAATGAAAAGGTTTTGGCAGAGATACAGTGTTTACTCAGATATACTGGTTAAGCCACACACAACTTTTCCATTTTCCTGCCTCTCAATTAGCTCTAATTCTTGACTCACGGCTCCTGCTTTCAGAGTGAAAGGGCTCTCGATGGTCCACTGAGCTGCTGGATTAAGCTGGACTTAAGTTACTTATTTGCAGAAATAAACTTGTCTCCTTTTTTCTTATCCTTCCTGTACAATGGCACATTCCTGCTAATTACATGATCCTCCGCAGTTCTCCGGGGTCCTCTGGATAACAGGAAGCAGCTAAGTCACAGGACACATGCTTTTACGCTTTATTGGCCATCATTATCCATGGACCAGCACCGAAGTTGAGCAAACAGTCCGGACCCAGACATGAAAACCCAACGATCGTCCATCGCGCGGTGTCTGAATTTGATTAGAGTGCCACATTCCTGCCCTGTCCTCTGTACTCATAGACAAAGTAACAGCCCTGAAGTCCTTACGAGATGCTGCTTGATTTAAACCCTGTGAAATTCCAACCAAAAGGTAATAGCAAGGGGAAACCAAGCTGATCAAATTGTCCTTAGGAGCACTGGTCTGTTTCACTTCGGTAATTGGCCGAGTTCAGGCCTGCACTCCGACAAGCTACGGGAAGTTGCGAGAAAGAACCACTCATAAATAACCCAGTGCTTTGGAAAACAACCTTTTATGCTCTCTGGTATCGATTTAGATGAGGTCTGAGAAGAGAGTAGAAGTCCACAGGGCTTGTAAGTGAATTGGGGTGACTTTGTGGGGGAAGTAATAGTTATTGGTTAATTAGGAGAAGAATTTTGATCCTGAGAGGTTGTTAATTGGATGAAGGACTGTGTGCAAGGAAGGTTGGTTTCTATTAAAGCAGAGTAATAGAGGAAGGAGCCAAAGAGTTAGCATTATCCTCCTTCTTCAGATACAGATAATTTCGCCTATTTATTGGAGCATTTCATAAGAAACCAAGGCAAAAAAAAAAAAAAAAAAAAAAAAAGACCCTCACAGGTGTCCTTTTAATTTAATCAGCACGGTTGGTATTGTGACCAAAATTGCTTACCGCAGGGCCTTCTGCTCAAAGGCCGCTGCAGAGAAGCATCCCCTGGAAAGCTGTCAGGAGCACAACTGTCTGAAGCGTAGATGGGGAGATGCATCTTAAACAGCTTGCTCTGAACATCCGACGTGAGAACTAGGAGCAGTCATCGGAGCGTTCCAGGTGGGTTTCACAGGCGTACCCGCACGCACAGCGCCTTTGCCACGCCTGACGCTCACACGCGCACAGCACGCCACTCGGGCTCGGTGGGCTTGGCTGAAGTTGGAAACCGGAGACAGAGTTGAGGGTAACTCAGTTCATGGCGAGGACCAAGTGATCAAAGTCTTTCTGTCTTTAGCGCTGGGGTGGTGCGGGTGGAGAGGGGGCGCCTTGGTTGCTCTTGAGGCTGAAGCAGAGAGCACAGAGAGGGGGAGGGACGGGGAGGGCAGCAGGAGGCGCTCGCCAGGGAGCTTTGCTCACCGAGAACAGGGGAACAAGACAGGATTCGCAGCCCTTCTGTCAAAGGGCAAATGTCAACTCAATTTTTCTTTTGATTTGGTCTGGTGTCTCAGATCAAAGCAAGAAAGAAATTCCAGAAGTGAGTTTCAGTTCAATGCTACCAAGAGTTATTGAGCACCTAAGGTGCTGTCTCTGGGAGTGTTGGCAGAGAAGAGCTAAAAAGCAAAGCCCAAGAACGGACCGCCGCTTTCCTCTGGCAGGGAAGACCCGCGTTCCAGAGAGCTCATTCCCAGGCGCGCTATTTGAAGGCAGCCCTTGTGGCACTCTCGCGTTGGCGGGCTTCTCACTGGAAGCTGATTCTCTGGCTCCGTGTTAATTTAGGCACTGCCGACATGCCTCTGTGATGGCATTTAGTGCGCTATCGTGTCATTTTCCATCTCAGCGAATATTAGGAGAGAAATTTCCCTTTGTTGCCGACAGCAGTACTGTGACGAGCTGGGGGAATGGAAAAGCAGCAGACACGTTACCAGGACAGCCAGCCCCTCCTGCCGTCCCAGGCTAGATTCTGGCAAGGTCCAGCCTCCACAGCCAGGACTTCTGGCCGCAGTCAGCTGCAGCGACGCTACCCTTTGAGGCCTGGGAGAACGTGCCCAGGATGACAAACACACACATGTAGAAGAAGCCACTGGGGTTCGCAGGGTTTTGCCAGTTCACCAGTGTCCATTTGTTGAATTCTGCATTAGTGAAGCAATAAGAATAGTCTCTGACCTTTTGTTATGAGCAAGAAGAACAACTGGGGGCCTGAAAAGTACATAATGACAAAGTGGCAGGAATATTAACAATAAAACTTTTGAGAAATGGGCTTTTTCCCCTGCTCCCTGGCCTGTTTCCCATCCCTAGCCTTGGCTCCTTGTTTAGAAAAGCCTGACTTTGAGTTTCCTCCCCTGTGGGAGCCACGTGGTTTGTGAGTCCCTGCCTCTGGCAGGATCGACCATCTCTCTTCAGGTCCTCCCTGCAGCTTGCCTTGCAGATACAACTATATATAAAATAGTTCAACAACCAGGACCTACTGTATAGCACAGGGAACTCTATTCAATATCTTATAACAATTTATAAAGGAAAAAATCTGAAAAATAGTGGATTATAGTATAATATACATAATTGAATAACTCTGCTGTACACCTGAAACCAACAACATTGTAAATCAACTCTACAATTTGGCTATACTATGCAAATTGTTTGGGAAACGCCTTTATTTTTTCTATAACAAGGAACATAGATCTTAATAACTTTGTTATGGCCTTACAGTTTTCCATAATGTAGGCAAACAATAACTGACTCAAGCTACCCATTGTTGGTGGGTCTTTAGGTTGTTTCTGGTTTTTAAAAATCTTTAGTCTTATAGCAGTGGACATCATTGCACAGATACCTTTTGCACTTGTAATATTTTCCCTTTGATAAACTTCTAGAAGTGTAATTTCTGAGTCAATGTGTATAAGCTCTTTAGAGGCTTAAATGTGTATTTCAGCCTCCAGAGAGGCTGTCCCAGTCTTTCTGATCAGAAACACAGGAGTGTCCATTTCCCAAGCCTCACCAGAACTCTGTGCTGGTCTGTTTCCTATTCTGATGAAAACTAATATATTAACAATATTTTGATCTTTGCCAATGAATTTGTTGTTTCATTTTACATTCTTTGATTATCAGTGACATTGACGGTCTTGTCATTTGTTTATTAGCTTTTTTTTTTTTTTTAACTCATTTTCAGCTATCTCTTAAAGGGCTAGAATGTGCAGGTGCTGTGCTATGACCTGGGGAAGCAACAGTGAGGAGAGAAAGAGTTCTCACCTTCCTGGGGCTTAGAATCTGAGGGGCTGCTCTATTCACTTCCTCTGACTGCTGGGACAAACTGCCACAAACTGGGTAACTTAAAACAACAGAAATGGATCGTCTCAGTTCTGGAAAATAGAAATCTGAAATCCAGGTGTTGGCAGGGCCATGCTCCCTCTGAAGCCTGTCAGAGTCCTTCCTTGTCTATTCCTAACTCCTGTTCGTTTGTTGGCAATCTTTGGCGTTCCTTAGCTTGAGGATGTGTTACCCCAGTCCTCCATTTGTACATGGTGTGCGTCCTGCGTCTCTTCACATGGATCTATTTCTGTAAGGAAACCCGCCATATTGGATTAGCCCCCCCCTCCCCCAGTCCAGTATGACCCCACTTGAACTAATTACATCTGCAAGGGCTTTATTTCCAAGTAAGGTCATATTCTGAGGTGCTGGGATTTAGAACTTCAACATATCATTTTTTTTTGTGGACACAATTCAACCTGTAAAAAGGACCCAGACATTAATGAAGTAACGAAGTCAAATAAAACATCTCCTCTGGAGTTACTGCCGCGAAGGAGAGGTGCATGGGGCTGTGAGAGAACAGGGCTGAAGGAGAGGCAGCCCCGTCAAGGAGCTCAGTGCACATGTCTCAGGAGTGGGTGATTTATTTGAGATGTTATGGAAGAGCTGACTTAGGCTGGCAGAGGGGAAGGTATGGAGGAAGAGCAGGCGGCAGGGCTCCCGGCAGGACAAGGGCCTCTGGAGGGCGGTGGGGCAGGCAGATTGGGGTCTGAGGAACCTGTGACCAGAGTGCGGGGAGCGAGGACCGGGAGGGTGAAGTGAGCCTGGAAAGGTAGGTGGGGCCAGTCATATGGACCAGAAGCTTGATTCTGAGTCAAAAGAAATCACCAAAGGGATTTGTCTGGGGTGAGGAAGAGAATGACAGGGTCAGATTTGCACTGTTACATGGTCACTATGGACCCACTGTGGGAAACGGATTAGAAGGTGCTGAAGAGATGGCAGAGCCAGGTGGGAGCTGTTACAAGGTGTGGTGAGAGACAATGGTTCAGACAAAGGGTGATGACAGTGGAGAAGAGGCCAGAGGACGGACTTGAGGGAGGAGAGGGAGGCAAAAGGATCAGGATTTGCTGATGGATGAACTTGGGGAGGCGAGGGGAGGCAACGTCTAGAATGAGCCCAAGGCTGCCAGTCTGTGTAGCAAGAGGTGGAGCCCTCGCAGAGAGTTAGCAACACTGGGAGGAGATCCAGGGATCCAGGCTTTGGACATCTTAGTTCAAGGTGCCTTTGGGATGTGTGGGCGGAAATGTTGAACAGGCAACTGAAGAGCTGCCTCGGGGACTTAAAGAGAGCAGAGGGTGGAGGCAAAACTGGGAGAGCCAGCTCCGTGTTATATAATGTCACTGGTGCCTCCGGGAGCTGTGAGATGGCCCAGGGAGAGACAGAACAGGGAGGATTTTTCACATGGGTATTTATACATTTATTTTATTTTTTAATTTAGTTTTATTTTTTAATGAATTAATTTTTTAATTGAAGTATAGTCTATTTGCAATGTTGTGTTAGTTTCTGGCGCACCGCATAGTGAGTCAGTTATCCCTATATATATTTGTTTTCATATCCTTTTTCATTATAAGTTATTACAAGGTACTGAATATAGTTCCCTGTGCTGTACAGTAGGACCTTGTTGTTTATCTATTTTATATACAGTAGTTAGTATCTGCAAATCCCAAACTTCCAATTTATCCCTCCCCACTATACATTTATTTTAACTCTTTTGGGAGTTCCCTGTTACCATTTCTACCTATCTCCTGTAGACAGGAGTTCTTGATTTGTTATAAGAGCTTTCTTTTTTTTCATTTATAAGAGCTCATTATATGTTAACACAGAATTAGAAATACATATATATATATATATATATATATATATATATATATAGCTTTTTTTTTTCTTTTTTTGCTGTTTGTTGCCCGTCTTGTAACTTCATTTGTCGTGTTGCTGTTACTGTTTTCGGCCATTCGGACGGCTTTAGATTTTTATGTAATTTTAGTTTTCAATATTTTCCTTCAGATACAGGGCCATGTTTAAGTTTTCAAATCACACTGCCTAAGTTTGAATTCTGTCTCTGCCACTTACTGCTTGTGTGGTCCTGGACAGGTTATTTACTTTATTTGGGTGTCAGCTCCCTTTCCGGTATGGTGGGGATGACAGTGGCACCTGCCTCATTACGGACATTAAATAATACACAAAAAGAACAGTGCCAGGCCCAGTAAATGTGTAAGTCAATAAGTATTAACAATTATTCTTGCTGTTACTGCAGAGTAAATACGACAAACAAAATTGCCAATAAAGTATATTTGTAAGTTCAAGTTCAAACAGTATTTTAGAAATAAGTAAAATTAACCATCTGGGGAAAAACAAATTGCACAAAATACCAGGAACCAAAAAAGTCCAAGGAGAGTGGAAAACAGAGAGGTCAGTTTCATACTATCTGTAAATTGTAATAGAAAATAAACTCCAGGACTTTGAATATTCTAGTCACAGAAGCAAAACATGGTTCGCACACACATGGTCCAAAACCAGCTAGCATTGTCTCCCACGAATAAGTGTCCAGACTTCAAATAAGAAAATCTGGGACATCAAAACATGCCCCATATTATGATGAAAAGGTTACTCCCTTGAGACCCAATTTCCACCATGGGTGGAAGTGGTCCCCACACCAACAAACAAATCTCAGACACCAGCAGTGTGTCCAAGAATTCAACTCCATTGTGACACTATCTACCAGAAGACGGCATCAGATTTTACAGGTTAAAGGTTCAGTCCTACAAGACTTGCCTTCCCCCTGTTGGGGAAGGTTAGCTTCTTGTCTCCCACAGGAAAGAATTCAAGAGCAAGTCGTGGTAAAGTGAAAGCAAGTTTATTTAGAGACATACACACTTCACAGAGAGTGTGGTCTGTCTCTCTCAGAGGGAAAACGGCTTAGGAGGTAACACACTCCATTGGCAGACTGTGGGCCATCTCAGAAAGGTGGGAGAGGAGAGAAGCTGAGAGGTGTGGGGTGTTTAGTTTAAAGTAAAAGCAGACACACACCCCACAGACAGAGTGCAGGCCATCTCAGCAGGCAAGAGAGAGCGACCACAAGGTGCAGGCTGTTAGGTTTTACAGCTCAGTTATCTCACATGCTGATGTAGGAGGGCTATCCCAACTACTTCAGGGAAGGGGCGAGGATTTCCAGGAAATGCCCCCCTTACCCACTTTGTGACCTTTTAAGGCCAGCCTGGGAACTGCCATGGCACCCGTGGGCTTGCCATGAGACTCAAGGTCTGCTGGAAGTCGCATCTTCCACCATCTTGGTTCTAACCAGTTTGTCCTGTCCCCAATGGCTGTGCCATTTCTTCAGTGGTTGTGCCCTGCCCCCCAACATACACACTTCAGACACCAGTCACAAGCCCAGGCTGTGACCCGTGCTTCTGACCATGACAGGTCATAAGTCAGAGGTTCCCACAAACCCCTCCTCAGGTATGAGTCATTTGCTAGAGGGGCTCAGAGAACTCAGAGAAACATTTTACATACTAGATCGTGAGTTTATTACAAAGAGATGTAGCTCAGGAATAGTCCGATGGGAGAGGTGCACAGGGCAAGGTATGGGGGAGGTGGCAAGGGGGACAGAGCTTCTCAGGACCAGCCATTCTTCCAGCACCGCCACATGTTCACCCACCTGGAAGCTCTCCAAACCCTCTCCTTTTGGGTTTTTATAGCGGCTTCATTACATAGGCCTGATTGCTTGACTCTGGCCACTGGTGATTGAGCTCAATTTCCAGCCCCATTCCCCTTCCAGCCTTGTAATCACTTGGTGATTGTTGGAATCACAGGGCTACATTGGAAACCAGGCCCATCCTTAGGTGCTTTCCAAAAGTCACCTCATTAACATAACAAAAGCTATCACAATAGTTCTCATCATTTAGGAAATTCCAAGGGTTTTAGGAGCTCTGTGCCAGAAACAAGGACAGAAACCAAACATGTATTTCTTATAAACCACAATATCAGTCATACACAGAGGTGATCGTATGAATCAACTTGGGGCAGCCCAACCACGGCACTGAAGAACCGCCCAGGTTGGTCAAGGTTGCTATTCCAAGGTAGACGTGGCCTCGAGTCAAAAGTGAGAACAGAGAGGGTGGATTTGGTGTTGGATAAATGTGTAAATCAGCAGGTGTGGCTGAGCATTTCTGGGATGCTGTATACTCACGATTCCTCCTGCTCACCTTTCACCCAGTTGTCATTACTGGGCCAGAAACCTCAGGCAGGACTTGGGTCAGTGGTGTTACCCAGATGCAGGGGGCCTTGGCTCAGGATTTAGGCGATTTAGACTCCTCTTTGTTTAGATCACACTCCTTACCTTTGCTATCACTGGAAGGGCTGTGCCTGCCCAGAGTGGGACTGGAACTGACCATCTACAGTTTTTATTATTGTAGTTGTTCGTATACTGATTGTCATAAATATTATTAGTAATGGTTTCTGCCTTTGTTGTCATGTCTAGAAAGACCTTCATCATCCTGAGACTGAAAAATGTTCCTCTGTATGTCCTTTCTTGTTCCCTGGTTGCATTGCTTTACTTTAGAGCTTCAGTGTTAATCACTTTTACTCATGTGTTCTATCTTCCTAACTTCCTTTCTAAGCTCTTGGAGGTCAGGAGAAATGTCCTTGTCACTCTGTGGCTGGCCTGGCAGAGAGCTGATCCTAGTGGACCTTCAGTAAGTGTCTGTTGATAGTGAGAGTGACGTGACGAGAGCTGTTTTTCCTTTGTGATTTTATGTTTGGTGAGGTTTTGGTCTTAGTTTTGGGGTGCTCTTGCTATGGTTGAAGGATCCCAGATTAGGCTTTCTTGGCTGATTAATTTTTCACTGACAACATCTCAGAGAAGTCAGAGACTAACAAATGATAAGAAACCATTGTTCTCTGTTCCAACTCGGGGTAGCTGACTGGGTTTTTTTGGACTCTGAGAACTCCATCCTCTTTGTCCTCCTTCCCTAGCTCGGCTGCTCTGGGGAGAGAGGAGACTCTGGCAGGAAGCTAAGGGGCTCTTTGCCCTGGGGCCCTGTGCAGAGCTACCATGGACCCTTAGTGGCTCCAAAGGCAGATAAAGTGCTCCAGCCTCATCCTTGCCTTCGTCTAATCCCACAGCCTCATGGGAGGAAAGAGAAAAAGAGAGAGCTCAGAGGCACCTCAGGATAGAGAACCAGAACCTCTTTTTTTTTTTTTCCCTTCATTTCTCTTATTACTGCCTGATATAATGCCTTATTTCTTGCTTATAGGTTTAAGTGTGCCTCCTTGTACTATGCTGTGAATTATAGGAGAGCAGTGGCCTCAATCTATCTTGTTCACTATTTTATCCCCAGCAGGAAAACTAGTATCTGGCACATAGTAGGTCAATAAAGGCATGTTTTAATTAACAGGTGAACAAATTCATGTGGAATTATTTTTTTTGACGGCACTATGTTCACTTAGCTAAAGTCTTTAAAAAGTGCTGAAAATCATCAAGGAAGTTCATGCTGACGTGTTCATTCACAACCACGTAAGCATTTGGACACACAGCAGAGAACAAACTGGGTGCCTTGAAATTTAGAGGGTCTCTTCTGCACATTCCCAAAACAGTTTCCAGGGAAGTGCCGCTCAATGCCTAGACATAGAATAAAAATATTCATCAGTAATTAACTGAAGTCTCAAGCACACGGTTTATGAGAATCTAATCATTCCTCAAGGTGGGAATCTGCTTTTATGATTCGAAACATCACAAAGCAGCAATCGCGGTAACTCTTGTCCCACACTCAGCGCCCTCACTTGTTCAGAAGCCTCATCTCTGCTGGTGGGTTCAGATCTGTGCCACATGGAAGGGAAGCCTCCTCCTCTTCCTTCTCCTCCCGTTGAAATCCTCCCGATGATTCATTCTTGCAGATTTCAAGCTAAGTTCTGGAGCTCCGTTAGAGCATCTATTCCTGGGGGTAGAGGGATGAGGGGAAGAAAAGGAAAAAATATTGACATTTGTTTATGGAAGAGATACTTACTACGTGCTTCTTCATGTCAGAGACCGTGCTGGCTCCGTTCAGAAGACCAGATGCACGGGGGTCATTTACCGAGAGAAGAAGAGTTGAAGGAGGAAGTTAGCACCCGCTTTCAGTTCCATGGTGAGGAAGAGGCTACACACATCAGGTGGTGAGCAGCTTTCTTCATGTCAGCTCAGGATAAGGCCCCAAACCCAATAACAACCCAGCACCATTTGGGTTAGAAGTGACTGAAAACAGGACTGACGTAAGTACGGGGACCATATTTTCTGAACTCGAAATTGAGACACATGGTCTGACACATGATCTGACAGATGGATGGAATATTTTAGATGATGACTGTCCTAGAAAAAATTCCTTACAGATGGCACAGGTGTCGTGCGCAGCCACTGACATGTTGTGACTCGAAGGGCAGGGAGAAAACGCTGTGCCCTTCTTCAAAATATCTTTCCCATATCCCACCTTCCACATATTCCACTATTAGAGATTTATTTCTGTGTCCTGTGGAAGCTTTTAGATATTCCAGCTTGTCTTTTTAAAATGGAAATACTTCTAGTAGGTGAGATTTTGAACTCTTGTTAAGTTGTAGGCTAGATTTGGAGGGTTCAGTTTTGAAAGTAAAGGTAGACAATAGCAGAAACCTGTGGGAGGGAGCGGTGATAGGAGGTAAGCGAAGGGTTCCTCTGTGCTGCCTAGAGCTGGCTTCATCTACAGGAGTTGCCAGACAGTGTCACAAGTAGCCAGGGAAGTTGTGAATCTCTTCCCTGAAGATCTGAAAGATGAGATGGCTGGCTGAGAGGCAGCCCTGCCTGGGGACCCCCAGCCCAGAGCCAGCGCCACTCAGCTCCAGCCTAGCAGGGACTATGATGCATAAAGATGCAGGAGACCCTCCCATCCCCACCCCTCCAACCCCGCCCCAGGCACATCCAACTCTGTGAATCACGAAAGAAAGTTCACAGGGTGGTCATCTCAACACAGCCAGCTCTTGCCTTTAAACTGGCAATTTGTAGGGGGACAAAATTTTGGGTGAACTCATGACAGAATTCCACATTCTTGTTTGTACCCCATGCCTGCGATAGTTTTTAAATGTGAAAACTATCATGTCTTACAGACATAAAAAAGAAAACTGACCTCGAAAGATGTCAAGTTTAGAAATAGTTATTTCATAAATACACTGGGGTGGAAAGTAGCTGAACAATCGGAATGTTCCAGGCCTGCCCCTTTCACACCTTGGCCACAGCTGCTCACATGGGCACAGCATTTCAGCAGACATTCTGCAAGGAGACATTTCTTAATGAGCTTTGTTTCGACTGTATGTCACTTTGTTATCATACAAAGGCACACGCATGGGAGAATCAAATAGTGCATTAAAGATATGGGTGTTAAGCTCTTCTGCTAGGAAAGAAGGTCCTGGAAGGCAGTGTTCAGGTCTTATTTCTTTTGGGTCCCACCCCTCCTCCAAACACAAAGTGATTTTAACAAGGTAGGCTGTTACATAATTCATGAATGAGGGGCTCAATTAGGCAGAAGAACTTTTTAATCAAGGCGTTTTCTTAACACCATTTCCTGATTCAGCTGAGATTTTTCTTTACTTCTACCTACACTAACATAAGCCATGAAAAAAAAAAAATCCCCAAAATGGGCCAGAAGAGGCCAGATTTCAAAAAGAACCAAAGAGGAGACGGTCTCATGATGTTCTTACCATCTGTATAATTCCTTCTGTAGTTATCAGTGACTATTCAGTGCACCACAGTTTCCAGTCCTGTGAACTTGTGGAAAAAATTATCCTGCAATACAACTTCAGTTGGAGAAATAAAATAGAATAAAATCCTCACTGTCTTTGCCCTAGACTAGGAGCAGCTGGTGGATGGAAAATGTGTCCATTGTCTCTGTTTCCCGAGCACTCTGCTTGGTGCCTGGCATTCAGGTGTCCAGTGTTTGTGAATTAAATAACAAAACAATACATTTCTAGAGGTTAAAACATGGGCTAAGAAATCCTTTGTTTAACTGCATTGAGAAAAACTTGGAATCAACCACGATACTTACTTTACATGCTTATCACTTTGGGTACCTCTGAAAAGCAGATCATGCAGGAGACACTAGCGTGTGAGAAAATACAGAGGAAACAATGTAGAACATCCCAGTGCTGGGGACACTGTCTTGCTCGTGGTAGGAGCTTAATAAATATGCTTTCAGATATGTGTGTGTGTGTGTGTGTGTGTGTGTGTGTGTGTGTGTGTGTGTATGTCTGTGTATGGATATATGTGTCTATGTTTCTCCTCAACTGGGATGTTTAAAATGACCTCTGAAACTTTGAGCTTGGTAAGCACAAAGACAATGTTATTACTCTAAGTACTCAAATCTATGGGCTTGGTAACACATTTGAAAACTTACGGTTCTTTGGTTAGGCATGCTTTCAGGTAATAACTGTTCTGTTAGTAGTAAGAAACTGGGACTCTTTCGATGGCACTTCTGTTGGTCTGCGGAGGGGGCGGGTGTTGATCCTTGCTGTGGCCTGTTCTTTATGGGGGAAAACCAACTGGTTCTATTATCAAGCCATGAGCTAGAAAGCAATACAAAAAAGGGTGATTGAGAGAGTGTGTGTGTGTGTGTGTCTGTGTGGGTGTGTGTGTGAGAGCATGTGTGTATGGGTGTGAGTGTGTGTTTATCCTCGGTCTGGAGGAAACGTGCGGAGTGATCTTCCTGGTTGTAGGTTAATCTTTCCCACATAAACAAAGGAGTTTGGCGGGTGATATAAACACCTTCCTACCTTGAGAGAAAGCAGGCTATGTACTGCAATGTACAAAGTATCCATGTGAAGGAAATTAAAGGTAAAATAAGGAAAGAGAAGGGGAGAGACAGGAAAGTAGAGCATCAGAGCGTGTACTAGTCAGGATTCTCCAGAAAAGATAGGATGTATATCATCTATCTATCATCTATCCATTGAGAAGTCTATCTTAACATTTATCCTAAAGAATTGGCTCACCTGATTGTGGAGGCTAAGTCCACAGTCTGCAGGGCAGGCCAGCAGGCTGGAGACCTGAAGAAAAATGGATGCTGCAGTTCAAGTCTGAAGGCTGTCTGCTGGCAAAATTCCTTCTTCTCAGCGGAGGTCAGTCTTTTTTCTATCCGGCCTTTAACTGATTGGATGACACTCACCCACACGATGGAAAAGAATCTGCTCCCCTCAAAGTCTACTGATTTAAATGTTAATCTCATCTATAACAAAGCTTCACAGAAATATCTAGAATAATGTTTAATCGCATATTTGGATACCTTGGTCTAGCCACGTTGGCACATAAAATTAACCATCACAGAGGACATCTACATGCAGCTCATGTCAGGATTTCTTGGCAGCTGCAGCAGTGTGCATTTGTAAGCTCCCTGCAATACGCATGGGGGAAGATTTTAAGATATTTCCACCTCTCCAGGAGAGGAACTGGAGGGGCTCTTCCAGCCTACAGGTAAGAATAAATCATACCAAGGCCTAGGTCCCAAATAAAACTTACAGATCTATTTAGCTATCTAATGTTATTGTGATATATCAGACTTCAAGAGTTACTTTAGTTTAATTTATATTTCAAGTAAAATTTGCTTATAATGTTATCTAAAATGTATATTAATAAGCTTCACATAATCCTCAATATATTTTTGTACCTTTAGATTAAGAAACTCAGAGTGAATGGACTGTATCTAAGAGTTAAATGGGGGGAAATTCCACCAACTCATTTGCTTCTAATCTCTGCTGAGGCAGAATTGGACTAACTCTGATTGGCAAAGTGGAGAGATAGGGTTTGAATGCAGGCTCCATATTATAGATATGCTATTTAAATAATGTGCCCATCAGTTATACTTTCAGCAGCTCAGTGTTTCCATCTGTTAAATGGGGATTATGACATCTGCCTTGTAGGGTTATTGAGACTAAGAAATGAGATCGTGCAAACAAAACATCTAGTACAGTTCTTGAAGAAAGAGTTGGTGCTAAGTCACTGTTGCTTACCTTCCTCCTGGATTAGGTCAGAGTTGGAGTATATGACAGACACTGTTAATTGCCTATCTAATTTCCTTTCTTTCCTTTTTTCTTGGTTCAGGCCAAATCCAGTTAAAGAAACCTGTTTCCCAGCCTCTCCTGTGGTTACGAGTGCCACTTGACATATCCTGTCCAATGTGATGTAAGTGGAAACCATCTACTTTGCTGATAATGGTGCTACCTTTCCCTCTTTTTCACTTCCTTCTTCTCCCTACCTGGAATGCAAATTTGATGGTTGGAGCTGTGGTAATCATTTTGTGACCATGAGAAAATGGACAAGAAATCCAGAGGTCTCAGTGAAGATATCCTTGCGTCAGTGAACCAATACTAGCAGCTATTTTATCATGACAAATTCTACCTGAGTGAAAATAAATTCTGTTTTGCTTAATCCACTATTTACTCAGATTTTTAAAATCAGTAATAGTCTATTGTTATCCAACGAATTTGGGGGTTAACATAGTCAATATTAAATGTAATTTTAAAAAAGTTCTCTTAGGAATATTATTGACTACCCAAATAAAACTGCCCTGTAAATACCTATTCCTAGTGTCAGTAAACTGTGCCATAGAATTCAAGGCACACACCCCCTATTCCCTGTGCCCCACTACTTTAAATAGTTGCCAAAGTTCAGTGATTCCCCTTCTTACCTTTTGCCTCTTCCAAATCCCATGTACCTTAATTTTTATTCAGGTCACCTATACAGGATTATCTCCCAACCATGAACTACTATTCTTGCATGCCAGAAGGAAAAAAAAAAGGATATTTTTCTGTTTTCACAAAAATAAATTTAGGTATTTCTATCACATTTAACCCAGTTCTCTAAAAACTGAATTCTATGCCTTCCATTTGAGGAAGACTTAGAAGTTGCCTCGGAAGTACCAGGCACCTGAGCTCTAAAGCAGCTTTACTGTTCCTGGGTTGCTGGTCTACAATGAGATGCCATAGACACTGAGAGCACACATTTAGAAACTTTCATAATCATTAGACGTGATGGCAGCATTTATTTTTATTGTATTTTACAAAAGCTTTAGTCCGCCATGGATTGGAAACTTCAAAAAAAAAAAAAAAGATCTTCTTTTTTCTTTTCTTTTTTAAAAAACCGTACTTCAGTGTGAGAAGCACTGCCGTAATGGGTAAATATCAGGTGGTAAGAAAGTCATGATAGAGTTTACATTTATTTTCAAAATTAACCTTTTAAAAATGATAGTATTTTCATACTGTGAGAAATAAACCTACTGAATGTTTAGAAGAGTTATTTGAGGATTTGTGTTATTTGGTTCACACACACGCATGCACACACTTCTTATGTGGTTAGGGACCACAAAGAATACTCACTAGAACAATAGCTTCTTATTTTTCTTAACTAAATGTGATTACCCCTTTGCTTATATAAATTAATACTTCAATACACAGAATGGTAATGAATTAATCTCAGAAGTAGGACATAATAGTATCTACAACACATCAAGAGAAATTTAGAAATAGGACTATCTAAGATAATGAGAGGCAATTGAGAATTTGGGGGAGAGGAGAATTTGACATATGGAAGTAATTGTTATGAATTTTAAATTATTTACTAAGTATAGTAACATCAAGATGCTTTTGTTAACCAACTTAGAAAAAAGTTTTTTAAAAAAGAGAATACCAAAATGTGGAACAACTGCAGGTATTCTGTATTCCAAAGAAAATAACAAATCAAAAATCTTCAGTGCTGTAAAGCTCTGGAGAAAATCTAGGACTAGTCCTGGGTGGATGCACTGGAGTCTGTTTTGCTGTTGCTTGATACAGTCATTGTTTCAAGAAAAACTGTGAACTGTGTCAGCTGGATGATATGGGGTATTTTGGTTTGCAACTTTTGGCCCAATGCTTTCTTGTTTTCCTTAAAAAGAAAAAAAAAATCTGTGCGCTGCTTACAAAGGCTTCAGGGTGCTGCTTACCATTTTAGCTACTAACACAAACAACCTTGACAATAATAATCCATTTTTTATCCCTTTTCACCAGACAAGTAAGCAGTCATCAATTATAAACCCTCACATGAAATACAAATTTAGCACCATGGAAATGAAAACTAAAGCAATTTGTACCTTTACTATTCCAAGGGGAATCATTCTTGGTCTATTTACTATGAAATATTTCTTCTATCTTATACTCTTCTAAGTTATATCAATGTCATCGACCAGAACTTGAATCATAATGAGTAGATGATACCCTTGCATGACTGGAATCGTGTCATCATTATTAGATGACCTAGTTAGCATATGTGGTTAAAAATGCCATTGCCTTTTTATTTATTGACTTATTTCAGAATGGCATAGGTTACATCAGGACTGGGCTCCTGGTATGTTCTTATGAAATGGCATAGTGTTTTGTTTATTTTTGTAACCCACATCCACTAACCACATACACTGAGCCATCCACAGTATTTCAAAATATTTCTTTACAAACCATATATTTTTTCCCCTATGACTTTTATTATCAATGCCTCTGGAAAAAATGTAAAACATGGGCAAAGAAATGTGATAGCCTTGCTTTGGAAACACTGGTAGACTTTAGGAGGAATCCCAAATCAGGAAAGATGTCAGTAAGAGAAACAAACCTTCTGTCCTGAACCCATGGGGCTCCAATCTGTGCCCAGAGTGCTTGTTTTCCCCGCAGTCTGCATACATTTGGGAGGGAAGGAGTGGGTGGTTACTACTCGCTGAGGATGGTTCCTGAGAACACCACATCCAAGGTCAAAAATCTTGGCACCATTTCTGGCCTTGTGCTTACCAATAAGCATGCATAAAGGAAGAAAGAAGAATTTGCCTTGGAAATGATGCTAGAATTTATCCTCACTCGACTCTTCTGTGACTGAAAATGTATTTGGCCTTTAATCGTTACTTCCTGCTGTTGTGGTCCCCCTACCCCTAATCTTCCTAAGCCATTACTCTCAGAATTCTCTTCAGGGAGACCAAAATGCTCCAGACAAGTTATTTTCCCAGTTTGGAAGAACTCACTGTCTTATGTCCTCTGACTTTTTCCTCTAGCTTTTTGTTTCCTTCCAAATTCAAGTCTCATCTTCTGTTCCCTAAGCATTCTTTAGAACTCCTTATTAGTGTTTATGGGTCTGTTCACTTCCATGCTAAATCTGCCTGCATTATTTCCCAGGATTTAAAAGAAAGTAGGGTAGGTTAAAAAAAATTAGGCAGCATTCCAAATGAACAATGAAATGTGTGTATATATATATATATATATATATATATATATATATATATATATATTTTCAACCTTTGTCCTCTTATAGATGGTTGTTAGAGAATTTGGGTTTGTAAGGAAACTGAGATTTTCTATGTGTGATATGATAATATTAGTGATTATTTTCTGATCTGCTTAATGATTATACTAGATTAGTTGCATGATACCTAATTAATGATGTCATTGGAGTCTTACCAGATAATATAATGATAAATTTACTAGAAACTGGTCAAATTAGCTGAGTCATGCTCATATGGTTTGAGTTTTCTGTACAGACCCAAACTGTACGTGAAAAGAGAAGATGAGAGCATTTAAATGAGTAGATTTCTAAAGGTGAGGAGATGATGCACATGCCGTAAGTTAAGGTAAATGAATCCACTTTTTATTTCTATTACGTAATTGAAAGGAAAAAACCTTACCCACTCTGAACCATTAGTTTCACTGTAATGCTCATTAGCCCATGATTAAGTCTTAATATAAAATGCCATGGCTTCTTTTTCGGACTAAAATCGTAGCTTACTGAAACACGACTTACCTTTCATCGACAATCATCTGGCTATTCTGATTAACTCTCCCTTCTTTCTCCTTTTCCCCAGTAGCTTCTTCCTTCTTAAAAATAAAAATGTTTGAGAATTTGAATGTGATATTTAATCCAAAATTAAAATCAAAGATATTACTAAGGAAATTATATAACTTCAATTCCCAAACATATGCTCTAATGACTAGTGTATTTTATTGCCAAGTTTGTTACATGTGTTAGTCACTGGGCCGGATTTGTGGTCCCTGATTTTGAGCATGTGAGACAGTGAGTTGCAAAGATCTCTAAGGTAATTCTCACTATCCTGTGCAGAAGGACTTGCATTTCTAAATGGAACATACACCGGAAATAAAGGTCTGGATCTCAGTCTTAATATCAAAGCAGTATGTTTTAACTGACTAAGCAGGGCTCTAACAATTTAAGTAAAAGGATGCAATATAACAATTAATGAACTATTAAAAACCCCTCATCGATCATTAACCCTTGAGAGCACATGGGTATGTACGTGCATCATAAACATTTATTTCATTGGTAATATGACAGTTTTCAGGGCAGTGTTACTATTTAAGTTTATGATTAGCTATTTATATATACATAGGTGGAAAATAAGAAGTCTGATTCTAAACTTCATGTCTCTGATCATGAAGGGTTCTTTGAAGGGCAAATTGGAATTGAGATAGAAACTGTAATACAGGCCAAGAGTCATTATACCAAATAGTAAATATTCAATAAATAGCTTCTTTGTGTATGGGCCTATGTCAGATGTGGTGGAGGTGTTGAAAAGGGTTTGAGTCATGGCCCCATGCCTCAGAAATTACAGTCACGGAAGTTAAAGCTGGTAGTCATGAAGCAACTTAAGAGTTAATGGTCTGACTCTGACTGAAAGCATGGACTGAGCTCAGAGCAGGGAGGGAAAGCATCGTTGTATGGGGCTGATGGTCCTTGATCTGAACTTTAAAGGAAAGGCTGGATTTGGATCAAGGGAGACAAAACTGCAGCAGAGGCCCGGGAAGGGGAATATACATGGTGGGTTCATAGGCACAGGGTGGGACCAGCTGGGCTGGAGATGGAGAATCAAGGCAAAGGAACGTAGAACCAAATGATGTAGTGCCCTGAGATGGGTAACTAGCCAGAGGTTGAGTGACAAGCTCTGACTCTGTTGCTGATGATCTGGAGGGACTGATGGGCCCACGTGGCCAAGCAGGTTGGGAGCCACTGGCGTCACAGAGGTGGAGTCCACCCTCGTGATCTTGAGTGTTGGAGAGAATGTCAGATATGTGGAGGGAAAGACGTATTTTTGGACCCAAGAGGCTGGCTGTAAACAAATTAGTGAAAATGGACGTTTATCTTTGGCATCTCTCCTGTGTCACCCTCTGCGTCTCTCCCATAGTTTGGGTATCTTGCTCTGGCTTCAATTGTGCATGGCTTCTCTTTGCTTTGCCTTATTTCAAATTAGCTATAGTTTCATTTTCCTTAGTCTCACACCCTGAAGGTTAGAACCTCTGGGGTTCTGCCGACTGTTCGGGTTACATGAAGGAAGGATAGCATCCTGGACCTTGGGGACAATATATCTTCCTCTTTTGGGGGAATATTTTAATGTTGCTTGGTTAAATAAGTGTTTTAGTATCCCTAAAAATCAAATAAATTCTTCCCCCCTTCATAGTCTTGTATAGCACTCATAAACTGTGTTTTTTAAAATTTTTAATTTTTTTTAATGGAAGTACTGGGGATTGAACCTAGGGCCTTGTGCATTCTAAGCACACTCTCTACCACTGAGCATACTCCCCTCATAAACTGTGTTTTATTTAATTAAAAGTTACCAAACCCTTATTAATGATACTACTTTTTTTTTTTTTGGTGTTGGCTGGCTAATTCAGTTATTTAAATCAGATATCGAGACTGAGTTTTCCTGTATAGCCCATTTTATCTCCCGCAGAGATAAAAATGTAGTTCTGTGCACACAGGTTTTATTCCTAGCCTTATGTAAAACCCTCAGAGGGCCTTATAAAGGGGTTCTGGGTGGTTTACTGCTGCAGCCCTCACCCCTACTTAAAGCTGGTTTTCTGGTGATGTCTCTCAGGAGTGGTGGAAGAGAATGGTGGCCAGTAACATCTGGTGTGTTATGTGTAAAACCCCTTTTTTGGGGGAGAACTAGACTTTAAGTCTTTTGTCACAGAAAATAATTTGCAGCCCACAAAGTTGCTCCTTGAGTTCCACATCAGTTATTTTTTAAAATGGCACAGCAGGTTGCTAATCTGATTGATTATTGCCAGATTTCAGAGTTGATCTTTCCTTTAAGATGTGACTTTTGGGAAAGAAACTGAAGGGAAAGGAGCATAGGAAATAAAGCTTTGTGAGGACAGGATCGTAACAAGAAAATAGCAACTAAATTCGGTTCCACAACTCAATTCAGTTGAATTTCTCAATTAAACGTTGGTATTAATGATTAAAAAATATTAATGAGCCACTTTAAACACAAATGCTGCTGTGAGTTGCCCAGTGCCAAACCCTGGCGTGGTGATGTTCATCATCGCATCGTCCTATGGCCCAAACAGTGTTTTGTAAGAGTGGTACCCAGTAAAGACTGGTCTACTGAATAACTGAACGATGGAAAAGTGAGATTGTGCTAGCTGATGACTCGGCATTTATCATTATTTGACATTTGACACAGAGGAACTTGAAAACAAGGCAAATGAAATATAAATTTAAATGCTAACCACCAGCAACCTGTTTCTTTTTATGTCACCAAATGATAAAAGACGTTTCCCATGATTAACTAGAGTTAGTTTTTTACTATTTTTTATAGTTGAAAAGTGTATATAAAACTATATTTGATGCTTTGAAATGAGGCAATTTATATTTTATTAATTAACCCCTCATTTATTTTAAAAGAATTTACAGCTGGTCCGTGTTAAATGCAACATTGTCCAAGTGTTCTATATTATGTTAGTAAAGGCACTTAGTTTAGAAGACTCTGTAGATATGGTTTCATCTTACTTAAATGACTTTCTCTAAAATGTGTGACTATGTGCTCTGTACAGAAGTCTGATCAGTTACTTTTTACTTAGATAAAGCCTGGTCATTTCTGCAAGACATTTATTGCAGAAGTTTGGTCAGTTCATGCCTTAAAGGATTATTTTCAAGTCATGATGCATGGCATTGCCTGACACCATAAGAGGTGAGCATAAAAGTGCAACTCTCCTCTATCATTTTAAGGCTTCTTACTAGACTCTATGGTAAATTTATTAAAAAATTCACCCTCTTAAACATTATATATAAACATTATATAGGGAAAAAATCATTAAAACTTTGAATTTTGAAAAAATTCTCCTCCACCTTGATTGATATTTTATAATAAAATGTCTCCAGACCACATTGGCTGTCATGATCTAAGGCTAATGCCATCTGACTACTCTTGTCCAGTAAAACAGGTTCCTATGGCTCACAGTATAAAAGATCATTCTGCACCATCTTATGTTCTCCTCAGTGGAGGTGGCACCCTTCTAGTACGTTGGGAGCAATTTTTATGTAATGTGGTTTAAATATGAATTTCAGAAAATGGCAGACAAAAAAACCCATCCAAAAAATGTAGTCTCATATTTCATATTTAGCTCTTTTTGAAATCAGAAGTAACATTCTTTTTTGGAGGGGACAGGGTTAGCACTATTCTTATCTAACACAATAAAGATTGACTCCCCTTATGAAATTTCCTATTGTAGTAGATGGTTATAATAATGGCCTCTAACGAATCATGCCAACCTGTGTCCATGCTGCTTTGTAGTGTAATGCTGATGCTCATACTACTGAGAGGTAGAGTCTATTTCTCCACCCTGTTGAATCTGGGCTGGCCTTGTAATTTGCTTTGACCAACAGAATGTAGCAAAAGTGACAACTGTATGAGTTTTGGAGCCTAGATATCAAGATATTTTGAAGAGTCTGTCTTCATCTCCTGGGAACCTTGAAATCACCAGGCTGTGTAGACCCCTGGAATGAAGGATCATACGGTGATAGAGTTTTGGTCATTCCAGCCAACAGTCGGCACTAACTGTTACCTGTGGGAGTGAGGCCACTTTGGAATTCCAACCTAGAACACCTGTCACCACAGTGAGCCCAGCCGAAATCAGCAGAAGTGCTACTCAATCAACCCACAGACTGATCAGAAATGACAAACTGTTCTGGTTTTAAGCTGTTGAGTGTTGGGGTTAGATTGACACCTGAAACACCAATGAAATACTAAAATCTGTCACATCAGAAACATCCTAACTCTGTAGCAGCCTAAAGAACAATCTTCATTTTTTTTTAAACAACTCATGCTAATCTTTGGCAGAATCATCTGTCTGACTAGAAACCTTCAACACTTCATAAAGAATCCTTGAGGTTTAATTCGCTATACGGACTATCCCAGGACTCTGTATTTCTTGGGTTGGCTGCACAGTGGAATGCTTTTCATAGCCAAGGGAACCCATTACTTCACAAAGGAATGTCCTGGAGGGTAGTGTCTCTGCCAGCTGTAGAAGGACAATTATGTAATAGCTTATAGACCACTCGGGATTTTAGAACTCGTCTTACTGAGGGGAAGTGTGAAGAAAAGGGAAAATAATGACTGAATGTTAGACCACAAACAGAGAGAGGAAGTAAAATATTAATTACAACAGCACCCAGACTTTCCATGCTATCTTTATATTTTTGCAATTTATTTTTAATTGACATCAATGAAATACCGGTTAAGTAAGTCATAACTCAGTTCTGGAAGTGTCCTGTGTAATTACATACATTCCTTATTTCCATGTAACAGACAAATATATAAAATCATATGTAACTTATTTTAAATTAATTCATGCTACATATCCTTTGATTTCTTTAATTTATAGTGAAATTTACCTACATTCAAAGTACTTTCTGATACAGTCTACATATTTGGGGCCGTAGGAAATATAGCCATCTGAGTCATGAATACATATAATTCATATTGCAATAAAAGCACACAAATGTGATTAGTGGATTATATTTCCCCCGTTACCACTCTGCTAAATAAATTCTGTTAAAAATGTAGAGAAACAAGGTTATATAAAGTCTGATAACTGAAGAGGAGAAGGGTCGCTATAACAAGTGCTCTAGCTGCCTGCTGATATCCCAGGAACCAAGGAAGGAGAGAGGCTATTTCACGGGATCCAGCTTGTTGTCACCTCTGGCGCAAAGCGTTAGGTCTACATTAGATGAATTAGTTTGGGGTCAAGGTTTCATTTTTTGATTTCAGCTCATGCTTTTCCTCCTCTGTGCTTAGGAAATGCTCGTTCTAAACAGGTATGGATTCCCTAACGTCAGTTTTCAGTTTGCCGTGCCTGTGCGTGAATGGTCTAGGTTACCAGCGAGCCCTGTGTTTAAGCTCCGACTGAAATGTTGGGGAAAAAACCTGCATCACACAATCCAGGGATTCAGTAGATAGCCTATGCCCTGCACTAGGCAAGTCTGAACACCCTGGGGTGCCAGATAGCCCAGTTCCTCTCTAGTCCTCAAGGGATCGTGTTCCACATTCCTTAGATCATCTTTTCATCCTAGGCGTCCTCATCAAACGATTCCCCAAAGTTGCCACAGCTCCATGTCTTTTAATATGCTCACCAAGAAGTGGACTTGACTACTGGAACAGTAAATGTGTTAAGACAGGTAACAGAGATGTGGGCAAGGTGCTAAGGGATCATAAAAGAGGGAGAGTCACAGAAGCATTGATGTCGAGGCATCAGTACAGGTTTACTGCGGGGAGAACAGTCCGAGTTGCTAAAGCTCAGACTTAGACCTGAGCATGAGTTGTGTGGAAAATAGTGAGAAGCTTCTTGGGAATGACCAGGCTGCAGATTCTTGAGGACAGGGGACTGGCGGGATTCAGAGCATGGGAGGGGAACTGGAGCCAGGCTGTGAAGGACTTTTATGCTATCACGAAGGAGGAAAACCTTAGTTTTGAGCCCAACTTGTTAATGGCAGTGCTGCGATCGCTCGGCCTGAGTATTGGCCGGTCATAGTTCTTTCTAGGAGACTCTACTTCATTAGGCATAAGACTCAGGTAGTAAACAGGCAATCAGTTGACATAAAATTATTTATTGTTCAATTATTTGAAATCATGGTGGTAAATATTCAAGGATTTGGCTTTTTAAAAACTGAAACCCAAATAGTTAGTTAGAATGATATATAACACAGAGAAGTAAATTAAAAAGTTATAACTAATAGACCTTACACTATTATTATTTAAGAATAATTAACCAATAGGGTCACTCTATTGGAATGAAGGATTGAGATAACTGTCTGGATAATTGACACCCAGAACCCTTGTTGACCTGAATTACCTGAGGTTTTTGACTTTAATATGCAATTAGTTGCCTCCAATTCCCCATTTTGCTTTGCCAGCATGCTACAGCATTATGACTAAACAGGCTCCCAAAAAGGAAATAAAGTTCTTGGCAAAGATGATCAGAAATGTCTTCAAAGTGCACCTGATGAGCACCGGAATGGCAGTTAGGGGATGACTTCCAAAAGAAAATAGCACTGTATTTTTAATGCTGTCACCCTGAGATAAAATTGCTCCTTTTTTTAAAGGAAAATCAACCATTTTAATTGTGCTTAAATTGCTACAAAATTTTACATCACTCCATATCAAATGAGGACAGCTTCCTCTCTCCTTGGTTTTCTCTCCTAGTACAGTTTCGTGCATGGGTACTTCTACCTGTGAATGCTTTCTTTACTGAAACATTTGGTTTCTGCTGTCCAGAGCTACTCCTCTTGTTTTTGTGAAGATTTTGTAGAGGACAGTGATCACGTGACGCTTACTCAATGGCTTGTATGCAAACAGAACTATTTAAAGCAAACATCAGATGTTAACATCTTATTTAACATCTTTATTTTTGAAAAATAAACTTATACCTGCACTTAAAAAAATGGTTCTTACTTGGAAAGTATAGATCAAAAAAGAATAAAATATACTCTCTGCCTTTTTTTCCTTGGTGCATCAGAGTTAAAAATCGAATCAGTTTCATTGCAGTATGAGATAGTGGCTACAGCATGTGGACATCAGCAGAGTAATTAAAAAGCCAATGAGTTTACTTGGTAAGATGTAATTTAGCCATAGTTGGTGGCTGCTTCCAAGAAATCTATTTACCCCCAAGTATCCTCAGGCACGGATGGGAGAGTGTGAAATAATTGAGTTTTAGTTATCATTGTATGTAGCGAGTTTCAATTACAATTTCTAGTGTTATAGTAATATTACCTTGAAGTTCCCCAAGCTTACAGGCACTAGAGATTTAATGAGAAAAAACATTTCTGTTTTACTGATTCAAAAAAGCTCACTTCACAGATTTTTTTCCCCACCATTGGTTGGAAATTCCTTAATTCAACTCATAATCCCTGCTGTTTCTGGAGCTTAGATGTGGTGCCTGCTTAGAAACAATTTGTGGAAAACAACAATAAAACTTTGCTTTTGAAGTGTTTTGATAAAGGGTACCCAGATTCTCCAGAGAGCTTTTCACCCACAATTTAACACATAATGAGACCTTGCTTCTTGTTTACCACTTTCATGACACACTTCAGAAAGACTAGGGTATGCACAGAAGCCCAGGAGTTGGAGGACAGGTTTCTGCTCCAGTGCCAATCCCAATAGACTGTTACCGGGACCCTGTGCTGAGACCATCAGCGGGGAAAAAAAATGGCACAATTCATTAGCAACGTCTCCTATGCTTGCAGGAGCAGAGGAGGGCATGGATGTCCTTGCTTGGCTTCTGAGAACAGGCTTTTAGGGAAGCATTTCAAAGCAAGGCCACAGATTCACATCTTTTTGGCCTTCTCTCAGCCTTCAAGAGCTGTGTTCTTCTTCTCTACCTACAACACCTAGAACGATACTTTGAACGTGAAGACCCATGACGAACACTCTTCCGATCTCTTCTTTGTACCCAGGGAGGAAGCAATACCTTTGCTACTGATTTTCCACGAATGCCCCAGAGCCTCACTAAGCGTGGTCTACCATGGAATATTAAATCCTTTTATTTCCAAATTTCTATCTTGTTATGGCAGAAATGTTCAAGATAGTTAGGGTTTTCAAGAAAAACTTTTTTCCCAAGGGTAAATGATTATGACCACATTTCATGTCTTTGTCTTCCTAATGCATTTTATATAAAAAGACACATTTTCTTTTCTTCTACAAAAACTTGTAAAGTCATTAGTACCTTTTGGGAAATTTTAAATTATTAGCTAGTTTGCTTGACCACCTCCTACCTCGAGTAGAAAATGGACATTTATCATCCTACTTTGAGGAAGAGGAACATTAATCAAGAGAAATATTGATCAGGAGAATGCACTACCTGGGTACTTGATGTGGGTAAGTTTGAGACCATTTTCTAATGAGAAATTCCAGAGCTGTGCTCTTCTCACAGGATGGACATCTTCTGGGGCTGTTGACTTCCTAGCATGAGATCGACATTGCAATTTCTTGCTCAAAAGGTACTGATCACATTTTGTGGAGCTGCACTGTCCAATGCAGTAGCCACTAGCCAAACGTGGCTATTTAAATGAAAAGTAATTAAAATCAAATGCAATTTAAAATCCAGTTCCTTAGTTACAATAACCCCCCTTCAAGTGCTCAGTGGCTACCCTTATGGGACAGTGCAGAGCAAATACAGAACATTTCCACCATCACAGAAAGTTCTATTGCAAGATGTGTTTTAGAGGCTCCCCTGTTGGCAAAAGATGGTGGCAATTCAATTTCCATTCTGTGTCCCTCACATAGTTCGAATATCCAAACAGCAGAGATGTAGCCAGAAGGCAGATTTTCCTAGTACACTCTGCTTGCAGCTTTACCGTTCTCATTTACATATTTACTTGCAGACACTGTCACAATGGTCTTTATATTTCAAGCCTGGATTTTATTGCTCTTTTATTCCAACATTGGTGTCAAATAGACTTTTACTGAATCAAACTGCTTTTATGATTAAAGATTCTAAGTTCTAGATTGGAATGCTCTAGCAATAGTGATTTTCCCCCCAAATGATAATATTCGGGGGGTATATATCAAATATTGTGGATTAAATATATTTTTGAAGGTAATGTTCTAGGGCATTGTTAAAAAGCCTCACTAGTAACAGAAAGAATAAAGAGTCGAAAGTTACTTTTTTGAATTCTCTATGTTTCTGAAGGATAATAAATGCACACATATTTTTATATTCCTGTTAGACGGTAAATAAATCTGGGGAAAATTGTGCAGTAAGACCATCACATACACTGTATTTGCAGCTTACACTGAACAATTCAACACTCTGAAGCTGCTTAAAAAAAAAAAAAAAAAAGAATAGAGGCAATTCTTTGAAGTGGTGGTATGTGTATAAGCTTCCTGTCCCCCTGAGCGAAAAAGAAGAAAAAAGGTTACATTTATTAGGGATTGGAAAATATTTGTGCTGTGGGACAATTGCTTGTTTGCAACATTAGGAAAAAGTTATAAAAGTGTTTTATTTGCAATTTTTAATGGAGTCGTGGTTATTTCTGACTTTTAGAGTCAATTCTGCATTTAGATTGTCTTGCACCTGAGGAGCATGGCCCGTGTAAAGGAGAGGCCTGGGGCTTGGCCTGGCTGAACGCCCCGGCTGCCTCTTTGCTGAGGCGGGAGCATGTGCCCAACATCTCCCTTGTCTAGAGACTTCTGTGAGGTCTACAGATTCGCGGCAGCCAGAGGGTCAAAGGCTGAAAAGGATGGTTGACTGACTCAGGGAATAAGGCTCTGGATGTGACATTACCTCTGGCTTGGAGCAGACGGAATCCGTCCTGCAGCTCTCAGAGGGGCGGAGAAAGTGCCTTCCGCAGCCTTGGCTTGGCCGGTCTGTGTGTGCTGAACCAAAAAGCAGACTGAACAAAGACGTCTAAATTTACAGCTCCGGCTAAATTACTGAGAGTCCAGCCTTGTGCACAGAAAGCAACATTCTAACTGCAGCTCTTTCTTATTTCAATGTGTACTCATTCCAGGGTGCAAGAAAATATTATATATACATTAACTGGGCCAGAAGAATGAAAAAAAATTATATATGTTTATATATGTAATGTACATATTTTATATACATACATATATATATTTCTTTGCTCCCATTGTGGCTGGTCTCTGAAATAAACTGATTTCTGAAGGAAGAGATACACATTAAAAAGTGATATCCATATGTAATATCAGCTTTTTAAAATAGCTCTTTAATTTACACATGACTTATAAATAAAGCCTACATTTATTTTAAGGAAGCACTTTAATATTTCAAGGACACTGAATTCTCCATATCTAATTTGACCCCTTGATAGTCAGCATATCATATAAATCTGAAGTTACAGGTTTCTTGCACACTTGTTATTTTTAGTTCTTTATTCTGCATGGTGCTATTTAGAAAAAAAAAAAAGACTCCTTAGAGCTTGATAAATGAACCTAGCTGACTATGAAAACTAACCATTTGAGTTTTGAAATCAAATAAACTCCAAGAAATAAGTCAATTTAGTCAAAGGAAAGAAAACCCCAATATGTAGTAGTTACAATCAAGGACTCTGGATCTGGACTGCCTAGATTCAAATCCTGGTCTTCCGTTTGCTAATTCAGTGACATCGGTCCAGTTGCTTAACTTTTTGCGCCTCAGTTTCCTCATCTGTAAATTGAGGATAATAATAGTGCCTATCTGATAGACTCTTGAGAGTATTAAATGAATTAATACATGGAAAGCTTTAGAATAGTGCTTGACACATTGCAAGCACCATCTGACTATTGGCTATTATAGTTGTTATTGTAAGTTAAAAATTTTAAAGTGATATTTTGTTACGAAAAGATAGCATCTCTGTAATTCAGGTGATGACTATTATTCCCTAAGAATTGCCCAAATTAAGTTTGCTTTTTTAGACATAAACACATCAAAGTTTTTCAAAGATTCTTTACCAAGAAGAAACAAGGCTATAAAAATTATGATACAAATATGTATTAATTTTGATGTATCCCACTTGTTGATTTCTGCTTTCGTCACTTGTGCTTTTGGTGTCATATGCAAAACCATGCGAGATACCACCTCACACCTGTTAGAATAGCCATTGTTAAAAAAGCAAGAGAAGTATTGGTGAGAATGTGGAGAAAAGGAAACACTTGTGCACTGTTGGTGGGAGTGTAAATTGGCTCAATCACTAGTAGAAAAACAGTATAGAAGTTCTTCCAAAAATTAAAATTAGAACTATCATATGATCCAACAATTACACTTCTGGGTATATATTCAAAGGGAACAAAATCACTATCTTGAAAAGATATCTTCATTCCATGTACATTATTCACAGTAGTCCAGATATCAAAACAGCCTAAATGTCAGTCAAATGTATGAGTGGATAAAGAAGATGTAGTATATATATACAATGGAATATTATTCAGCCATGAGAAGAAGGAAATCTTGTCATTTGGGACAACATGGATGAACCCTGAGGGCATTATGCTAAGTGAAGTAAGTCAAACAGAGAAAGACAAATACTATATGATATCACTTGTACGTGGAATGTAAAAAAAGCTGAATATGTAAAAACAGATAGAGTGATGCTTACCAGGAGTTGAGGGTAAAGGAACTGGGGAGATGTTGGTCTAAGGGTACAAACCTGCAGTTAGAAGATGAATAAGGTCTGGAGGTCTAGTGCACAGCATTGTAATTATAGTCAACAGTACTGTATTATATACCTCAAAGTTGCCATGAAAGTAGATCTAAAATATTCTCACCACAAAAAAGAAATGATAATTATGGGACATGATAGAGGTGTTAGTTAACACTAAGGAGGTAATCATATTGCAAAATATAAGTCTATCAAATCAACATTTAGGGCATCTTAAACTTACACCATGTTATATGTCAGTTATATCAATTCAGCCCCTGGCTGCCCCATACTGTGAACAAAGTTGAGGCTCTGTTAGTGCAGACGAAGGAGAGAATGGCAGCTCAAATCCTAAGAATGTCCAACATACCAGTATCATATTTTTGGTTATTTTTTATTAATTGTTCCTTTTCATTATAAATATTACCATAATGAACATCCTTGAACAAACTTATTTGTGAACATCTTTCGTTATTAAGGAACTCAAATTTTCAGAAATGGAATTTTTGGGTGAAATATTCTTTGGTTTAAGTCTCTTCATATATGTTGTCAAATTACCCACAAGAAAAAGTTGTAGCGTATGTTGAGTTTATCCACTTTCATACACCCTAGTTAATATATGATGTTACCATTTTATAGATCTCTGCCAGAAAAAACTGATTTCATTTTTTGATTAATATTTCTTTGATTACTAGCCACCTTGCTAAGGTTATAGATCCTTTCAAGTTTTCTACATAGGTAACCATAAAATATATGAATATTGATGATTTCAATTCTTCCTTTCTATTCCTTATACTTTCAAATGATTTTCTTGCATGCACTATACTGCCTGGAATCTCCAGGATATTGTTGATGAAAGTGGGGAACTGGACATTTTCATTTGGTTCCTTACTTTTAGGTGAATGCTTCTGATACTTGATGTTTATGAAGGTTATTTTCCCCTTCTTTTTTTTTTTTTTTTTAGCATTTTTTATTGATTTATATTCCCCTTCTTTTTATAAATATCCATAATCAGGTAATCCTCTTCCTGTTATAGTAAATATTTTTAAAGTTAAGAAGTTGAAATTTATCAAGTGACTTTTCTGCATTTCTTGGGATGATAGTATCTTTTTTCCCCTATAATCTATTAAATAGTAAATAACATTTACCAATTTTCTAATGTTAAGTTATCGTAGAATTCTCTGGGATAAATCCATTTTGATTATGGTGAATTATCATTTTATGTACTCTTGAATACATGTAAGATACCATGTTTGGGTCCCTTGAAGCATTTGGGAGACTGAACAAAAAATAGATGGAAATTTCACTGTAGAAGGTAGGGCCAGAGCCACAGCTGGAAAAACACAATTTGTTGCTAAAATTGTAACCCTACATTTATTCTCGAACTGCGGTTTGAGGTGTGGGCTCTAGAGGGTGTAGAGCTAAGAAAAAATTTAAGGCTGTGTTGCTCCTTTTTCCTTTGAATAATATTTGCTTTTCCAAAATAGTCCTCATTGCCCCAGAATTCAGTTAGTCTTGTAAAAATGTGTTACCTGGAGTGAGTGTTGTGGAAAAGCAGTTATTGTATCAATATTGGCAAGAATGTAAATTGTCTGGGCTCTATGGGAACTCTAATTAAAGCATCCTGATCACCTGTGTTTAGAGTTGAAGGGCCATTCTCTCCCGCTGTCATGTGGTGGCTTTGCACTCTTAAAGTCAATATCTCAAAAACAATGTCTGTAAATAATGTAAAGATGTCATAAATGTCAATATAATGATCCCACAGAATAGTTAGTTTGCTAACTATTGCCTAAATAGATGGCAGGCAGGTACTTTTTTTTTTTTAGAAGAATATTTTAAACAAAGAAAGAAATTTAAGTTTTGTAAAAAGACATGTTATTGAGATACGGATTTTTGAAATTGAAATAAGCTACCATCAAGAAGTAGGGAAACAAAGGGTCACAATTAGTATTCATTGAGTAGATACTATGTTCTGGAACCTTTATTCATGCTATGTCTGTTCACCCCAAAACTATCATAGGGTGACTACTTTATAGGTGAGGAGACTGAAGCCTGGAGAAGTTAATCATCTCACCTGCAATTGTGCAGCTGATGTGGGACTGATCTGGGATTCAAACGAAGTCAAGCCATCTGAAAAGCCTGGGACTCCTTTTCACTTTGGCACGCTGGGGACTGCGAGAGGGGACAGTTATGATGATGATCTTTTATGCTGTGTAAGCATATCCCTGGTCAAAAAAGTTAAAAATGCTTTATTTGTGATGGATTTTATCTTCTCTTGAATGTCTGTGTTAAATCCTGTTTCCACATTTATGCATCTTCTAACTGTATAGCCACTGTTTCTTTTCTCACTTTGGTATCCTGACTTTTTAAAAAGTTAAAAGTTTCATTTTAGTTTTCCCTCCAAAAAAAAGTGGGCTAGCTATATAGGGATGGATAACTACTTGTGCATAATTCAGATATTATTCATGTTGTGCCTCTGTTAATATCTTTGATTAAAAAAAATCTACCTGCTTTTCCAATAGAAAAGTGGAAAAAGAAATTGAACTAAAATTTTTTTGAAAAATAGAGTCTAATGTCACTGACAAAAAAGGATAAAGAATATCTAAACATGTAATTTTCAACTCATAAATTTTAAAATTTTCTTTAAAATTATAGTGCTCAACAGTTAGCATTGGCTTGAGGAAATAACTTGGTGAAACGGAAACCACCTCACACTCACATGGTTGAAGGAAAAATTGATATAACTGAATGCTTTTCTGGAAAACAGTTTGGCAACAAGTGCCAAAAATCTCTAAAATATGCATACCCTATGGCTCCAGGTACAGAGTACAGAATACTCTACCTGTCTTTTGTAGCAAGGGATTTATTACAGGATGTTAAGCAGCTTAGAGAATTAATTATTAAGACAGCTAAAGAGACTCAAGTTTGAGCTTTCTGAAATGAGTCTCAAAAACATACTGTAGAACTGGTCACCAAGGGCAAGCCACTGACATGATATGCCAAAGGGAGAAAAGGTACTGTTGGCTCCAGAATTTTGTCACTTTTACCATGGCACCTCTGATTTCACTAGTGGGTGACTCAAGCCTGTTTTCTCTTCTCAGTTCTGATTTCAAGATTCACAAAAGTGCGTGTCATAGCACAATCTGGCATCCAGAATTCTAGCTTAATTGAGTTCTGGTGAAGTAAGTTATAGCTTTTCAGCTTTTGCAGTATAAGAAGACATTCAGGGAAGAGGATGAACAAGATATTGACAAGCCAACCCTCAATTCATCAGCGATTATACTTCTAAGAATTAATATAAAAGAAATAATTATGGCTGTGACCAAAAATATAGCTAAAAGGATATTTATCACAGTGTTGTTTATACTAGTGGAAACTCAGAAATAATTTAAATGATCAAAAATAAAGGATTGATATTAGTTCTGGAATATTATAAAATCATTAAAAATAGGGTGTAGGGGAAAATTGAGGTAACTTAAGTTTGACAATGATTTTTTAGATACAATACCAAAAGCACAATCCAGGAAAAAAAATTGATCAGTTGAACTTCATTAAAATTAAAAGCTGTTGCTGTATGAAAGACAAAGAAAATGAAAAGACAAGACATAGAATGAGAGATGATATTTGCAAAACACATATCTGACAAAGGACTTGTATCCAAAATATACAAAGAACTATTAAAAATCAATAATAAGAAATCAAACACTCTTTTAAAACTGGACAAAAGACCTGAATATACCCTCATCAAAGAAGATATACAGATGGCAAATAAGCATATGAAAAGATGCTTCACATCATATGTATTCAGGGAACTCAAATTAAAACAGCATGAACTATGACTACATACCTCTTAGAATGGTCAAAATACAAAAACACTGACAACTCCAAGTGCTGACTAGGATGTGGAGCAACAGGAACTCTCATTCATTTCTGGTGGGACTTTATTAATAATTGCCCAAAATTGAAATTAACCAAGATTTCTTTAAATAGGTGACTGAATAAACAGACTGTGGTACATCCACACAATGGAGTATTATTCAGTGATAAAAACTGAGCTATCAAGAGAAGAAGAAGAAGACATGGGGGAAACTTAACTACATATTGCTAATTGAAAAAAGGCAGTCTGAAAAGGCTAAATAAATCCCAACTACATGACATTCTGGAAAAGGCAAAATAATAGGTGTAGTGAAAAATACTGAGAAAAGAGGAGAAAATGAATAGGTGGAGCACAGGGGATTTTTAGGACAGTGAAACTATTCCATATGATACTGTAACAGTGAGTATACATTATACATTTGTCAAAATCCATAGAACACAACACAAAGGGAGAACTCTAAGGTAAACTCTAGACTTTAATTAATAATAATATATCAATATTTGATCCATCGATTATAACAAATGTACCATATTAATGCAAGATAATAATAAGGGAAACTGTGTTTGCAGGGGAGATGGGTGTATAAGGGAACCTTTTGCACTTTCTACCCAATTTTCCTGTAAATCTAAAACTACTCCCTTCATAGTCTATTAATTTTTTAAATGAGGCTATAGAAGATTACTTAATGTCAAGAAAAATTCTCATAATACATTAAGTGAATAAAGCAGGTCACAAAATTTTATGTTCCTATTTTTATTGAAAACACATGTGCAGGTGCACATTCCCCCTTCATATACACATGAATATTTATTCATGGACGAAGGCTTGAATATCTAACCCAAAAGATCAATAGTCATTTTCTCTGAGCTATGGAATGAAGTGCAATTTTTTATTTATCTTTTATTATGAATTTTCCAAAATTTTACAATTTAGCTTGTGTCACTTAAAAAAATAGTTTGTAAAAAGCTTCTACCAAAATATCTACTACAAATAATTATTTTAAATTGTTAAATTCTATTAGTAAGTTCCAGGAATGGTACAAACTTGTTCTTTCCTTGAGAAATAAGATTTATATAAAAATATTTGTGATAAATTATTTTCCCCTGGAGATGATTATTTTTTAATGCCCATCCGTTATTTTCACAGAGTTTTTAGGCTGCAATTTGAAACTCACAAAGTCTGAAGTTGAAGTCATCATCTTCCCATCTATACTCCTTCTTCTAGCATTCCTCACATCTGAAAATTGCAGTGCTGCCCTCTCAGTCTCTGCAGTTAAAATCACAGACTAGCTTCCATATCAAAATTCTCTCCTGCCTCCCCGATTCATTCATCATGCAATGCTAGGTTATTTTTTTTAAACAGAATGTCCTTCTTCAAAACCACCAATACCTGCATTTTCTAAAGACTAGTACTCAAACTCTGAGTGTTTGAAGTTTTCTCTTGTCTGGCCCAATTGACCTTTCCAGTTATACCTTCTAGGATACAAGATACTTCTTGTGCCCTATACAGATGACTTGCTGTTTCCTTCCTGTGCTGTATACCACTCTTTCTGTACCTTCATTCCATATCTCAAACTTGGAATCTGTTTCTCCTAACTCATTTCTCCACCCTCAATATCTGTGGCAGTAGAAATTCTATTTTTCCTTCAAATCTTTAATCAGTTCCTTGAAACTTTTCTCTTTTTAAAAATCCTCGTCAGAATCCACCTATCTCCTTTGTGCTTCCCTATGTTAAGCCTATTATATGTTGAGAACTATGTTGAGCCTTCATGATAGTACTTTTTATAATCTCCCTTATGTAATGTGAGTGGTGCCTACATCTCTTTTCCTTGATAGACCAAAATATCCTTTAGGATAGGGACCATGCTTTGTATCAACTAAAACACACAAAGTACAGATCTTTGCACAATAAATGGCTGTTAAATTGAATTGATTTAAATTACATTAGAAGTCATTTGAAAGTGCTAGCAAAATACCATTAATGGTGTCTGTGTAAGACGCTTTGAATTAAATGTGAGGACAAATACATTAATGCTAACATGCTCTCAAGCAAACACCACCAGCTCTGCTGTGAAGATTATCAAACATCAGCTTCCCTACCTGGGACTTGTGATTAGAATGCCTGATCTGTAAGTTTAGAATGAATTCACTTTTCTTATTTAAACCAAGATCAGAAGAGTGCTTCATAAGATCAATATAAGAAAAAGTGTAATAGATGCACAATTTGAGAAATGATCTGAGACCATTTTATATGTAAGAACATGTCTATGTTACTACAATGAAAAAGTGGTGGAAAAAATAGAGGAAATGATGTGTGACTCCACTTTCTCTTCACTCTCCTCCCCCAAAGCCAAATTAGCAAACAATTGATGATACAGATTTTCCTTTTGTTGAAAATCAAATAATCTTCCTCTAAAAGCGGTTATTTGATGATTGTTGTATATTGGAACATGTTAAATGTGGTTTGACATCCTTTCCAGAAAGAAACTGCTACTCCAGTGTCCTCTGTGAATTTGTGAAGGCTTTTAATAATAACTGATTTCTAATTTATAGTAATGGAACAAACATCAAGCGGCATGGCTTATAATGCGTTTTTAAGAATCCACTGTTAATTTCTGTTATAGAAACATGTATTCATATGGAAGCCTAAGATGCTGTCCATGGTCCTGATGCTCACATAACACTAGAGCAGCAAAATCCCAGATATAAAAGATCTGTAAGGGGAAGGCTTCATTGTGCAGTACCTTTTTATAATCGTTTGATTTCCCACTAGATTCAAGGGTGAATATTTTGCTTAATTTCTTATTTATTCACTTACATACAAAGCTGTGGTCTATATGGACTATAAATGACTGACCTCTGTTATACCACTTGTTTAATGTCATGTATATTACAGTATAGTTTTATATAGCTGAAAAATAAAGTTTGTGTAACAGTAAAACAATGAAACAAATCATTAACTTCTCAGAAGATCACAGTAGTCTGGTAAATCTCGTGTGTGTGTGTATGTTTGTGTGTGTGTGTGTGTATCTGTCTGTCTGTCTTGTTTTCTGTACAGATTCTTCATTCAAATGCATTCTGTTACTCTGTTGTATACAGGGAACCAATGAAATCAACAATAAGCCTACACAAAATATACATGCAAAATTTGTTAACTGTTAGTAAAAAAAAAACCCTAAATTTCTTTCAAAATATTTTAAAAACCAAAGTATTTCAATCTATAATTATAACAAGCATTGAATCTCTTGATAGTGACATCAGTTAGACTGTTATGTCCAGTGTCATTATATCATAAATTCTGATATAATTCCTCAGATCCATGAAAACAACATACACCTGAATAAATTAATTTTAATTCCAGAAATAAAACTCAGGACTTAATTTGTTCCTCTATCTAGATATTCAGGGTGACGTTGGACCTGACTGGTGACACACTGCAGTAAGCACTAAAATTTAGAGGCATGATAGGATCAGCTATAAGAGTGCTACTTTGAGTCTGAATTCTCTCCATTTATCATCTTGTGTCACACCTGAAATACTGCCCAAATTCAGTGTATATTTTGAATGTGTGGTAATCTAACTTTATAGGGAATAGTCTAGTGATCCTCGTTTACTATCAAGATGTAATGCTGGTGATTAAATTACAGATGACACACCACATCAATTCTTATTAGAGATGTGCAGGCAGTAAAATGTTTACATTTCAGTAGATGATTTGAGCCATTCCTCTCACACATTTTTCATTATATTAAACTTGGTGATTATCAGTGAGTACTTCAGACTACAGTTGCCCAAGTTACACATTTGGTATCTTATTAAGGCAGTTTTTTAAAGAATGTATATTTACATGTTAGTACTTCTCAAGGTGGTTGTAAATATTAAATGAGAAGATGTATATCAAAATAATTGTACATTTTAAAGTTCTATAAAAATAAGATGGGGCATTATATTTTTGCAACAAATCTTTATTTAGCATCCTTTATGTGCCAGGCATTCCTACAGGTGCTGGGGATAAGCTAGCTGAAAAAAGAAATTGCTGCCTTCATGAAGCTTATATTCTAGTGAGGAAGACAGACATTAAAGATGTAAATTATATAGTATTTAATGATGGTAAATCTTACAAAGAAAAATAAAGAAGAAAAAGGGAATAGGGAGTGACAGGGTGAATTTTAAGAACTGAAATTCAAAATAAAATGGTAAGGGAAGCCTTGTGAGAAGATGACTTTGAATGAAGACCTAAAAGAGCCAGAGAAGGAATTGCTGGGAGGAAACTGTTCCAAGCAGAAGGTACAGCAAGCTCTAAGTCAGGACCACGTGTGGTATGTTTGAGGAGCTTCAAAAAGACTAGTGTGACTATGGCAGTGTGAGGAAGGGGAAGAGTAATAAGACACGATGACAGAGCTAAGGTGACACACGAAGAAGATGATGTAGAGGGTTGTAGACCTTACAGGCTTTGGCCAGTGGAACGTGAACAGCGGTGATATTGTTACTCTGGAGAACTCATCTGCGCTTCACTTTCCTTTTCACTCCCTCTGAACTACTACTGACAGTGCTATAGTTGGTAGCTCCTACAACAGTCTGGGTCCTGAGGTGTCCAAAATGAAATGAAGTAAAGAGTTCCTCTCACCTATAGTAGGCAGATAATGGGAATAAGAAATGGGCCTTTGTTGTTTTAAGGCACAGAGATTTGGGGGTTCTTTGTTACTACATAATATTGGAGCTCCTCATCCAGGCAATCTTTGGAGGTTTTCAAGCAGAGGAGTTGCATAATCTGACTTCAGTATCAAGTGGGTAATCCTAGCTTTTGCACTGAGAATGGTCCATAGAGGGCAAGCGTGGATACAAGAGATGAGAAGGGGGCGACTGCACTTATACAGGTAAGAGATGATTGTAGTTCAGACCAAAGAAATAACAATGAGGGCAACAAAGCAAAACATAGTAGAGTTGAAGCTATATACTGAAAAAAAAGTGCAAATAGAATATTCTGGTGTATTTGATGTGCGGTATGAGAGAAAGAGGAGAATTAAAAATGACTTCAAAGTTTTTGGCTCATACAATTGGAAAGATGGAGTTGTAATTTACTGAAATGAGAATGACTACGGAAGAAATGAATTTTGAGTAATAGGATCCGGAGTTTTATTTTGTACGTGCTAGCTTTGAAGTACGTATTAGCCACGTAACTGAAGATGTGAAGTAGATAGTTCTACATATAAGTCTGGAGTCTGGGGCAGATATCTAGGCTGGTGATACCATCTTAAGAATAATCAGTATAGGTGGGGTTTAGTTATTTAAAAAATATTTTTTTCACCTAACCACAATATCTAGGTCCTCTAAAGATTTGTTTCTGTTGGCTCCCTTTTATTCCTCTCTTTAAAAAAATGATGTAGCATTTTCTTTGGAAATTTTTAGAAATTTTAATTGAATGCTAGATATTATGAATTAAAAACACACAAAACACACACACACATAGTGGAAGCTGTAGATAATGTCATGCTCCTCTAGGGAGGACTCGCCCCATCCTTGCCTAGGCAAGGTCAGGCTGGCCTGTGGCCATCACAGGCTCAGTCTATCTCTGGCTGACCCGGGATCCTCCCCAGTGACAGGTCCCAAATCCTATCTAACCTTTGCCTTGTGAGGCTGCTGAAAGCTCTGCTCTGCTCTCAGAGCTTATGCTTTGGGTTTCTTGCCCCATTCAGCACTGGGATTTTTAAAATGTCTTGAAGAGATAACCAGCCATGTTCATGAGGTTCTTCCAGGTCTCTGCCTAATCGTTCCTAGTGTCCTTTCCCCCTAGAAATGCCCCCCTATAGATACAAAGGCTTAATTCTCAGCCTCTTATTTGCTCAGAACTGACAAGTGGGCAGAAATAAATGGCCAAGGAAGTCAGCTTACATCTAGGAAGTTCTTATCTTTTCCAAGTTTTTGCATTTTCAGTTCTTGTTGCCTCTGCAGTTCTCTACTGGCTTCACACAGTTGATTTCTGAATTTTTTTTTTCTTTCATATTTGTTCTTAATGTCATGTTGGTCTTCTGCTACCCACTCCATGCCATCCAGAAGTGAGAGTTCAGATGATATTTAAAGTTATGAGACTGGTTGAGGTATCAAAGGGAGTGAATGAAATAGAGAAGAGCATTGAGTACTGCAGTTTGGAGCATTCCAAAATTGAGAGCAACTACAAGGGCATAAGTCATATTCTGTGTGATATTGAAATGTATTTAAGAAGATCATATCTTATTGAATTGTCATCACTTTTGCTATATTTTCAGTATTCATATTTTTTCTTTTCAAACAGTTAGCTGATTAACAGTTAAATATGGGACCCCATTTGGCACAAATTCCTTTGGGATTCTTCTAATAATTTCTTTTTCTTCACAGGATGAGCCAAAAAGGGTAGTTTTGTTAATAATCTCATTTATGGCTTAAAGCCAAAAATGCTTTCAATATCAGTAAAATTTAAATATGAATAAAATTGTAGAAGGTTTTGAAACTAGTACATTCAATCTCTTATCATTATCGATTAGTGTCCTGGTAGCAATGAGACAAGATAGTCAAATGCAGGATAATTCAAGAGGAGTTTAATGAGGAGACAATTTATAAAAATAGGGTGTTTACAAGGGATATTGTCATACCCTAGGGATAGAGATATAAAGGCATCATTATCACCCCTAAGTCTGAAGGGGTAAAAGAAGGGAAAAATTATCAGAATCTAGAGATAAAAGGGGCCAGGTGCTGACAGTGGCCCCCATAGAGAGCTGATCTCAATTCTCCCTTCTATTTTTGCCTGCACTTCCCAATGGGGAGCCAGAAAACAAGGATAACTTATGAATTCATTGAGCACAATGTAATCTCTCTTGCTCTCTCTTGCTCGCTCCTTTTCCAGAAATGACATGGTTCTAGAGTGAATTCAGCCATAGTACTTCTTAGACCACAAAAAAATATAGCATATCTTAACATAACTCACATAACTTTGTTAGTTTATTTAATAGAAGTCTATTACCAAGCTGATAAAACTATAAAGATATAAATTGGATTTAAGAACACACTTAATGAATCTATCTTGAATAATACAAAGTATCAAATATTTCCTTTTATAAGCATTCTTCATATTCTTATAAAAATCTGCCCTGCCATGTGTCTCTCACACAGACACACACACACACACACACACACACACACACACAGAACAGTTTGGGAATAGTTTGCTGAAAAAATAAACATCAGAAAACTAGATGACAGGGAAGGCTGGGAACCAACCTGTTTTCATCTAGTCCACCTTCATGGGCGCTTAATCTAGAACCTTTGAAGCTGAATGTTTTTCATGTAATTTCACTGTAAATATCAATAGAGAGTTTACAATGCAAACTGTCATGGAGACTGAGCTGGACATCTCAGAATTTTGGGTTATGACAATATCATTAATATATAATCAATGTTGTGAATAATCCAAAAGCCTGATTCAAAAAACTGCCTTAAAATCTCATGATGACTCTCTGTTTCTGGGTCCCTGACATGAGAAGAGGGGTCTGGAACTAAACTCACAGTCCTTGAAGAAACTGCTCACCTTCCTGTATGTTTTTTCAATCTTCATCAAAGATGTCATAATTCTCCAGTGACCCACAAACAAAACATTGAAATGATTTATCCATCCATTCATTTAACCAATGATCATTTATCAAGCATTACCATCCAGGGGATAATGACAAATGAGGCTGAGGGATCGCACGAAGGAGCTCAGTCTCGAAGGCATGATGGAAAAATAAATAGTATCCTAAATCCCATAATGGATCTTTGCTCAATGAGCTGTTGAAGCCCTGGAAAGATACCAAGAGATCCTCTATGTGTACAAGTCTGGGAAAGAATATACTCCAGGCAAAGTTTATTCCCCTCTTCCAAACAAGGATTACATTCACTTCATCTTTATGTTTCCTGGAAATCATTCTCTCTTCTCTATAATAGGCGGCAATGATGCAAGCTGAGGATGTATATAACCTATTCAGCCCAGTGCAGTGGTTCCTTAGCTTGTCTTCTAACCTCCAATTTCACCTGCCGACAACCTACCCTTCCCAATTATTGGCATTTTTATTTTTCCTGAAATGCTGTGTCCTCACCCCATCCTGACCTCTTCATCTACTCTTTGCTCTAAGCTACCCTCCTAAGTGTTTACCTTGTTCCCTCCTGGGATGTCCTTTCTCGCTCATCCCTCATTTCCATCTTTGGAAATCTTGCCATTTCCTCAGAGTCTGGTTGGAAGTAAATACTCTTTTTTTCTAAGCTCCTATAAATTTTTATATTTTTTTCATAGTACTTATGACAGTCTGCTTTGTTTTATGTTTTTCCTCCCTTGCAAGATACTAAGTTATTTGAGGGCTCTGATCACATCATTTATTTATTTTTCTATGTCCCTCATAGCAACTGTTATGATGTCTTTACATATGGAAAAGAGGGGGACTTAAATTTTTAAAAACTGAATTATGCAAACACTGCATAACCATTAGAGCAGGCTAGAGATAAACTCTAATTTGATCTGGTATCAACAAATTTGGGGGCTAGGTGGAGTGACACTGGAAAAGCATTAAACTTGTCTCTTACCACATACATTCAGTGATTAAAGAGTCATTTACATGAAAGCAGCGAAAGTTACAACTTTTATATATATAAATCAGTCCAGAGAAATCTCATTGAAAACATTTAACAGCCTCCTGTGTTCCCAAATCCCTACTGAATTCTATCATAAACGTGCCCTCTGGTAGCCTGTATGTTGCATGTTGAAACCAGAGTCTTGAAATAAAACATGCTCTTTTTTAAAAAAAAGTTGTAATTTAGTAGTTTTGTTTTCATGTAAAAAATTTCATGCAGAGTGTTTTATATTTTGAAACACAAACTCCCTAACTTAAAAACAATCTATTTGTTCCCCATGTAGAGCTGTCAGAAAGAAGGAGAGATTCGGTAAACTGCATGCCACTATCAGCCATTGATAGCCAGTGATTTGTTCCGAATCCAAAGGCTAAACCAAACCTCATGCTGCTGTATGTCAGATACAATTGGTCCACAGTCAAAGTTTTACAGCTCAGACAGGGCACACTTTATCCTTCAGGCTGCTACTTAAGATAGCCACGACCCTGAGGACAGCCAGTCAACAAAACAGACAGACAAGAGGATGTGATTTGTATGCATCCCTGAGCCAGCTCACATCACCCCTGACCTACAGGTCAGGCTGCAAATGACAGCAGGGTGCATGCACCTGATCAGACAGAATATTCTCATTATAAAGGCTGGGAAGAGGGGGCAACTTCTCTGTGTTTACCCACAGACCAGATGCAATCTACCTAGGAAATGAGCAAAAAAAAACAAAAACAAAAACAAAAACGTATATATATATATGTATATATATATATATATATAAAAACGTATATATATATGTGTATATATATATATATATATATATATATATACACTGATTTAGCTCAACAAGATGTGACAAACATGTAAATACCTTACAAAAATTTTAATCAATCATTTATCCTGTTCAACTTGTGTGAACACAAGATGATTATAAAAAGGGAAGTTTATCAAAGGGAAGAAACTGTTTAATCACACATGGGCCATCCAAAGAAAGCTAACCCAGAATGAGTAACCCTTATTGAACTGCAATAGCGAAACTTTGTCAAATGTAGTTGGCCATCATCATTTTTTTCAGAATAGATTTTGATTAAGCATTGGTTTGAAGTGGTAGTGCAGCCTGCAAATGTAGTTTCTTTTCAATTATTGGAAGAAGTTTTCTTAGTTTTACATGAAATCTAGATGTCCAAAATGATCTGCATTGAAATGAGAATTACTGTGTAAGAGGTAGACCAAGTCGCTATATGTAGTCGCTCTTAAGAATGGAGACAAGGACTCTGTCTCAGATTATTGGAAGTAGCTTTGCCTGAGGCCAGCAGAATACAGGAGGTGACCTCTGGAGGTCCCTGTGAGACCTCTGATTCTGAATAGCAGTATCTTAAATACAGTTGAGATTCATCATGGAACTGCTCTGACATATTGTGGGTGAAATTTGACTGTCAAAACTGTAATAATGATGTACACAAAGCAGTTGTCTGTATATTTAGTATTAATCTGAAATACTTGAGTAATAAAGAAGCTCATATATATAAGAATATGTATTTATTCATAATTTACATTCATCTGTATTTCATTATAAACGTCTTTAACTCTCTACCCACAAGAATACTGAGATGAGGAATAAAATCGTGCAGACAGGATCCCTGAGGGAGCTTAAATGCAGCACTAGCCAACAATGTCCAGTTTATATCTCTGCAGCAACATGCAGTGGAAGGGTTGAGTAATTCAACTTTCTCTCAATAAGCATCATCTTCCCCTTAGACTCTAAGCTCACAATTTCACAATGTTTTATTCATCTTTGTGTCCTCAACATGTAGAGCTATGCCTGTTGACTCTGAAAAAAGACCTAGCTTGAAGGTATGTAAGTGGTCAACCAACAAAACCTACAACAGATGTTTTCCAAGGAAAAGCAGGTAGCATTCCTTTTCTTTCCTTGAAGGTTCAGTTTGGCTTCCTAGGAACTTTTTTCTGCTAGGCTTACCATTCATGTTAAACCAAATTTTAGCTTTAGTGTTTTCAAATATATTGGGCTGCACACAGTTCCTGGAGAGAAGGGAATGGAAAGGACATTCAAGCAGCAGCACATATGCTAATCCTGTGACTTTGGGTAAATTGCATATACCTTCTGTGTCTTATTTTTTAAAACATTTGAAATATAAGAATAATTAGACTGATCTCATAAAATTGTAATGTTTTAAATGAGAATATATGTGAAATTATTTGTAATATATAAAATACTATTAAATGTGAATCATCATTTTATTTTGTCTCCCTTTTGGAGAGATCCAGACATCAAGGTCTTATAGGCAAAAAAGGAGACAGCTTAGTCATGTAGAACTGTCTGGTCATGAATAAGCTCTGTGATATGTTCTGCACATTTCTCATGATATGATGTTAAACGACAAGAAATAGAATACAGAAAAGAATCTGGTGCCCTTTGGCATAGGTTTGCCAAATACAGCAGATTTAAGTAGACATATCCAGTTAAATTTTAATTTCAGACAAACAACGAACATTTTTCAATGTAAAGATGTCTTATGCAATATTCAGATTTAACTGGGTGTCCTGTATTTTTATCTGGCAAGCCTACTTTGGCATCAATAAAAAAACTAAAGCCTTGATTAATTGTAACTCAGCTTCCTTCTAAAACTGTCCTCTTGAATCTCTTATTAAGTGGATCTTATTATTTTATCTTCATTTTCATTGTCTGATTGTGCAGATATCTTTTATAATGAGTAATTTTAAGTCATTTAGGGGAAATAGAAAGACAGTGACTAAGAGATTTTTGAAAAAGTCCAATGCGTTCTATTAATGTCTGAGCATTCCTTCCTCTCATCAATCATTTATTTGGTAAATATCCTTGGGGCACAAGCTAGGTGACAGGCACTGTGCTAGGTATTAACACACTCTTAGATCCACCTCACCATTTATACTGCCCTTTGTATTGCTGGGGTTGGAAGTCTGCAAACTACATGTTCCCAGCTCCTTTGACCTGACTTGTTATTAGGTTCTGGCCAATGGATGCACTTCCTCACAGGAAGGAGAGGGAAAGAGAAAAGCTATTCTTCCTTTCCATCAGTTTTCATCAGCAGCAGTTGTGGGTGACTAGGAATGATTGCAAATGGCTATCAGTTTCAGCCACAACAGCGCTAATTTCAGCAGCCTTAATGGGTCTTCGGATTCTTGATTCTTGTCCTGTGGCAACAATGTGATTTCCGCAGCAGTGGTGGCTGCAGAGGCCGTGCCTCCAGGTAGCTCAGAGGTGAGTGAGGGCTCGTGGCAGTCATCCTAGAGTGGTAGCAGCTTCCTAGCCTTTACATAAAAGCTTCTTATGCCTCGTACTTCTCTGTTTCCTTCTCTTGTTCTTCTTGCTCATTCAGTTCTTCCAATTAGTTTGTGATCCACTGCCTGTATTAAAATGCTCATGTTTAAAATAACTGGAGTAGGTTCTGTTGTGTTGATTAGACCCTGATGCGAGAGTTCATGGGTGAAAACATCGGAGAATCATTGTTCTGCAACATTACAGCCCAGCTTAGTTCATCTTTGGAATCAAGTGATACAAAAATAATGGAAATATCTCATAGGACGTGGCTCTTTTTAGCCACGGAGACCTTTTAACATGGGATTTTAGGAGGGAGTCTGCAATCAGCTCTACATCAAAGGAGTTTCCACTTATCTGGCATGCAGGAAAGTAAACATTTATGGTCAAGTTTTGTGTCCTTAGCCACTCATGAATAATAGCTTGACCAGATTGCCAGTAATAGTAGTATACGTAATAGGAGAGGGAAAAAAGACCTGCAGATATCATTAGTATAAAATAAAAAAAATTTCCCTGAGATTGTATTAGGAGAGAAATTTATTGGCAGATAATCTATATTTTACATAATTATTTTGTTGAATTGAATTTGTCTGGTTTACTTCTCTGTGAGGCTTGGATCAAAGCCTTTAACCAACATAAAATTTTCAGAATTCCCTTTTTTATTGAATCTGTTGCAGTATCTCATTATCCTATAGTCAGCACATTGTATCTTATCTCTAATTAAATTTTCTCTTCTTGAAATTACAGTTTGCTCTTTCTCTTTTCTTGAAAAGAAGAATGCATCTGGATTCTCCCTTAGCACTGTACATACTTCTGAAGATAATTAGTCATTATCCCTCTTCCCCAGTATTCTCCTTCTTCTTCTTCTTTTTTTTTTTTTTTTTTTTTCAGGTGAAGAAATCTCAGTTCCATTGACCGTTAGGCATGGTTGTTTCCATCATATTATGTAGTTCTCTGCATTGAGTGTAACTGATGGAAGCTGGCTTATCTTTTAACTGCCACAGTTAAAGCTAAGGTTTTTCTAATTCTGTTAAAGAGTGTCACCTAAGGAGTTATTTTAAGGAAAAAAAATATTTGTTTTGCTTTTACAAGAAGGTAAAAATTTGTGTGGAGAATATCCAACCAAAATATGAATGGAGTTAGAAATTACACAAGACTTTTGGTCTGACTTCATAAAATGCTTTCTAAATTTGTGGTCGCATGGATCAGATATTCCAAAATTATCTTAGTTCAAGCAACATGTCTCTCTTTCACAGGTGAGCATTCTAGCCTGAGTTTTATAAAACCAAATAAGTTAAGTGTAGTCAGTAAGAAAACTTTATAAAAATTCTGGCTTGAGATAAAGTCTGAACTGAAATACATGATAAAAATCTCCTTAAATCACCAGACACTTGGGCAATATTTAATATTTAAAGAACTGGCAAATAAACCCCCAAAAGAAAAAAAGAAGTCTAATATTCATTCCTGTATGAGACTGTGTTGTAATTGCTGACTCAGGTTACGCACGTAGTAAGCCCTTAACATAGGGTACAGAACTAATTATTAACTAATGGCAACAGTTCTGTGTTTTAAAGTAATAGTTTAAACAGAAAAACAATAATAGTGAATTTGAAACCTATTTGACAATTTCAAAATGTTTTATAAAGAATACCTGAGGGGAAGAAAAACCAATTATTTATGACAAAGTGCTCATCAATGCTTTACATTGTAGTGAAATCTTAATATATAATATATAATATGCTACATAGCTTGTATCATGAAAAATTACTAGAAGAATCTGTGGGTTTCATTTTTAAAGATTAATATATTCTACATATTTTATGCAGGTACACTAGAGTAAATGTAAAGAAAACAAAATATTAGTTTAAAAATATATTAAAAACAAAAATAAAAAATGGATTCACTTATAGAGATAAATTCTTAAATATTTATGCCAGTGGGCTTTTCTTTAAATACTTTTAGTTAATAAATTTATGTAAATTGTAGTGTTTATCTATTATAAAGAAGATAATCTATTTGATCTGAAAAGTATATTTAGATTATTGAATTTTAAAGTCTGTAATGTTTATATAACTGCAGAGGTTTTAATATGATTTTTCCAGTGCCTGGTGAGGTAACAATGTTAATACTTTTAGATCAATATTGGGAAGCTTTGAATATTATGTAATAACTTTTATCCTATTGACTTGATACAGTTTACTTAGTCTTCTGAGTTTACTAATTAAGAGTCATGGGATAATAATCTGGTAGAATCTGGTTTTGAGAATTGTAATATTGGACTGAAAGCAGAGGACCCAAATTAGAAATCATGAAGTTATGGTACTCAGGCTTATTTTGAATGGAGTTTCTTTCTTTCTTTTATCCTCCCCCATTCCCTCCCCTCTCTCCCTCTCTCTTTCTACATTCATTGAGAACATCAGCCAGGAAATTGTAATATTATAAATTCAACCCATTTCTTTTCACCTAGTGTAAAATCATACGTGACAGTAATAAGGGATGGGGAAGGGGATTTAGTCTGTGGATTTGCATCGTGGCTCTACTCTTTACTGACTAGGGAAACTGAGCTACTTAACCTCTAAGGGTCTGTTTTCTCATCTGCAAACATATAGAAATTAGCATCATGAGATAATGTATACAAAATTCTCAACCCTATGTCAGGCACAAGCCGTATGCTACTTAATATAATTTTACTGTTTCAGGTACTATAGAGGAGTCAGATAAAGTAACTTCTCTCCTTTGGCTTTTCCCTTATGTAGAATGAGATTGTTGGATGATCTTGAAATTTCCTTCCACCTGCAGAATCTGTGGATTTATAACCCTTTTCTTGTAATGATGCTCCTGTGCTGGGGGTACCTGCATGGTCAGCTGGTCTGTTTAGCTAACTTGCAGGTGCCCATGTTAGTGAAAGATGTGTGATCCAAAGACCGAGCAGGTGACCCAGGTTTCAGACACTTTCATAACTCAGAGTGGAATAATGAGTCTGCAATTGTTTGTGGTTTTCCAACTTGAATTAATATAAAGATTTTGGAGTAATCGGAATACTCCAGAAAATAGATTAAATAGCAGCAGTAGTGACAGCAGCCTAGTCCGGGAATATTGTAAAGAAGGAATCAAGCGACGGGTTTTAGTGGCACTTTGAATGGCAATGGCTAGAACTTAATCGACAACCATTAATGTGTGTTGAACTCCCAGTGTACATTGAGCCGTCTGTTACACCGTCAAGGACTTAAAGGAGAGGAGAAGGATGTGACACGATTGGGACACTAATATCTAGGACGTCCTTACACTTTGTCCCATCTTTTTACTGTCTGTCCCCAGTGGGCTTGTCATCACAGGGTCCCATAAACATCGTAGAAGAGGGTCTACGACTGGTTCTTTTTTGGTACTGTTCATGTCTAACCTAATTACCTGGATGCAGTAGGAACTCCAATTAATATTCATTGATGGAACAAAAAAAAAAGTGAGTAAAATTACGTCTGGAAGATTCCAATAGTTTATAGGGTAAATTCAAAGAAGTTACTTTTTTTTCCAACCACATGGGAAGACTGAGGGGGCAAGAAGGATTATCCTTTATTTAATACACCTTTTAAAAATGAGGAAAAGTATGTTTTTCCCATTCCCACAACACTAAAACTAACTGAAGGGATTTTTTTTTTTTTCAAGATTAACTGAGTCTTTTGTTTGAGAAATGACTTTAAAACTTTCGCTAAGAGAGTCTCTCATTACTCCCAGAAGTTATAATATTGGGGAAAAAAACATGGAGGCTCCAGTTTCTGCTATAAATTAACATTGTACTGACCATCTGAATTTCCAGACTCTGCAGACTGAATGGGTACTCTTGAAATGAAGGTCAGAATTTATACAAACCATGAATAATGTTAAAGATTAATTTTTGATTGTTTTAAAAGACTATCCTTTGCTTTTCTCTGGTCACATCTTAAAAATTCATAGACAAAACCAAGATGGTCCCTCATCTGGGGCTCAGCATCATTATTTCTTCCTTTGATGATCCATTATAATAACTGAACAGCATCTCCCAAGTCAGAGGGCCCTTCCTCACAGGACATCCTTTTTTTCCTCATTGTTGCCACAGAACAGAATTACATAGCATCACACTTGAGGCTTGGAAAGTCACTGAAGACCTTCTGAATTTCTACCTAACTTGTGAAGAGCAAGACTCAACGATTAAGACAAATAAAAGCAAGATTAGAGTTACTTTCTGGGACACTGACAGCCACTGAGAGAGTTTATAGTCTGTAAAAATGTACTTTGGGATTTAGAGTTTCCTCACTTCCTTTCATGCCTCCAAAATGAGTGAATACATATGTAAATAAAACATCTACAAGAATTCTTATGTAAATAAAAAAATACAGCATTCAGAGAGAGAAAAGAGCAGTGATAAAGGAGGGCTAGTGCCGTGGGGCTTTGTGAACAAGGGAGGGAAGGATTTCTTTGTGCCGCAACAAAACATAACCCTGCCCGTGAAAGGAAGGAGACAGAAGGCTAGTTTCTGCTAAAAGCCTGGCTGCATGAAACTGACCCAGTGGAGGAAATCCTGGTTCCATCTCTGGGGCTCGTTAACTGTTCAACATGGATCTTATGTGTACCAGGATACCTAAGTCTGTTCTCCTTTTAAAAACAAAAGAGAAACCAATACGGATCAGCAGAATTATACTTGAAGCTGTTTCTAGTGAGCTGTATTACTGTTTAAAGAGAAAGTTAAAGATAAGCAAACTAACACATTTTGCCCTTAACTAAAGTTTTGGGGTCTTTGTTCTAATGCTGCTGGTTGCTCACCAGAGGAGAAAGTCCTTCCTTCTCTGCTACTCTCTCGGATTAGTGTCCTAAACATACAATTCCAAGTTCTCCGTGGAGATGGGCGTTTTCAGTGTGAAGAAAACTGGCACCACTTGAGCAAAATATCTATCATCCTTTAAGGTTGGCAGCTTCTCACTAAAATGTTTCCTATGGATGTAGCCTTAGTTTATGACCATTTACATCCAGGCATAAGCCGTAGTAAGTTACATAAGGGAAGCGAGGTTCTGTGAAATATTCACGAACAATTAAGTCAGTAATCTGCAAATTATGGACGTTGATGCTTTTCGGGTTCTGAGCAGTAGAGATAGCTAATCACCATTTTGTATACTTTAATCCGAAATCTCAGAGAGAATAAAAATTGTGAAGGTATCACTTCCTTCTCATGCTGTGGATTTGCCATTTGCTACACAGCTATCGTTAGGTTTAAAACATGTGAAGGAGACACTTCTTTCCATAGACAGTGTTAGGCGCTGATTGAAAACACAAGTCAAATGTTTCACATCAGTTTTTCTTCTTTTCCCCAGTAATACATTAGATTTTATGAATGACCTAAAAGTTAAGCAAATTTGTATAAATATTATAGACTTGAAGAAAAGTAACTTTTTAGAAGTCAATCCCCACGGTAATTATCTGATGCTTCACTTGTTTGCAAAGAGATGGTACCAATTTTGGGGGTTCACATTTTAGAATAAAAACACACAAACCTATTTTGTACATGGCTTTAGATTTTTGGAGAAAAACTTCCACATTCCATTCAAACATGACATGAAAAATCTGTCATTTGTCCCACATTAATTAATTGAAATGGTAATGGAAACTCTAACAGCTAGAAAGAGCCCCTTTAAACAAGTTGAAAACAACAATGTAGATTAAAAAAAAATTGCACAAAGGGAAAAATACACAAAGAAGCAAGAATCAATTACTACACAACACAAAAAAATAAGCAAGGATTCAAAGACGTTATTAAGAGTAGCTTTGTCCCAAAGGTAATTATTACCAGTGTTTTCTGAGATGGGAGAAAAATCCCACAGTGACTTTCAGTGGGAATCTCACTGACCCCTGTAACAACTTGGATGTCTTCTCACTGTAACTCAGTTAATAGAAAAGGCATCGTGCTTTCTGAATATCACACCTGCAGTCGTCTGCCCTTGGGAATCATTCAATTCACTGGTAAGCCCAAACCACATACATCAAAAGTTTACACTTTTTCTAGCTCTTTTTAACACTGAGGTCCCTCCCCTCTCCCCAGGCTCCTTGCAGCTATCTAGGGAATCTTTCACTTTTTGTCCTTTCCCGACCCTTCTGGACCACATTTTCTCTCCTTATTCAGGCCATCTGCTCTCAAGGAAGGTAAAACTTCTGCTAGGAAAGCAATCAGCATCGCTAGCAATTAGCAGCTTTTGTGAACTAGCCTTTCAGCCACTGCCTATGAAGACATACGCTGTACAAACCACAATTCAAATTATGATCGTAGTTTAAAAATGGTTTGTAATTGATACATTTCTGGCCACAGCCTCCCCCTTTATCCTGCTAGTGGTACAATCTTCTTGCTCTTGACAGAAGTCTTTCTAAAGATCTGCTCAAGCCTCACTAAGCAGCTGTGAGTTAGGTCATTTTCCCAGGAGTTTTACATGTGGAAAACTGGGCATTAGTAAGGCCTCAAAAAGGACACCATCTGGCCCTAGTGAAAAAAAGGATCATGACACTTCCTGTGGTACCAACAGACCCTGATGAACCAGAAAGGAATTCAACCCTGGACTGTGATCCAATAGAGACCGGCCCCACAATCACCTCCGTGACAGCCAACTCCATTCATCTTAGCAGTCATCTCACAGCACAATGGACTTTTGTGCCAGGCTGTTTACTGAAGGCGGAGTAAAATCCATTTTGATTTTTGTGTTTAGTCTCAGTGCCTGTCCTCTCTCCTGGAACACACACACCACATCAGGAGAGAGCGAGCTGCACAAAGAACAGATCTTTCAGAGCCCATTCAAACTTCCCAATTTCCCTCCCACTGTACATGGGACAGCAGAATAAAATGTTGGACTCCTCCGAGGCTTCCCCAAAGACCTTTCCCTGACAATGAAGAGCTGTCCCTCCCAACTTCAATAAAAATGATTTTCGGCTATTTAGAGTAATTTTTTTGTTTGTTTGTTTTTGGGTAGCAGACAATAGAAATTACAACCGATAAGGAAGTCTCACGGGAACCACTTACTCGAAGTGTCCCGTTGAGTCTGTTCGGTGTTAAGAGTGTGGAGAGATCCTGTTAAAAACTACAGCATCAACTCCAACAACAAACCAGGTTCATTGTTTCAAAAGGAGCTGCGTCTGACCCAAGCAGTGTGAGAGTGGATACTGGTGACATCTCTCGCCGTCTTAGCATTTAGTACAGCTTCCAGAGTCTTCTCGCACTTCTTTCTTCAGAGTATGGGCACTGGAAAAGTCCGAGTAACAACAACAGAATCCTAATTCTAAATTTTCTCTCTGAATATACCATCAAAACAAACAACAAAGGAGTCACTCAGCTCATTATCAGCCACTGTATACACACTGCTTTTTAAATATAAAATATTATTTGCTGTGGATGATTGGAAACCCTGAAACTGGTTATTCCAGAAATGAACTCTGGTCACTCAGAATAAAAAGGGGTTTCCACGTGAGGGGTTTTACGCCATCTGCACCTGAGTGAAGAGGACTGGGGTGTGATGGGGAGGAGCTTTCTTAAATCAGAGTGCTCCCCTCTCAGCTCCAATCGGATTCTTTTTCATTATCCACTTTCCATCTTTTTAAACAATTCTTGCAACACTAAGATGCTAAACCTCCTCTCTCCCTTGGGACTGAATCCTCCCCCACTGTTGGACCTTTCAGTAGAAAGCCATGTTGTCACACTAAGGGACCTTGGGTTAGAGAAAATGATTAAGGCCCAATGTTTTTCCTATTCTCAGAATTTGGCTTGGGGAGGGGTGTGGAGAGGCTGCCCTTCTTCCAAATAAATCGTCTGCTGCCCAGATTTTGAAGAACTTAAAAAGCCACCCCAGAATGAGTAGAATTTAATGAAGGAAAATATTTCTGTGACTCTGATTCCCTGATGGAAAGGACGAGGCTCTGTTGTGGGAAGACGTAGCTGAAATTCACTTATTAACATGTATGTCCAAGGCCTAATTACAGGCGTTCTCTTTTAATGGAGAATTCTCGCTATTGGTGTTATTCATAAAGTGCCCATTGAGAGAAGTTCAAAACCACACCCTTTATCCATAGTCATCAGTGAATTTTCTCTGGGTTCTGTAAGCACTGGCAGCATATCATGACTAGCTAGCCCACATTTTTGTGTCTAAGTCTCCCCGCATAATAAGGAAAATGCCTGCAAGTAACAGCTGGATTAGGAATGAAGAAGGGAGAAAGACTGTTTCTACTTTGAAAGATCTAAGACCAGCAAATGAAATAGCCAGCATCCCATTGCTCAAGTGTTGCACAATATGGACACAGGTATTTATCTTGTTAGGAGTGACAGTCTTTCAAAGGATGCTTCTAATGACTTAAATAAGAAAAGTCCCAAAGAAACTTTGAGGCCAGGGCCAGGGGTTAGGGCTTATAGATGGTAAGCACTAGAGCCTGACTGCAAAGGGTGGGACACTGAGGCATCAGAGCAGGGCCCAGGGAGGGCCCAGGATGCAGGTTTTTGAAAAAAGACCCCTGAGGTAGCAAAGGCAATTCCGTCAACATGGAAGGAAGAGGAGAGAAAAAAGGAGTAATTCTTGCAGGAGGAAGGAACTCAGGTGTCCTCGGTGCTACCAAACAGAAAAGCCACTTTGCCACCAGGAAAGGGGGTAGAAGTATTCAGACTTTATCAGGCACGTCGATGTTCAGTAATTTGGGACACAGACTCATTCTTTCCTCGAAGATCACTAATACTCTCTGTAAGAGTAATAAAGAGGGGTTTTTTTTTTTTTTTTTCAAAGAAAAGAACAATTGGAAACCTGATAGGTCATAAAATAATTAATTTTACCTATTATCTCTTCTGACACTTTTCTTGGCATTGATTTTGCAGCATTAACATATTTGCCTAGTATTAAATGATTTTAAAGGATTAAAATGTTAATTAAAACTCTAAGTGGCGCCTCTGTCGCTTCCCGGGAAGGCCAGCCTGGGCATTGTTTTAAACTGGAGGCTTCTGCTCTCCTTCCCCCTCCCCGCCCCCACTCCCAGAGAAGCTCTGTTTTGAGGCAACAGTTCCCCAGGAAGAGAACACAGAACCAGAAACAATTTGCTCCTTTAAGGATTTGAGCGTGCTTATGTTGGCGCCGCACGAAAGCGGCGTCATGTCCTTGAGCATTCTAAAGATCATTGTTAATAGGATCAATTTTTGTGTGTTATTCAACTGGATCCTTCCTAGCCTGGAAGAACCGCATTTCAGTAGAGGGACACGGTGGCGGTGGCGATGGGGGTGGGGCTGGGGGGAGGCCCAGCAAATTCCATGCGATCAGCTCAGCTGCAATAATCTCTTTTCTCCTTCTTGACGAAGCCACACATGAGAGCACTCTGGTGTCTTTCATCATTATTTGTCACCCTTTTGTGCAAAGCAACTTATATCCACAGCCATTCCAGCAATTAAAATGAAAAAGAACCAAACAGTATTCTCACTGAATACTCCGAGGCCAGTGCCGCCAAGTGCCATCCAACCTATTGAATGGCGGGTATCTAATGCCATTAGAGCCCTGTAAGCATTCTGTGAAAAAAGCAAATAAATTGTTACATGTAGAATGCAGAGAAAGATTTAAAAAGATAAAATCTTTTAATGCCTTGGCAGTAGCCAGGTCTCTGGGAACAGTCTCTTTCAGTGATAATGTGAAGAACTAAGCAAGGGACAGGGATTCAGACTCACACGGAGAGACTGAACACTTCAAATTTTGGTCGACAAGTAGTCATAGAGTGAAATGAATTCAGCAAGAATCAGTCTTGCTTCTGTTGAAACACCATTTGAAAATAACAAGGAGCATTTTATTAGCCTGATTCCCATTCTTTAAACATCTCTTCCAAACTATAATGTGTCACCACACTTCCGGGAAAGGTACATTTTCATTTCCTTTTCCCAGAAAGGGCAAACTGAATGGAAGTAAAGATAAACCGACCTTCCCAAGACCACAGACAGAGTCAGGGTTGAAGAATGATGATACTCGACTTTGGTGCTGATTTCCAACCCCATAGTCCGTACGGTACATGACAAGCCAGTGAACTGCTTTCTTTATTCCACAAGCCACAGTTTGTTTTTTTTTCTTTTTTTAATTGAAATATAGTCAGTTTACAAAGTTGTGTCAGTTTCTGGTGTATAGCATAATGCTTTGGTCATACATATACATACATATATTCCTTTTCATATTCTTTTTCATTATAGGTTACTACAAGATATTGGATATAGTTCCCTGTGCTATACAGTATAACTTTTTGTTTATTTATTTTATATACAGTAGTTAGTATCTGGAAATCTCAAACTCCCAATTTATTCCCTCCCACCGTCTTCCCACTCTGGTAACTATAAGTTTGTTTTCTGTGTCTGTGAGTCTGTTTCTGTTTTATAAATAAGTTCATTTGTGTCTCTCTTTTTTAGATTTCACATATAAGTGATATTATATGGTATTTTTTCTTTCTCTTTCTGGTTTACTTCACTTAGAATGATGATCTTCACGTTCATCCATTTTGCTGCAAATGGCATTATTTTATTCTTTTTTATGGTTGAATAGTATTCCATTATATAAATATACCACAACTTCTTTATCCAGTCATCTTTCAATGGACATTTAGGTTGCTTCCACGTCTTGGCTATTGTAAATAGTGCTGCTATGAACATTGAGGTACGTGCATCTTTTTGAATTAGAGTTCCCTCTGAATATATCCCAGGAGTAGGATTACCGGATCATATTGTAAGTCTGTTTTCAGTCCTTTGAGGTGTCTGCATACTGTTTTCCATAATGGCTGCATCAAACTACATTCCCACCAACACTGTAGGAGGGTTCTCTTTTCTCCACACTCTCTCTAGCATTTATCATTTGAATGATGGCCATTCTGACTGGTATGAGGTGATACCTCATTGTAGTTTTGATTTGTATTTCTCTGATAATTAGTGATATTGAGCGTTTTTTCATGTGCCTGTTGCACAAGCCACACATTTTGAATGGGACTCTCCTCTGAAAATTTTAGGGTCACTATAAGACCATCGATTTTGAATCAATGTATTTGTTCTCCCATTCAGGGTGTAGCTTTTAAAAAGTTCTGTGAAATAGCATGAAAGCCCTCTCCCAGGCATTGTAATACAAACCACCTGTAAACCTTGGTCTTGTCTTATTATTTAGTTGGGAGAAAAAGATTTCTGCCTAAAATGGTAATTAGTGTTTAAGATGACATGCTGCTGAAATTCTAAGGAGGCGTCAAGGACTTGAGAAGATGATAAAGAACCTTCCAGAAAATGTCCTATGATCTGAAGGAAGAGGAGAAGGGCTTGCTTGAGGAAAGGATCAAGGACACGTTTGGAAATGGCCAAGGTGGTTCAAATGTTGTAAGCACTTTATATGCAGACACACCATGTACCCAGGGGCCTTTAGAAGGTGCTATTTCAATGCTCAGCAAAAGTGTTTGTCTGATGCAGAAGGGTTGGAGCCAGAATTCCCAAGCAGTGACTTTGCTTTTATGCAGTGGAGGCTTTGAGGGTTGTCAGCCATGATGGGCTGGCTTTGGCTGACTTTCAAATGATCATAGAAAATGGTCGAGTGACTGAGGGCAGAGGTGGGGCACACAGTATAGCTCAGGCTTGGAGGTGGGAAGGTGAGAACTGTCAGTTATCCCAACATGTGGGAGAAATGCCTGAAAAAACTGTGCCTCCGAAGACCCCCATCAATAACCTTTAGGACCACATAGCCCACTGTGCAGGGCTACAACCTGGCCTTTAGAACAGCACTTCGGTGCAACCGTTTTAGGATGCGCTATGGCTGCGAGGAAAACAGCAGAGAAAGGATCTTTCCTTCCTTCTCCAAAACTGAAACTTGATGACAATCTCTTTACAACCCCCTTGGGAATGGAAAATTCTAGTAACCTCCTACATTAACATTCTTACTTGAATCTCCTAAAGAAAGCTGTGTGGGAGATTAATTGTGCCCTTTACAGATCTCTTTAAAATAAATACCTAATGTTTTATAAATGACAACAATTTCAGGTAAAGCCCTGTTGGGGTTCCCCCAAATGTCTTTTTTTTCTAACAACACCACAAGGAATTTTAATAAATGAAATAGCCAGCTTGGGTTGGTCCAGGTGTTTCTGCTGCTGAACAATGATGGAGTTTGTCCTTCTCAAGTGACCATATTTCCTTGGGGCAATTTTTGGCAAAATATGTGACTGAGATTATCAGTAGGGAGTGGCTGGCAATTTGGCTTTAAATTTCGTAAACTTTCTTGAATGCTCAATTGTTTGCTAAGATGTCAGCTGCAAGATTAGTGGAGCTGGAAAAAAAAAAGTGTGCACTCACATTGGCCCTGTGTCTATTTTCAGTGTGAAAGGAACTGGCTTGGAGAGTGTTGCAAACACTTGAAGCTATGCGTTCTGCATTACAATGAAGTGGTGCGGTATTACACAAGACCGCAGGGTTTTTTTGTTTTGTTTTTTTTAAGGGCATCATATCCAAAACCGTTTGAATGCAAAGCAAGAGCAACAGATGACAAATACTAGGATGTGCTAAACACCAGAACAATGACATTAAAACGGACTTCTCCCTGACTGACTGCTCTCCAGTTTCTACTTGGTAAATAATTAGCTTGGAAACTACACAAGGACTCTTAGGGAAAAAATAGTAGAAGGAGGCTGAGTCAGAATTAAAACGACACCAACAATAGATCTCTACATCAAGAGCATAGTATCTAAGTCTCCCACCTGTGTGTGAGAAAGAAAAATATCATAAAGCACATTCGCAGTTGGAATCCCTTTTCTGGTTCTGCTAATTATTGTAAATACAAAGCCTTTAGTTTTGTTGTACTACAGAGACTCCTAAAAATGATGCTATTACCTCCTCTCTCGATAATTTTCTTCTTCAAAGACTAATAAATGCCATTTTTTGGGGGGATACCTAAATGAAATTTAGCAAAGTCACTTGCTATTTTAGGGACAAATAATATTTACCTCTATGATGCAATTTTCAATTTCTGGCCATATTTAATGCTAGCTAAATGAACAGGGAGAGGACAAAGTCAGGTCTTTGGATTCTAGTTTTTTTATCCCCAACTCCACATCAATCACAAAAATACATCTGCTATCTGAAGTATAGTAAAGAAGACACATAGAGCTCAAATTTCAAATTGATTTTTATTGATTTGTATTGATACAGAGCAGATTTCAATATTCATAGAGTTAGGACCGAAGTTTCCCACCATTTCTCTTCTATTCAGATTCAGTGATCCCTTCAATTTGAAATCTCTTTTCTCCTGGTCTCCAGAAACATTTCTGATCTCGGAGATATTTGGTGTTGATTGTATTTTGCTGTGTTAGCGGCTTTATTTTGGTTGCTATTGGTGGCTGGTGGTTTGGTGGTTTGACTGTTGTTGTTAGGGTGGAGTCTTTTTTTTTTATCACCTACCACAGAGCCTGACACAGGATAGGTGCTCAATAAATGTTTGTAGGGTGAAGGAATGAGGACAGGACGGGTATGTGTGTACATTTGGTCTCCTGAAGTAAGCTTCTGGAAGACAGAGAAGATGTGCTGTGCTTTGGTTGCCCTGCGCCTGGTACCCAGGACTCTGCTACTGTAGGTTACATGGGATAGTGATGGGGAACGTTTGATGGAGATAATGATGACTAAGGAGGAGAGAGACAGAGAGAAGGGAGGAAACCAGAAAGGAAAGAAAAGAGAGGAGGGAGGAAAACAAGAAGAAAGGAAAATTAAGAGCAGAGAAACAAACTCAATTTCAGCTCCCCCTTGAACGACCTCAGACTGCTCTCTTGTTTTAGCCCACAGGGAGACAGAAGGCACGAGAAGGGGGAAACTCAAGAAGCAGAAAAATATAAAAGTGCGGCTTTAATGGTGAGCAGCACTGCAAATTTACCAAATTGTTTGCTGATGAGATACATATAAAATTTTTCTTAAGGGTTACCACTTAGTGAATTTATACTTTTTTTTTGTAAAGTTATTGATAAATTAAGAGTTTCGTGGAAATGTGAAGAATTTCAAAAAAGTAATCCCTGAAACTTGGGAAATTATAATTATTTTTTGCTAATGAGTACACTTAACAGGCTACAAACTCTCCAATGTGATACATTTGGCAAAGTAATAGGCCCTGTCATGAAACCTGAAAGGGGTCTGTGCCGTCATTAACCTGCTACCCAGGCAACACTTTCGGGCCCTTAATGAATAGCCTCTAATTGGCTGAGATTGGCCCACATACCCAGGAGCTGTTCACCAAATACATTTTTTCCCCCAAGACTTTACAACTTTCCTCCATCTGCAATAAAGGGAGATTATTCTGCTCAGAGTAGAGGATATTGTTACCAAATATCACAGTGACTCGCAGGAATAACGACTTCATTAAGATTTTAAAATATGTATTTCTGGTTTTATCTACAACCTCCCCCAATATAAATGAAAACAATAATTCCTGAATTAAAAATAACTGTTTGATACTAAAGAGCCTCCGTATTCGAAATATAGATCACTTGATTCTTGGAGCTTAGATAACATCGAACTCCTCGGAAAAAAAAAAATAGCACTTTTGCTTTTGTGGCTGGAAAACAAAGATGCGAGAAGATGCTATTCTCATGTGTTTGCTAATTGACCCAAGGGTCATGGAAGGAGTCCTTTGAGCCATCTAGGTAACCACTTGTCAGCTCTGCAATGCCTTCCCTGCTGTCTTCTTCAGCACCTCGAAGGATCTCTTGAGTAACTGTTATGACTTTATGGTGTGTTCACTTATTGCCTTTCACGTGAATTTATTTAAAATGTTTGAAGGCAATAATTTATAACAGATAAATCTCTAAATAATTATGCCAAGTGTAAGAAGAAGACAAAGAAAGGGTATATACTGTATAATTCCATTCATATAAAATTCTAGAAAATGCAAACCATTCTATAGTGATAGAAAGCAGGTCAGTGGTTGCCTAGGGAGGGGAGAGGATCTGGTGGCACAGGATAGAGAGATTAAAAAAATGCATGAAGAAATTTTTAGAGGTGATGGATATGTTCATTACCTTGATTGTGGTGATAGCTGTACACAAGCCAAAATTTATCGAGTTGGACACTTTTTAGTATGGTGCAATTTTTTTGTATGTCAACTACACCTCAATAAAGCTGTTTTAAAACCTGGGAAAAAATGTTCGTTGGTTTAAAATAGTAATCCATGGGCCAACATGAGGGTATTTGTGATAATATCTATAGGAGTTTAAGTAGAGACTTCTGGAAAAGGAAACATGGCTCCATATTTAACCTCCTCTCCACCCCTCTTCCAAGGGAAATGAGGTTACAATTCCCTGCCTTGGCTGTAGTGCCTTTTCTATGACCACAACCTCTCTGTGTGAGAGCTTCCTCTACCTCAGCATCGAAGCTTTATGGTCAGTCCCAGAGCCCCAAGCCTGCGATCGCCTGCTGGAGGACATCACTGAAACTCAGACAAAGGTGGGATGTGTCAAAAAGAGGGGATAGGCAGAAACAAGAGACCTCTGTGAGGGAGGCATATGAGGCAGAGGAGAAAATCAAAGGGATAAAGGAAAGGAAGGATAGAAGAAAGCACAGGATGAGTGATGGTAGGACAGAAAAGTATCAGAATAAAGCATGGGTCGTGTGGCAATCTGACCTTGTAAACTCTTTTGCATACAGATGAGTTACATACAGTCCTCTTGACCAGAGAAGGGGAAAGTCCAAAGAGGTTTTCTGGAATAGGGCAAGGTGACATTAATATATAAATAAAGTAAAAATTGGATAAATGAAGATTTCATTTATCTTGATTATGATTAATTATCCAGTAGACTTGAATTCATGTGATGCAGCGCCTGTCTGAAAACAGTTTTAGTCCTTGTGAAGATTCGGGTAGCTGGATTCTCATTCTTGGGGTAACATTGTTACTAAGTCTCAGAACTCTAGTGGGGTATAATTTTGAAACTACAGAATGTCTCACTTCCTTCATTTTTGCAAAATCATGAGCATTTGTAGTTCACCTAGGAAGGAATGAAATAACTATTGTGTCTATGTGTGAGGAGGGAGGGTGGGGAAGTGGGATGGTCAGCGGGGGATAGATCACGACGTGGAAGAGCCGGAAGCATCACAGAATAATCTGTGGGAATCACAGGTCCACAGGGAAAGAAGACTCTTAAAGGAAAACTTGGTGTCATAACTTCACATCTTGACAAGACTGCTGAGGTGCTTAGCAGCTGTGCACCTGGCAGCCTACTACAGGCTCGTCTGCTATTTTTCTTGCTCCTTAAAATGTCACATCACTTGTACTATTTTTTAAAAATTCTTTGTCAGTGGACAGATAATTGGCAGAGAAAACCAAGAACAGAAATTTTCTCAGAATATCCTGGTTATGATTTTACAAGCTTCTGATTTTTTTTCTTGTCATGGGGACAAGTACCAGAGAGCAGGAGCTGGGAAATGCTTAGCTGGTATTCTTTTCTTTGTATTGAAAGCTACAGCATTCAGTCACCCCTGAGAGTGTTCAGGACCAAAACCGGCATACAGGTTTAAGGCTCTTCCCATCTAAACACGGAGGATCTTTGAAATGTTATCTATAGAGCAATCAGAATTCACAAATTCTAAATCAATCAAACTCTCCTGCTTTGGGATTTTATTTAATATAAGGCAAATATTTTCCTTTTAAATTATATTTATCATGTTATTTTATAATTACAAGTAACATGTACTGGTTGTGGCATGTGAAACAGTACCAGGATAGATAATGAAAAAGTTCTCATCCTCTACCCCTGCATTGCCATTTCATTGAGACCAGTCTCATAAAGGTTTGGTGTGCTTTTTACAAACCCTTCTGCATGCTTATATCAGCATGTATAAATACATCTATGCATATATATTTTAGCTTTCTACAAAAACAATGCCATATTGTACAAAGTTCTCTGAAGCTTGGTTTCATTTTAACCTAATAGCAACGTATCATGAATATCCCCTTTGGTTGGGTACACACTCAAATCACTGTTTTTATAACAGCTGCATAACAATATTCCACAGCTTGGAATCCACCCAACCATTCCTCAGTTGATGGGCACTTGTTTCGTACTGTTTTTTTCCCCCAAGTGTCATGGGAAACCTTTTGAAATATTTTATGCTGTTTGTTACTCTTCATGTTAGAAGATGTTAAGTCCGTTAATGTGAAATTTAGCTGGAAATCAGGTGACCTCAGTAGTTGCTCCTCTATGTGCATTTGGAGTAGGAATTGGGTTTTGAAGCTCCTGCATAAAGACACGTGTAACACACTCTGTAAAGATAAGTGCAATTGTAGAATATATAAATTCTAAAATATATAGGTTTGCATTATTGAATTAAGATTTTCAGAGACTCAGAAAACCACTGAACTGAAAGGTAAGCATGAACTTGTATTTTTATGGAGCCTTCTTCCAAGAAAGGCCAGGTACTTTGCAGTCCCCTTTCGGTGTAATGGTGAAGAAATGTGATAATCAGTCTTTATTTGGCAGTGGGGCTGAGGCTAGCTGAACTGTCCCAAAAGGGTGAAGATGCTTTGGACGAGTTGATACTCTGTAACTCTGCAGGGCTTGGGACGCAGTAAGGAAGAAAAAAGGGTCAGAGCTCTACTCTGGAGCTCTTCATTGTTGCCCACCCAGGGAGCGCTGCCTTTCTTCCCTGAATCCCTGGGCACTTAGGACCCTGGATGGAGCAGGAGCGCCCATGCAGGCAGAGCAGAAATGGGGGACACTCCCACTCGCTATTCTGCAGCCTTCATTTTATTCCCTGTAATTATAGACTTCGACATGCTCTGTCTACTTCCAGCCTCTGTGCTGGTGTTGAATCCAGTGCACAGCCATTTCACTGCCCTTCATCTTGTCCCACAGTTTTCTGCAAAGGTATTTCTCGTATTGTCCCCCTGCTCCCATCCGGTGCAGGCACATGGTAGATGTTCAACACATCCTTGATCAACAGTTGAGTGGCTTTTCCTCCCTCTTTCCTTTTGGCCTCTCCTCCTACTGGAAACACTGGTATTTCTCTGTGTGAATCAAACAGGATGAAAGGAAGTATTTTTTTGTTGGTTTAACTGTTTAAGCATTTCACCTCTACTGTCTATCTAGTCAACCTTTCCTCTCCTCCATAAAACCTGCACCCTGGCTGTCTATTTACTGTTTTCTGAACATGCCTGGAGCTGTCCTGGGAACTTGGGTCTGCCTTCTACAGCCCATCCTCTCATCCAGGTCCATCTTTACCAAGGACTGGTTCACGGATTTGGGTCAGTCCTTGCTGAAATTTTCTGAAGGGAAAACACACACACACACACACACACACACACACAAGATGATTTATTTCTCATAAGGCTGGATAAATCCAGCTTAAAGAACTCTCTTTTATCTTGAAATTTTGTCCCCCTGTTTTTAGTATTAAAATATACCTTTCTAAAGAAAATAACAGCTATTCCAGTTGGAATTATTTTGGGTTTTAATAGCATAACATGGAAAAACTGAGTTGGCAACATTCAGGAAGTCTCCATTAAAAAAAATTGTTTTATGAAATCTGGAAATCACTCTTCTAAATCTACCACATCTTTTACAGTGCACCTCATGGTCTAGCTCCTCTGGCAGGAGAGGACTGACTCTCACCCTCCCTCTCTATTCTGAACCTTCCTGCATCCGCCACCTTTATTTCTCACTCATTCATTCAAAGCTTGTATCAGGAACTTCCTAGACGGTAGGTCCCAAGCTGAACACTGTGGATATTGTGGTGAAGAGAGTAAGTGTAATTCTTACCCTCAGAGAACCTAATGTTTACTGGGGGAATACAATTGCAAATTGGAAAAAGTGCTCTAAAGGAAAAAAATGCACGTTCCTCAAAGGAGTATAACCAGTGAGGCTATTTTCATACTGAGGAACAGGGTGGCCTCTGAGACCTGATGGGTGAGGATGGGTCACTCAGGTGAGGGGAGGCTGTGTTGAGGGGTGGGAGGGGCAGAGGGTAGCCCAGGTCTGCAGAGCTGGGAACACACTTGGAGACCATTAGCATCAGTGGAGAGGCAGGCAGGGCCAGACACGCCAGACCTCGCAAGTCATGTTTAGGGCTTTTTATCTTAAGTACAGTGGACAGCCAACGAACGGTTTAAGCAGGTGAGTGAGATGGTGATCTGATTTGCATTTTAAATCTAGAGGTGAGCAGGATGGAAAATGAGGTGCACATCGGGGGACCTTCAGAATCCAAGTATGATGGATGGTGATGGTGGCTCGGTTATGGTTTTAGAAATAGAAAAAAGTAGATCAGTTTTAAGAGAAAGCTTGTGACATATCCTTTTTTTTTTTTTTTTTGCTAAGTACCCTTAGTCAAGGGTGGTTTTTAATGTCATTATATTACCAAAGAAACTAAAATATGAATTGCTTGTTTCTTTTGGTTGTAGGTGCTGAGAAGGTATCATTTGCCAAGACTTGCTTAGGCACTTGTCCCTTACAGTCCAGTGGGGAAGACAGAGAAACCAAGGGGCTCACAGCTTGTCCAGTAATCACTGTGGTAAACAAACGCGCCGGACGACGTCTAAGAAAAGAGCGACAATTTACATAACCAATTAACATACTGTTTGGTTGGTAGAACACGCCTTGAAATAAATCGTGTCTGCATTGAGAGTGAAGAAGAATTATGCAATTAAATAAATTCACAGGCAGGAATAAATGATATGTGATTTCACAGAAACCCAAGCTGTGAGCAAGCGCTCTCGAGGGGAGGGTGATAGAGAGCACAGGGGTGCAAGGAGTATGTTGCACACAGAGGATGCGACCCGTGCAGAGGCCTGGGGATGAGAGAGCTTCATGTAGAATAAACGTCGCTGATGACGACAATCCAGTTTGTCGGTACTTCCCAGATGGATCCATTGTACTTCATTATATGAAGATTTGGTGGTGAAGATGTACACACAGGTTTAGCTACATGCAGTGAAGGAGGGTTAGCCAGCAGTTGGGAACGGGACCTTATGATAAGCCTGCGCTGGGAGGGGACCTCCACTTGGCTTGCTGCTGAATGAGGTGGGAACTGGGTTTTCCTGTTGGCATTCCTGGAGGTGATGCACTGCCACTCTGACACTTTTGATAGTCCACACTGCCTGGTGTCCAGTGTTTGGAGCATCAGGCACTTTGCTTGTGCCCTATGAATTGCAAAGGGTTAATTCCACAAGGGTGACAGATAAAGGTAATTCACTGAGGCTAGACAACTTCAGAAGTAGCTTACATTATTTTTCTAAAACTCCCCAAAGAATTTCTTTCAAAGAGAGGAAGTGGCAGCAAATAAATGAAAAATATGAGAGAGGCAACAGCCATGGAGAACAGAGCATGGAGATCCCAACTAAAGGATAAAGGCATTCAAAGGGAGACTACAGACAACTGGCACACCAAGCTGTTTCCATTATGGTAGAGTTTTAATTTGTTTTAATAGCTGGTAGAATAGATTAGACCCTCCTCTTACTTTTCAAAATTTCCTTGGTTATTCTTTCATGAGAAGGTGATGAATTCTTAAAATTAGGTGCTTTAAATTCTTGGTAGTAGTCCTTAAAATATTCTAGAGTTTCTCCTTTTTATTTTCAAAACTATTCTTTATAAAGACACATCATTCATATATAAATATATGTTCATATTCATTTACATTGAATAGATAAGAATAAATATATTTATATAGTTGCATATGAATGATAGTAATATCATATATAGTAAATATATATATTTATAAAGTAATATATTACTAATACTATATTAACTTAGTATACTTAGTATATAAAAGATATTTACTTAGACTCATAAAATAGACAGATTATATTCATTAAGCCTACATCATACAAATAAGTTAACACTTTTGGTGATTCCTTGTTTTGAAAAAAAGTAACAGAAAACTTTACAAATCAGTTAAATGCACTGACATGGAAACGTTCTTGATGTTTTTAACTTTCATATTTTAAAGCGTAGGAAACACAGTTTTTACACGGAAGAGGAACACAGATGAGATCAAGAATATATATTTAACTGAAAGGATCTGAGAATATTTTGACAGAGGGTCCACGTGACTTGCAATTGCCACACTTCACACTAGCTTTTTGTGGGAGGTAATGTCTGTTAGATAGAATAATTCAAGTTATGAACTAGCTTCTTTGAAATTGAGCTCCATTTTTGGTGAGAAACAATGCCTCTTTCTCCATCTCTATGCAATTTACACACTCCAATCTTCAGGAAGAAGCCAATTTAAACCAGCAACTTTGGAGTTATAATAAACTTTACAGATATGTTCAGTGAATTGGAACCTCAAATGTGTCCCTAAATGTTTTGAGACTGGATCACAGACTTTCATCTTCCTTTTTTTCAGTTGATGCAGCAACATAGTTCATTAGCTAGACTTCAGCTATTTGATTACTAGTGAAATGATTTTAGCCTTATTTTACCTGTCTGCCAGGAGAAAATCTTCCTGCATTAATAATAACTGATACTTTAAAATTGTGATTTTCTCAAAAAAACCATGCAAAAGGTTTCTTCATTCTGATCCAGCATCTTGCCAAGTATCTTTTTGACAGGTCAAAGGCTTTTTTTGGGGATTCTAAGTCCTCGGGTAGGGGTTTAGTAGCAGCTTTGTGGGTCGTCCTCTCTTTTAGGCATTGAAAAACAGCAAGTCCAGTTGCAGATAAAAGAATGGTATGTACATGTGGACAGGACACTTAGCCTCTCAGTGGCCCTCTCGCCTGACTTTTGTGCCCACCAGGCCCTCTCACCTGACTTTTTGTGTGAGTAGTCTCATCTCTACATATGAAGAGCACACTTATGTGTTGGTGTGGGTGTGTGTTCACATGCCCACACATGCATACTATTTATCAAATATCACGTTGAATTGTTTCAAGGTTAGGATATCGATTGAAATTGCATATGTATTTGGTGGAGTATATTTCCCACAGGGTCTGATCACGATGGCTAGAGAAGCTTTTTCTTTTTTTTCTTTTTGGTTGGTTTTTGCATAGAACATTCATTCTCTTTTTAATTGGATCACTAGGGGGTTATTAACATTGCTCCAGTTGAGGAAACGGAAACCTAGTAGCCTAAAAAAGCCAAGACACTACTAAATTATCTAATTCACAGTAATATTTCTCTGTCTCCCTTTGGGCATGTGTGTTCCACGTCCACACTGTGTGTGTGTCAGGGAGGAGGGGGAGGTCCTCACCAGGAAAGGTTTCAGAAGTTGCTATCTAGGATACTTGAACAAATATCTTACTTTCTCCAGCTCTCAGACTATTTCCAGAGCACCCGAAGTCTCCACATTTTTCATAGACTTTGCTGCTCTATCAAATCAGACTTTGCACAACAAGCTGTCTTGGCACACAGTCTAAGGAGTTAAGATGGGCATTTTGGTCTCTCATTGGGTTCTTAGTCCATCCATTTCACCAGTCCCCTTCCTTCCATTGACAAAAGTGTATCAATTACCTTTTAATATCAGTGATAACCAAGAGATAGCCCAAGTATCTGCCTCCTCTTGAAGGGTCTTACAACACATCAGAGAAAAAGAACAGACTCCCAGTGCAGCTGCTTCTCTGTTCCCATGCCTCCTAGGCCTGCCACGGGCAGCTGGTCACTTCTGGAATTTTAGGATCATTTCCTCCCTTACAATGATACCCTAGTCTCAGGAGAGGGGTGACATGGAAGGCTATACCTTATTTCCCTTCCTTTAAAGTTCCCCACCACACTAGAACAGAAAGTTAGTGTCATCAGTAGGCGTTTGGGAGGAAACTAGAGGTTATTACATGGAGACTGAGAAAAACAGTTACAAAAATCAGATTTTAATGTTGCTTTTCATAGAGATAAAAGTATCAAACCCTTCATAGGGATAGATCCTCATGGGTGCTCCAATTTCTAGTCTAGTTTCCCTTCCTGAAGACACATTTTGAGAGAGAGAGAGGGAGGGAGAGATGGGAAGAGAGAAGAGAGAGAAAGAGAGAAAGAGGTTACCTAGGAGAACTCAAGTTCAGCACAGGGGTCCAGTGTGAACATTGGTGAGCTGAGTCAGGTCTCTTCCCATTTGTGTAAAGGGAAAATATGTCCTGCATTTTTTCTAGTGGTTTAAGAGTCTTTAGCTTAACATACATGCATAGACATAAAAATACACATAGAAACCCACACGTACAGACAATGTCGTGGTTACTGAGCACAAGAATTGTGGCTAGTTCCAACTGAAATGTGCCATCAGTGCAAAAAATGTGTGTGAGATCTTGAACAGTTGGCATTCAAAATACAAAATGCCTCATTAATAATTTTTTTAAATTTTGATTATATGTTGAAGCAATATTTTGGATCAACTGGGTTAAGTAAAATATATTATTAAAATTAATCATGCTTCTTTGTTTTACTCTTTTTCAAGGAGATTCTAGAAAATTTAAGATTATGTGGCTTGTATTCTATTTCCATTGGATACCTCTGGTCCAGAGCTGTGTTATAGAAGAGAAAGGTTTTCCTAACAGCAATATAATTGGACACAATTTCTCCTGTTTCACTTTCTATAGTTTTAGTCATCTTTTTCTCATTCTTTGGCTTTCAGACTTTGGTCAACACTGTACCTCAGAATAAGCTTTGAATTTACAGTCATATCTATTTTAGGTCAGATTACTTTTTTAGGTAGATAGACCTTATTCTCTTCTCTTAACCTGTTCCTATCAGCAGAGAGGGAAGTACGTAATTTATTTTTCCCTTCTTCCTGTAAACACCTCCGTGTTACCTAGGGCAGGGAGAGGGACAACTGTTGGTATTTTATCCACATTATCATGATGTAGTCTGTGCCAGTTCCTCATAACATGTTGAATTCTACCATGGACATTCAGAAAGGAATTACCATCTCAATTTGAGGGATGAAAATCCTGTGGATGGTAGGGGTGATTTATCCAAACCTAGGGGCTTGCGAGTGCTGGAGTTGCTGGCTAAGAGCCCGTGTCTCCATTCCTCATTGTGCTAAGCACCATCAAGGCAGAAGAACTGCATCACACAATTAACCTTATGATCATAATGTAAAGATCAATTAATTACCATTAATTTACATGTATCTGTTGTATCAGATGAATGATTTATTTGGCATGTTGGCCAATAGAGGGAAAACTGATTCTTCAAACTCTCAACATAAGGATTTAAAATGGAAAAGGACTCTGGGTTCAAAGGCAATGAGTATGAAAAAATGTTCATACATATTTTGAGACAACAATGATTTTAGAAACAATGAAATTAATTAAAAATCTTCAAAGAAAAAAAATACTCTTATGTTTATTAGCCTGCTTTTGAAGTTACCCTTTCTTAACTTTTGAAATAATTAAATTAGTTGCATCTTCCCTAAGACCCTAAATCAGGCTTTTATCCGAATTTGTGCTTGCTCTATTTTCTAGTGTGCAAACGTCTGGCTTATGCATATGCACCACATGAATACTTAGTAACCCTTGGTTTGAGTTATGTATTCCAGGCTTTGAGTTATATATGCTGGCCAGACAAGTATGAATATGACATGGTACCTGGCCTCCTAGGATTCCATGTCTGAAGAAGTAATGGTAACAGACTTCTGGGAGCCATAGAAAAGGCAGTTGGTAGACAGAATTCAAAGGTGGCTTCCAAGATTCCCACCTTCTGGCGTAAGTCCCTCCTTTCGAGTGTGTGAATATGATGGGATAGCACTCTTATAATTAGGTTATCAATCGGTTGACTTTGAATTAATCAAAAGGGAGATTATCCAGGTGGGTCTGACTTAATCAGGAGAGCCCTTTACAGGGACTGGGCCTTTTCTGAAATCAGAGGTATTGGAAAGGTGAGAGGGCCTATGGAAAAGGCCATATGGCAAGGACCTAAGAGAAGCTTCCAGAAGCTGACAGCCATCCCTGGCTGCTGGTTAACAAGACAACTGGGATCCCAGTTCTACAACTGTAAGGAAATGATTTTTGCAAACAAGCTGGGGGAGCTTGGAAGTGGATCTCACATTAATGGAAACTCCAGATGAGGACACAGCTGGTTGACATCTCGACTCCAGTCTTATGAAGACCATGAGCAGAGAACACTACCATGCATGCTTGGACTTCTGACCTGCAGATCTCTGAGCTAAAAACAAGTATTGTTTTAGGCTAAGTCTATGGTATTTGTTAAGTAGCAATAGAAAACTAATCTATGACCTTATACCAGTCTAGGTGGGTTGGGTTTAGAAAATACTTCACAAGTAGAAAGAACAGCTGAGCTGTGTCTTGCTGGATGAGTAGAACTGAGGCAACAAAGCAGTGAGTTCAGAAATAAGGGTGGTACATGCAGAGAAAGGCTTTGGAGCAAACTCTCAACCTTGACTGCACATTGGAATTACCCGAGAAGTTAAACATCCCTGGTGCTTTGGCCCCACTCTTTGGGGTTCTGACATAACTTGTCTGAGTTGCAACCTGAGCATAAAGATTAAAAAAAAAAAAATCTACCCAGGTGGTTCTAAAGTGCAGTTTTAGACAGAGTGAAAAAGAGTGGAACTACAAGTAGCTTAGGGTAGCTGGGTCAAAGGGTAGGTAGAATGGGAAACTGGGTTAAAAAATTAAAAAAGAAAAGTAGAGAACAGATAGTGAAAAAGATTTTTTTAAATCAAAATCTAAGTTAAGCTATTGTTGAAACCCTTGGATAGATATTTACTTGACTACAAACAGTGGATGTGTGGGGTGATGGAGAATGGGAGGACAAGCACTCTGGGAGGGCAGGGAGCGTTTGCAATCGTCACAGTTAAATTTCAAGCCTAGTTCATGGGTTTGAATTCAGGAGATGCTCCATAAATGTTTAAGTGAATGAAAACGACTGGGCATACTCAGGAGAGAAGCTGGAAGTATCATATGTAGACAGGAAAAGCCACCTGCCTACCTGCCTAGATGACCCTACCCATACGTTTCTTTCAGGACACAGAATGTTTCCCAAAGACGGATCCCACTCCCTGCTTGCCTCATTGCTTTCATTTGGAATGGGAGATGATCCTTTAGATCCCTCATTTTCATTACTACAAGCTTGAGGTGGCTAATACAAGCACAAAAGAAAAGAAAAGTAGACCTTTGGTTGCTTTAATAGCTTTATAATGTTGAGCTCAAAAGACAGCCCTGTAGTAAGATAGGGAGATGAGCTCAGGAGATAGAAGGAGTATTTGGGAAAGGGTATTTGAACAAGTTATGCCCTTAAATGACTGGGGTTAGTTGAATGAACTCCATTTCCTTTCATTTATTAAATACTGACTCCATGCCCAGTACTGAGCAAAGCCTTCTGCATTCATTATACGACGTTTCATTTGATCATCACCAAACCCATTGAGGTAGAGGTTAAAGTCTCCATTTTGCACCTGAAGATTAAAAAAACCGAGGTCACATAATTTCTCAGTAATGGGGCCAGGATATAAAATGAAATCTGACTCCAAAACTGGGCCCTTAACCGTGATGCTAGGAGTGGCTCTGTTTGGGAAGGGTAATACTAAAGACTTCTTCTAAATTTTTCTAATGTCATAGAACACATTCAATCTTTAGATACACTGCAGCAAAGAATTTTGTTTCTAGGAAATGGTCTGACTGACTCATCGATTTCCCTTTCATGTAAGGTAATGATGCACAATCACTTTTGGAATGGATGCATTAATATTTGGAGAAATATTTGAAATATATTAAAATATTCCAGTATTTTTTTTTCACTTCAGAAACAGAACAAACAGGTAAAAGAGGTTCAGAATATGAATCATTGAAAGTAAGCTGTCAATTCGTCAACTTAAATGCTGCCATCCCTAATATCTTATATTCAGTATATGCACACATGATTTTATAAATACAAAGGACTACCAGATACGTTGATTAAACAACTTGCTCTATACATAATGAGTGGTGATTTCCAGATGTATTTTCTTTGATATTTAGACTATTAAGCTTTGATCCTTTATGATTATGGTACAAAGTTATATAAAATGGGAAAAACTGAAAAAAAATGGTTTTTGTCTGATCATCTGTTTTCAATGTAAATGCCCCAAAGTGCAAGGAGCTTCCCTTTTCATGCATTGAGCATTTAACTCTTAGGGCACTGCCTGTGGGAATATGCTGAAAAATAATGGTATGACTGGATTCATTGCTTAATATTTGAATTATTTTATGTGTTTGTAATATTCAAGGCATAGTTGTAATAATTGTGGTGTATCTTAGAGTGATTGTTGTGTGATTATTATTTCCATTTCCCTTTTAAATTTATTTACAGTCTGATTTTAGTTTGGATTTTGCCACAAACATTCTGCTGTTTAATTTACTACAAAACTGTGAAGTTTTGTCCTAAAAAGTCACATGTGAATTGTGTGGAGGTGACAGGCAGAATGTGATATTAATAGGTTATTGACTTGTTAGGTCTTAAAGAGCCAAAGGGAGCATCCTTGGCAGTCCCTGCAATGCACTGGAGGTTTGTTTCATTGACCGGTCTGTTTAACCCATCATCTCCAGGCATTTAAACAATGATATACGCTTGACAAACCTAATATTTCATTTTCTATCTGGGGACCACATAACAGAAATTAAAGGAAAGAAAGACAAATGGACAGAAATACAAGCATAAAATGATGATAAATGTGAGAGAGGAGGAAGAGACAAACACAACATGGCCCAAAATTTGGATCAGTAAATTCTGGAACCAGTCAATGCACAACCCAACAGCAAATGTAACTCCCAGGAGGAAGGTAGGGGAACGGAATGAACACTTCTATTGTGAGCAAAACTCAGATTTAGATACAGAACAACAAGAAATCCAAATAAGATATCAAATCAGCGGTGGCTGGTTTTTAGGGAGGTGTGCATATATGCGTGTGTGTGTGTGTGTGTGTGTGTGTGTGTGTGTGTGTGTGAGAGAGAGAGAGAGAGTATGAAAGAGAGAAAGAAATCATTGTTTAAAGTGTTATGAATATTTCTGTAAAGAGCAAATCTAGCCTAATCTTTGCGTTATAAACCTTGAAGGAGATGTCATAGTATGAGACATGCTTTTTTTCTTTTTTTAAATTTAGGTTTTTCCTTTTGTCACAAACTGGCAAAGGGGATACTTTACAATAGCCTGCCTCAGGCCCCTTAAATCTCTCTCTGGTGTGATAGAGCATGGAGCAAAAGAAATTATAGAGATGATATAGATTTCTCAAAGTCTGGTTTTTCTGTGGGGCTTGGTCTGATTAAAATTCCATCCTCAACAAGCAGTGTCCCTGGAAACAGAACAGTCCCACCCTGCCCTGTCTTAGGAACACAGGATGAGGGGGAGCTATCAGCTTAACTGACCACATATTTGAGTAGCCTAATCTTCTGGGAAAGGCAGGATATTGGGCATGTAAAACTCTGAGGAACACGTGAGCCACGTCTTCATTCACATCCTTTGGGATCTGTAAGTTTCTGTGATCAGTGACTGTTTAGCTTGTAAAAAGTGTGGGGTCCTAGAAAAAACATCTAGATTTTATCTGCTTCTGTTAATAACAACTATGAAGCAACAGTACGTAAATCCTGAAAGCATGTCAACCCTTGCTGAGCTCTTTTAAGAACTTCAGAGGTATCATTCTACCAACAAAGAACGACTTTTTATTTCTGTGTTATGTGTTAGGTGCTGGGGTATGGGCGGTGGTAAGAGGGAATTATCAGAAAAAAGTTCTTGCCTCAAGAGGGAGAGAACTAAACAGGACCGCTTCAGTGGGAATTACACAGTGTGCGTAGACTTTTCATACCATGTGAGATGGGAGGCAGGGATGATAAAAGTACTGTGGGGATGGGAGAACTTGAGTAGGGTCCTAAGTGGTGGGCTTTGAGTCACTGGGCAGAAAGAGACAGCAATTCTAGATAGAAGAGATGCATGCAAAGGCAGAGCATTTGAAACAGTGTGATCTCTGGCAGTGTCATCCCTGAACAGCACAGAGGTTTAGTGCATGCCTCAGATTGGCTTGGGGTTCAGGTGTCTGCTCCACCGCTCCTCTGTCTGACCCCGGGAAAGCCATTTCACAGATAGAGACACCAAAGGGTGACAGTGAGAAATACATCCTCAATAAATATTAGCTACTATTGTTGTTTTAGAAATAAACTATTTTAAGGTGGATAAAGAAAATGTAATAGAGTGAATCTGACTTCAGAAATTTTGATTTCTATGGTATACATGAAGCCCATAGAAAACATAGGTCTCCAAGGACATAAATCATCAAACTTGGAAGCTACCTCTCTGCTCTCTGCCTACCTCTTGTCTTAATAGTTTGTTTATTCTTATTTTTTATTGACGTATAGTTGATTTACCATGTTAGTTTCAGGTGTACAGCAAAAGTGATTCAGTTATAAATATACATACATACATATATACATATTTTTTCAGTTTCTTGTCTTAATTCTTAATGTTACTTTTTCTTTATCACCGCTCAGTTCACTTGATGGGATTATTTAAGTACATATACCCTTAACATCCTAAGAGTAGGAGTACATAAATTCATAATATTTTAGCCACTTCAGTGTTCTAGGTCTTCACACTGTAAGCATATCTAATCGGTCCACAAAAGTCACCAGAAATGATTTATTAACCCCAAGAAAAAGTTAGACAAACATATTTGACTTCATTTACTTGCACGAAATAAATTGAGATTTATAAACTATTATTCAACAGTTCATTCATTCGTTCATTCCAAATATTTACTAGGTTCTGTACCAGGTACTAAATATCTGAACATTTGAACACAGAAATTCAATTAGAAGGCACACTTTTATGTTGAAGCCAAAATTACCAAAAAAAAAAAAAAAAGGAAGAATTATAGTTTTAGAAAAATGTTCAAGTAGAAGTTTTGAGAAAATAAAGTTGTCTCTTAAGGATTTAAGATGGATAAATTAGTCCCTTTTCTTTATTGGAACTCTATCAGACAAATATTTGATATATTTTGCTTCAATTTCCAAAAAAAGATTTGTGCAGCCTTCAGTAGAATACTAGGTCAGTTCTTATTAAGTAACAACAGTGTCAAATAATGGTAATGATATTGGAGTACAAACTTTGACATCTGGTACTAAGTAGTAAAATCACTGGTACTGAAGATAGAAATAAGGAGGGTATGAAGCCATAAGCTTCACCTGGCATCTTTCATTAGAGTCTGAATAAAATTCTTCATCGGAATTTGCAACACTGCTTGTAGTTCATCTTATTACGTTTGCAGGGGACAAACAGCCATGTAATTAGAGTGTATTTGCAGTATTACACGCTTATTTGTAGCCTGAAGATTAGATACCAATTGGATGTTATCATTTAATGGCAAGTATAATTACCACGAAGCTTGTTCTCTGCATCTAAGAGTTTACATTTCAATGCTGCTACAACTACACAATTATTTTTCAGTTAAGCTTATATCTGTATTATTATTTAGTAATTATATCCATAGAGGATATAATAAGACCATTTTAAGTCACTGTTAAAAAAATGAATCAACTCTTCATAAAAATCACACAATAAATATTTTACATTATGGAGCTTTCTATTTTTACACTAATTTCCAATGCAAGTTATCACAACCGTAAATCTAGTTTCTTGGGAACACGTGCAAGTTGCACCTTCAAGGACTTAAAGCTCACTATAATAATGGTAGCACTGCCATGGGTTTGTACAGCACCACTTATTTTCAAAGTGCTTTCATGAAGATTAAGCTTCACACTATCCTATGAGGTTAGTAAAGAGAGGGAATTAAGGGCCTCTTTTAACCAGAAGGCAATTTGGGATGCAGAGGAATTACATTCAGGATCCCAGGAGCAAAACTGGTATTTATGAGTTATAAATAATGTCCTTTCCACCCGGCTATATATTTTGGAATTTAAACAGTGGCATGATCATAATTTGAAAAAAATCTCTGAAGCATTCATTTGTTCATTCATTCACTCCACTGTCCATCCAATCATTCATTCATAATGTAAAGACCAAGAGGTGTGCAATGGGGCTCACCCAGAGCAACGCTGGCTTTGCTGGGGAAGCTGAGAATGGAAGCCAGTCATCCAGTGGTCAGACAAAAGGCAGAGGCTTCTAAGGAACAGGGGTTGAGAGAAACTAGGAAGACTCCTTTTCTGGAGTCAATGAAAGGAGACAAATGTGAAACTGGATGAGACACCGTCATCTCTGGGATAATGGTGGGTTTGTAAATGTTTAACGATCAGCTCTCCAGAGGATCAAAGGCCCGATTTGTAGCATTTGCTGCTTTTCATGGTGTAAATTATCCACCAGGGCTGACTTCAAGCTACCAATGTGATGTTCATGATTGTGGGATTTCGCAGAGACATGCACTAGCACATTGTTGTATAGCATTTCCATCCTCTGGATGCAATAGATGTAAGTTGTTCTCTGTATCTATTAATCCATTGCTGGTTTTTTATATTCATTCATTTTATTTTTAGATTCTACATATAAGCGATAATACACAACATTTGTGTTTCTCTGCTGACTTATTTCACAAGCATAACACCCTCCAGGTCCATCCATGTTGTTGTAAATGACAAAATTTAATTCTTTGTTATGGCTGAGTAATTCCATTGTGCATCTATATAATGTGTGTGCATATATATATGTATATATGTGTGTGTGTGTGTGTGTGTGTACATGTATGTCCTTAAGACATGGAAGCAACCTAAGTGTCTATCAACAGATGAATGGATAAAGAAGACGTGGTGTATATGTGATATCATATACACACACACACACATATATAGGTTGCTTCGTGTCTTGGTTATTGTAAATAATGCTGCTATGAACATTGAGGTGCATACATCTTTTCAAATTAGTGTTTTCATTTTCTCTGGATATATACCCAGGAATGGAATTGCTGGATCATATGGCAGTTCTATTTTTAATTTTTTGAAGAGCCTCCATACTGGTTTCTACAGTGGCTACACCAATTCACATTCTCACTAACAGTGCACGTGGGTGTCCTAAGCTGCACATCACCAAACTGAGACTTAATTTTGGCTCTTCCAGAAATAAATAAAGAAAGAAAATCTTAAATCAGTGAATCAGGAATCACCCAATCTGCCTTAGTTAGGTAATCTGCCTAATAGATTCATGCCATTCCTTAAGGGAAGGTAACCTTGCAATCACCAACCTGCCTTTTTGCCTAGTGTAACTTCCTTGTTCCAGTTCCCTTTTGCCTAGAAAAGTCTTTCATTTCGTGCAGCTCCTCAGAGCTCCTTCTATGTGTTAGATTAGATGCTGCTCAATTCAAATCGATTTTTGCTCAAATAAATTCTTAGAATTTTTAACATGCCTCGGCTTATCTTTTAAAGGGCTCATTTTATTTCAGATGAATGATATCTCATAGTCTTAGGCAAGTAAGTGTCTTTGGAATCTGTCATTTTAGAATGAAATGTGCATTGAGGAAATATCAAAGAAAATTGCTTTTAAAAACTCGGAGAGTGTAGCCTACGTGAAAAAAAAAAATACAAGCCCAGGACACACTATTTTAAAATAATTTCGTTGACTATCTTCTCAGAGAAAATGGAAAGGGAGGCAAGTGCTCCTGTTAGCCATCTATTGAGTTGGCCAAGTAGAAAACTTTAAAACAAACAACAGTAATTCTGTTCCAACTTCCTTTTAAAACAATGATGAAAATTCTTTACATTTGTGTACTGTTTTACAGTTGACAAAGAGCTTTCACATACATTATCTCGTTTCACAGAGACTGGAAGGCACCTTTCCTGCCCTGATTGATGTTTATGAATGTACCCCTTTCCCCAGGGCTGCAGTCATCAATAGTCAATGAGAACAAAGGCCGACATTTTTGGAAACGCTTTGTTGTCAGGTAACTGCATTAACTCTGCTATTTTGAACAGAACCATGTATTAACTGTGCCACAGGATATCATCCATTCCAACTAATGAATATTTGAGTCCTTGTTCCTTGTGGAGATGTGTTTAGACCCGCTCCTCCTCTTGGCCCCTGTGCTCTCTCTCAGGAGCCATGTTCTGAATGAAGTTCTGTCTGATGGCTCCAGCCATTTCAGAACAACTTACACGGAAGATACGTCAGTCCTAAAGAAAAGAAACTGTGCCGGGATATAAGCTGGTAAACCACTGGATTGAACAGGGATTATACTGTTCTGGTGTTAAGTGATCCTGTCTGTTGAGATCATGTGAGGACTTTCCATAGTAGGACTTCAGTGTGTTAATACATTTGTTCTCCACCCATGGAAGTACTTAACACAAGTCTGAGATGGGACAGAAATCTCTTAGAAGGACTTCCTACATTGTTTGGGAATTGAGGGCAAAGGATTTCTTAGGTCTCTCCTAATTCCAGATTCTTTGCTACTAAGATTCCTATCTGTTCTCTGATTTCTTCATTCAATAAGAAACCACTCCTTTAATTCTCCATTTCCCTTGATTCCAAGCATTGTTCGCGTCCTGTTGCCTGATAACTGAAGCAAAACAAAACAAAGACCACAGTATGCTTTCTAGGAAAATTAGTAAGAGCAAAGGTAGAATTGAAATGGGCAAAAGAGTACCTCTGAACCAGGAACATTCTCCAGTGTGCTTTGTTTTAGGGTTATACAGGAGTTCTATAGTCTTAGTCACCATTGCTAATCTCCAGGTATGATGGTACTCTTGATATCCGCCCCCCACCAAGTTCTTAAAGCTTCTGGCCTGAGTCCAGGTTTCAACTGTCCAGTTCTGAGCAGCTGGTTTTGTACCATGTAACTCCGTTAGCCAGTTCCCCATCTGAAGACCAGCGGTTCTCTGCAGCTGAGTCACAGCCACACCTTAGGATCTGTCGCATAGAATAGCCCACTTCCAGGAATTAGTTTCACAATCACTCCTATCTGTTTTCTATGGCAAGGGACAATAACTGAATCCTAAACAGCTAAAGGCTAGAAAGAAATTGTCAGATTGCTACTGGAAAGTGCAGCGGGTGGAGTGGACTAGACTATATCCTAGTTATCTTGAAACAAAGTAGGTATCGGGATTGGAGATAAAGGGATTAGAGATAAAGGGACTGTTCTTAATACTTGGAAACTAAACAAAGTTACACATATTTCTTTTTCAGAAATAGCTATCAGAACACTTCCGTATTTTTATCACCCATAACATTCAGCTCCGTTCAGTAAGCATTTATCCCAGTTTATCTCATTTGTAATTGGTGGTTCAGTGTTTGCTTTCCCTGCTAGACTGGAAGCTCCTTGAAGTCAAGTCATGTTTTGTCAATTGCAGATGTGCCAATGACACTAATACAAGGCCCAGCACTGTATATACATATTGTTGAATGAATGAATGAAAAAAGTGAAACCTAGCATAGCATGGGTGAAAGAATATGGGTTCTAGAATCAGATAGAGTGTCACTCAAATTTGAGGCTTTGCCATCTTTTAGTTTGATGTGGAGTTCCCTCAATTATTTACCTTTTAAGCCCCAGTTTCTCAATTGTAAAAAATGGATAATGTGATTTCTCTGACAGCATTGTTGTGAGAATTAAAGATGATATATTTCAAGTATCTGCTACTGGCAGAGGTTCAGTAAATGATAGCTAATTTGTGTTTGAACAAAAAATTCTGGGCTAATTGTTAAGGATACCAGAGGAAACTATTGAGAGGGGAAGAAAGAAACATGAACAGATCACTTCATTCAAAACGGTAAACTCAGTGTTAGAGGTGGGTACAGGGTGCTATGGGCACACAAGAAAGGGCCACGAGGCGAGCAGAGCCGCCATATTGCACAACTTCAGAAATCGCAAGCCTGTTGTAGCCTGTATGGGTAGAGGGCATCGCACAGCTGCCCTTTACATACGTTTACTGGTGGAACCATATGGAATTGCTGATACTCAACCACCGTGACATACAAAAATAAAAACGAGGAGGGGGGATGTGCTCCCGGAACTGGGTCACATGGAGTCCGTGCCTGAGGAAAAGGGTCAGCTTTGTCCCAGAAGCGCCTTGGAAGATGAGGAGGAGCCATCGTAGTGGGGAAGTGGGGTAGATGGAGTCAGAGGGTTGGCAGAGGAACAAGAGACCCAGTGTTTCTGAGGGTCACGATCGGAGGTAAGGTGAGAACTGAGGTAAAGCTGCAGCGGTAGGTGAGGTTGGGTTACTCCAATGCCTACAGAGAGGATAGGCTTGGAGCCAAATTACAAAGTGGCTGTTAGGGAAGACACTAATTCTAGAATTCCCAGCAGTCCTGTGGTAACTGGATTAGGCTCCATCGCAGCCATCTCCATCTCTTCAGCCGAAGTAAGGTTTGCCTTTCAGTCTCTTTCATGGCACCTTATTCTTTTATTGCATAGCAGGGTCAAATTTTGAAATTATAGAGTATATTTACTTATGTATTTATTTGTTTACTTACTAGATCATAAACTACAGGAGGGCAGAAACCTTGTCCAATTCGTTTAGAATAATCTTCCAGTACAATGCCTGGAACTAAGTAGGTAGAAACTCAATAAATACTGATTGAAGCAATGGGTGGATAACATGAAGTTTTCCTGAGTCTGCTATCCCCATACCATGTTTTTCCTTGCTAGAAATACCTTAGAAAAGTCCATTTGAAGAAGACTATAGGAGAGCCATCTCCAGCACTTGTCCCAATTACTTAATTCACACGAAAGGGGGCCCTTTAGCTCAAGTACCAGATGTGTGAAGAGATGGCCTCCTTCCCTCCCAACTCCTGGGCGCTCTGGACCCACGCCTGTGTGACGCCAGGTGACAAGGCAGGCTTGGCTGCATGCCCAAACAGAGAGGTGCGCAGAGAAGTGTTGCATATTTTTCTGAACACACTAACTCAAGGCCTCTTAGCTGAAGATGAAGAGGTTTGAGTGTTGGGGGTAATAAATGAAGGAAGCATCTTCTTAGAATTTTACTAAGCCCAAGGTCGTTTGTCATGGAGAGCCATGTGAGAGACATGTTAGTTACAAGGATGCATTTGGCAGGCGTTCCGATATTGTAAGGACTGGAATTAGATCTTGTACCACATCATTAGCCGCCAAAGGGAGTGGTGATGTCCCTGTTGTTTGGCTCTGGCTTATCAGTGTCATGCATCTCTTTGCTATACTATAGTGACTGGTTTTTTAATTTTAAAACCATTAAGACAAAACCAAAACATTTCCTCATGTAAACTGTTTTGAAAATTCCGTCTAATTTACTTCAATAGGAAAAGAAAAACAGGCTTGATAGAAGTACAGAACATGATTGTCCCTACTCCTGTGAAATGCCTGTTTCTCACAGTGAGGCACGGGCATCACTTCTGGGTTTGTGAGTACCGTGGTCTGGGTAAGACTCCCCTTGGGACACCCTTGCTGTTTATTAACTTTTATCTAGTGTTGTGAGTCCAGTGCCAGAATCAGATCTCAGTTCTTCTGTTCGTGGCTTTTTATTCACTGTGACTAGTAAGTTTCCTAATAATCCTTGCCAGACTTAAAAAAAAAATCTGGTTTCCCAAATTCTTTTTCAACTTCCATAAACTATCAACTTGCATAACACATCAACTACATTTTCCTCCTCTTAAATGCAGAAATCCACTTTCAATGAAACCATTCAATACTTGATATTAAATATGTGATGAGGTGAAAGATATACCGAGTAATTGTGGAAAGATAATATTCATTCAAATGAACACACTTCTGGGAGCCTGGTGTTGGTGATGACTGACTGTTTTAGGTCTAATCTTGGAACATTCACAATGTCTCTTTTTCTCCCCTCAAAAGACAAGGTTGTCTTGGGTATTTGAAACAAAACACTTAATGCTAATCTTAAAATGACCAACATTTCCATACTGAGCAAAGAGTTTAGAGGAACCTTATATCTGAAACCTTTGATAGTCCATAAACATTGCTGCTCATAAGAGGAGCTTCTAACATCCCATAAATGTTTCTTTTAAAGGGCTTCTCTTTAAAGTTTCAGTGAAATTAGCTTTCAGTCTCAAAGAGCTGGGTTATGTTTGATGCAACATGAAGATATAATAGTGAGAAACCAACTAGATTTGACAATGAAAATTCCTAAAATTGTTTAAAACAATGCTAGTTTGTGTCTGCAGGGTCTGTGGGGACAGCATCACTGTCAGTGCTCAGCCAAACCCCACGTCCTGGTGGAAGAGGCGACTGACGAGGAGACTATTGTGAGATTTAAGTACTTGGGGGAAAAGTCATCGCTCTATGAAGCAGTCAGTAGTGGCAGATGTTACTTTCATCACCTGCAAGAATTAATGTGGCTCCTTATGTAGTAAACTGAACAGTTGACGGTGATTTGGGCACACAAAGAAGGAAGTCCACTAAGTGAAGCTTTGAAAAACAGGCACATTTCTCTAGGAATTCTCAGATTACAGCCTCATCACTGCCCTGGAGCCGGCACTGGAAAAGAGTAAAACACTCAGCACCAGGGCTGATACGCAGAAGAATAAGACCTGAGACCCCGGAAGCATCCTACCTCATCAGGCGTGAGCCCACACCTCACTGGCACTGAAGTTAATTGCAAGATGCGTTTCACCACAACACACGGAATTTTTTACTTTATTCTTCTCCTTGGAAAAGCTGCTGGTTTAAGAACTAACTACCTGTTGAGTATGGAAGAAGTCAAAACTCAAGACCTTGTTTTCCTGCAGAGGGGGCTTAAGGATACTGCAGCTTCTGCTTTATAAGAGGTTAGAAAAGTGACTGGGCGGTTCATCCTCTCAGAGTCTCTGAACTCAGCTGGGCAGTTCTACAGACGTAGGACCCTTCCTTCCTCCACTGTAGTTACAACCCTTGGAGAGAAGAGAAAGCAGCCAGTGCCGATATGAAGGCGGGCAGGAGGGTAGGGGCACTTGGGAGGGCAGAGCAATTAACTCCCTTCCTCAACTGTAGAGAACCAGGCTTCTCTTGATCTCGCAGTAGACGACAGCCAGTGGCCGGGATTCTTTACAGCGAGTGAAACAGACAGTGATGCTACAATACCAAAGAGGGGCCCCGCCCTGGTCCGGCTTTCATAGTGAGAGAACTTTCATAATGAGGCCTGTGGATAAAGGACTGAGATCCTTTACAGAGGAGGGACGTGCAAATAGGGTGCGTCTGAGCTGATCTCTTGGAGCCACTTCACCTCTGAACAGGTTGGGAGCTTTCAAGCCCCTTGAAGTTTTAAAAAGGCACTGATTTCAGCATGAGATGTTTGCGGCACGGCGCTCAGCTGGAATGAAACGAAGGGGAGGAAAAGTAGCTTCTTTCTTGCATTCAGCAAGCAGAGGCCAATTGAATGGATTCTACTCAAACTGATTGCGTTTGTAGTTTTTTGAAAAAGAAAAAAAAAAGCTAAGAAGTTTAAATCCCATTCACCAAGTTCACAAAAACAAAACCCAGTTGCAGAAGGACTCTGAGAAGTGCACACATTCTTGCAAGAGATGGACAATTTAAAACAAGCTTATTAAATGAGTCCCTTTCAAACGGGCTTCTTAATATAATTCAGTAGCTCCTACTTCCCTGCCTCGTTTTAAGGGATTTCTTTACCCTAGGTCAGTTTAAATCAGATGTTCTACACGATTTTCTAAGTTTACAAGGGTTTATTGACTCATTAAGTTGAAAACCCTAGATCTTTTACTAGTTTCTCTTTAAAGAATAGAATACAGAGGTATCTCCCCTCCACCTGGCAGTGACAAGGTGCTATATAACTCAAAAGCCAACCGAAGCGTTGAAAAGAGAAACCTGGTTCTTTTGGATTTGTTTGCTCGTCCTGCTCATCTGACATCTCCCCGTGGTCAAAATGTGCAGGACTCTAGCTTGCCTCTTTTCTTCACTTACCATTTTCTTATGCAAAATGTTATCCGCTTATCCATCCACTTAATCCATGCGATGCTTTAAAGCTTTTATTCAACTACCTGGATCTCTTCTACATCTGTCTGCTTTAGCATTCTCCGTCTTGGTTGGAAGGCCTCCGGAGGTCGGGAAATTGGCTATTACCTCACTTTGTACGAGACCTGGGGGAGCACCATCTATGGCCCTCTGCTTAACAAATGCTTTTAGAGGCTGATGGCAGTGATGAGCAGATGCCATCTCGCTGGTATAAGGAGGCTTATAAAGAGCAGGTCAAGTGTGCATGATACCCTCCGTTGGAATTTACATTTAAGGGGATGCACTGGACTGGCTAGAGCTGGCTCTGAGATTCTATACCGAGTCTAGGAAGAGTGCTGCATTTAATTAAGTGGTCTGAAAGTGTCATTGGGCTGTTTGATTCCTGTAGAGAGAATAGTTTCCAGTTTTATCTTATTTTTCATCCCATATAAAATAAACTGGACACCCAAGAGCACTTTATAATATTTTCATCCATCAGAGGTTTATTGTTTTATAAGTTATATTTAAACAGATTTTTGTAGTCAGTAGTTCATGAGGTATAAATGTGCAGTGGCAATGGTGATTCGTTTTTATCTTCATTTTCCAGATCAGGAAAAAGTGTTTCCAAGGAACTGAATAACAGTGGAAACATCTCATGCTAGACTCACCCTGTGAGGTAAGATGAGAGGTAAGGTTAGAGCTCAAATTCCATAAACAGTAAGCAGCTAGTTAAATTATTGAATGGCAACCATGTACTCGGTTGCCTTCGTTTTCTGTCCCCTCATCTTTACATTCCCTTTAGATGATGCTAATATCTAATAAGCATTTTCTTAGGCGTAGGCGGTGAGCCAGCCTGAAGAAAATAACGTAGCTTTCCATAAACAGCAGTCGATGTGCTGTGGGTGTGGCAGTGTCCCCTGTAAGCTGCTTCAGGAAATGTCTTTATAGTAAATCATGAATGGCTGGTGAAAATCAGAGTTGTTGCAATTCTCACGTTACTGTGGCATGTACCTGAACCAGCTAAAACCTTTTTTTTTTAAATTGAACTATAGTTAATTTGCAATGATGTGTTAGTTTCTGATGTACAGCATATGCAGTTCTACATATATATGATTCAGTTATACATATGTACATTATTTTTCATTATTGGTTATTACAAGCTATATTCTTATTTGTGGAAATTAATTACCTACATGTGCTTCTGTGTGCATCTCTAGGTCAACTTTACTGAAATCCTACTGTCTACAGCTCTTACTTGGCCCTAACTAGTGAAATTCAGTCGTGTTCCCCTCAAGGAAAACGCTGAAGTTCGTTTTATGGATTTTGTTTTTTCGGGACTTTCTTTTTTCTAGGGATTGTTCTAACTCCCCAATGCTTTCATTGCCCCAGTTAATTTGTGCTTTTTGATCAAGCTCATTTAACAAGAGTAAAATCTCTGATCCTAAACATTGTACCTCAACTAGGTGCTTAAATGTGTCATTTTTCCTTCTGGTGGCAGTTTAGCTCCCCCATGGCTCTAGGCATCAGTAAGTAGCATTAAGTTGTTTCTTTGAGGTGGAGCTGGGAGAAGGCAGGGGAAATAAAACCACAGGTTTGAGCTTGAAGGTAAGTTAGATTTAACTTTTCAGATACGACAGTTGTGCATTGGTTCTCGGGGCGGGGGGGTATAGATCACCGGGAGCCTCTTAGATTTCTATCTACCCTGCTTACTCTCTGCTCCCCTGGGGAGAAGGAATTCGAGGTTGGTTTCACTGAGCTGTTGAAGTGTGTGAACTTGTCAGGCTCCTTCTCATCTTTCTGAGAACCCCGAGTTTCTTTCTGCTGGCCTAAGAAGTAAAAGAGGAAGCCAGCTCGATGCCATGAAGTCCCTTGATGAGCATAAGATGGAGAACGTAGCTGTGATCTTAGTAAGGAAGACAGCAGGGAAATTCCTATGTCAAATTGTCTTCCAAGCCAACTTGATTAGAAATGTTTGATCAAATAATGGTAAATACACAGGAAGCTCTGCACATAATGAATGGTCAAACTCGATGTAAGGAAATTTCTTTACCCCCAGTGGCATTCACCCAAAAAGTCTGAAAGAATTGAAAAGGACTTTAGTATGGGGAAATGCTAGCTGACACTTGATTGGAGATGATAAAAACATAGAGGGAAGATTCCTATTAATAATAAAAGAAAAGAAAAAGAAAAATTCTCTTCCATTATTCTCTGTCTTTAGTGAAGGACTATGTACTTAGAGGCATTAGATTTGCCTTTGTTTTCTCTTTGATATTTTGGTGTAGGGCTGACTCAAGTTATCTAATTTATTTCACTGGATGGCTTCCAACATGAAACAAGCGTCATCTATCTTATAAAAATTATTTTTAAAAAGTATTTTTAGTAAAGGAACATGTGCACCTAGTTTAAAAAAATCAAATATTCTTCTGGGTTTAGATGACAGATTTAAACTTTTTCACAAAGTTTTTCCCCTAAGACCTGAGAAAAAGCACAACTACATCATAAAAATCTTTTACCTGCATGATTCCAATAGCTTCCTAATTGGTCTCCCTATTATCCTTGTCTGCCTATACTGTGCTCTCAACAGAATAGCCAAAGTAATTTTTTTTTTTTAATGTTAGCACCCTCCTTGGCTAAAACCATCAAACTCTGAGCAAAAAATCCCTTCCAACAACCTGCAAAACTGTGACTGTCCACCTCACCGCCTCCTGAACTTGGCACACACCACTTTTTCTTTCCCTCCTTCCATACCCGTTTCTCCACCTTCACTTTTTCTCAAACGTTCCTGGTGTGCTCTCACCTTTGCATTAGCTGTTCCCTCTGGCCCTAACACTGTTCTCCTAGAGATCCGCAGAACTCATTCCTTCAATTCATTGCTTCTCGATGAAGCCTTCCATGACTGCCTTGTTTAAAACTGAAATTTGACCTTTCCACTCTCCCACTCCCATGCCCCGCCCTTCTTTACCTTGTTCTAGTTTTCCTTTTGTCCCGTAGCACTCGCCACTTCTGTCATCCTATGTAATTGACTGCTTTATCATATTTTCTGCCTACTCTTTTTCGTTCACCTGGTCCCAGCCCCAACAAGCTCCATAGGGTTTTTTGGTCTAATTTGTTCAGAGTTGTATCCAACAGCCTAGTGCCTGACACACAGAAGTTTAATAACATTTACTGAATTAATGAATATCATTCATAGTAATTTATCTTTTGTAAGAAAAAAATGAACATTTAAATTGACTATTTCAGGAATTTTGGTAAGGAATACTTGACAGGGATACATTTCCTAGGTAAGGATTCAAGGGTTAAAAAAAATTGGGGGGTATACAGGTAAATAAAGCAAATCACCTACTATGGCTTAAAAAGGAGTCAGAGCTCAGATGTCTTCATGGCGACATTAAATGCCAAATGATGATGGAGTTATTTCTATGAAGTTTCAAAGAAATGAAAGCAAGCTAAGGTATCAGTAGGAAAAAAAAAAGTAAGAGGAGACATTCAAAAATATGAAAGAACCCACGGAATATGGCAGTTTTGAATCCTTCATGAAAAAAATGCTTGGCAATGAATTCTAGCTAATTAAGAGATAAATCAAAATAAAGAATGTGGAAATTGAGAAGCTGTGATAAAAAGGACTGATGGTGTTTGAATCCATTTAAATATAGAATTAAAGACTAAACAACAGAGAGAATTATTTCTATAGAACAAAATGTGAATGTTATTAATCAGAACAATATAAAATTAGTAGTATAAAGATAATTGGAAAGTGTGGTGAAGGGAGATCCTCTCATATTTCCAAGCAAGAATCTACCGATATTGTCTAATACTGAAATATATAATAAAAACATTAATGACTCCAACGCATTGTTTTTCATATCCACTTCCCTACCCTTTCAAGCCTAGAGAGTGCTAAATCCGACGGTGAGAAAACATTTATTTGAAAGTCAACAATTCCTTAAGTTTTGTTCCAGTGTCTCTTTTTACTTTTGAGGTAAAATTAAATTGAATACTTTGTTATTAAAAATAGAATCTATATAAAATCCCATTTTAACAAAAGCACAATGTTATCTGTCTGTCTGTCTGTCTGTCTATCTGTCTATCAGCTTAGTTACTATCTCCTTCCTTATCTTTTATAGCCATACAACAAGATCTGGAATTGTGTTCATATAATGTTAATGGCAGTAATTTGGGGATGGTTGGGATTTGTAAGTGGCTTTTTATTTACTTCTTCATATATTTGTGTATTGTTTAATTCCTTTTTAATAAACACCATCATTTTTTAACAAATCAGTGAGGGAAATTTTAAAATTCACTACTTCAACTTTAATGTCCCTCCAAAAACCAGAAGAAAATATGCCTACATTATTGTGTATGGTAATATGAATAATTGCTTCTTCCATCTTTACACCTTTCTGTGTTTTTTTAAAATCTTTTTCGGGGGTAAGTAATTAGGTTATTTTTTTTAATTTATTTTTTAACAGAGTTACTAGGGATTGAACCCAGGACCTCGTGCATGCTAGACACACACTCTACCATTGAGCTATACCCTCCCTTTCCTTTCTGTGTTTTATAAATTAAAACAAAACAAGTGTCCTGCCATAATCCTTTTTCTCATGGTTTCACTCCAAAGATCCAACAATTTGTGACCCTTTCAGATGTTTCTTCTGATGTTTACATACATTTATTTAAACTTCTGCTACTTTCTTGATTTTACACATTATCTATGCATTTTCCAATTTTGCAGTAAAACCTTTGCCTCTTTATGTCTTCTCTCCCCTACCCTACCATAGTGTTCTCTTACTCTTCTCTAATAGTTATATTGCAATTTTTGGTTAAAACTCAGTGTGTATATTATAATGACTACATAAATGTTACATTTGGGACATTGGAGTGTTACAATTTCTTTTCCCCTCTTATATGATATTTTGCTTTTCCTGGGGGTAATAAAGTCTTCATTTTAGAAGTTTCTACATGCCTATTCCTGTTTTCTCTGATGTTCTAATTGATTCATCAAATGCCTAGCGATGATTCTTCCAAAATGCTTGAACATATTATCTACCGATTATATCTCCGTCTTTTTCCCCTGCCTTATTGACTTGTTTATTGGAGTATTTACTTTTTAACTGGAGGCAACTATTCCTCTAACTCCTTGCTCCAAGCTGGACTGTTTGTTCTCTGAAAATTCCCTTCGTTGTTCTCCTGCATTCTGGCCCCTTTCCCTGGCTCTTGTATCACCCTTTGCTTGAGTCTCTTAAATTTCATACAGTACCTACTTCAGTTGCTTCCTGAGAAGGAGTAAAATGTTTGATAGCTTGCATGCTTGAAATTGCTTTTGGTCTGCCCTCATACTTGCTTAGTAGTTTGATTGCTCATGGAATTCTATAATGAAAACGATTTGATTCAGAATTCTGAGGTCAGCCTTCCAATGTCTTCTAATGTCCAATGGTGATAAGAAAGTCAGATGTGAGTCAGATGATTGACTCTTTGTAAATAACCAGTCCTATCTCTCCAGAAAATTTTAAGATCTTTTCTTTTGTCTCTTTCTCTCTTTTTTCTTTTCTTTTCTTTCTTTCTTTTGTGTGTGTGTGTGTGTGTGTGTGTGTGTAATTGTGATGGTGTGCCCTGGTGTTGGTTCTTTGTGATTCGGAGAACTTAGGACTCTTCAGTTGTGACATCCATACCTTTCCATTTGGGGAAACTTCCTGGTATTTTTCCTTGATTTTTATCTTTTCTCTCTTTCTGGAATTCCTATTTTTAATGTTGCACTTCCAGACTTGATTATCTGAATTTTCTCTTTATCTTCCCTCTTCAATAGCACAATTCTTTGTTTGTTTGTGTTTTATTATTTGTCTGCAGGATTTTGTTGACATTATCAATCATCCATTCAACTGAAGCTCGAATCTCTTCCATATATTTAAAAAAAATTTTTTTTCAAGGTTACTTTCATATTCTTTGATTTTTCCTACAAAAACAATATGTTTTTCTTAGTTTATAAATGCATATTTATTCCTTTTTGTTCATGTATATCAACTATTGATTTTAAAGTGTTCTTTCTTTTTTATGTATTGTCTTTGATTCTTCTGAATTCATCTTTTCTGTTTCTGTGTTTTGGTCCTTTTATTTTGTTTTGGAGGCTTTCTCAAATGTTTGATGACCCTGGCTTTCTAAAATATTTAAAATTGAGACTCCAAAAGCTGGTAAGAGACTCTAGATATGGAAGTGAGTTTTTTTTTTTTTTTTTTTTAATGCAGCATGGGTAGTATTTTTTTTTTTTTCACGTGGAAACCCCAAATGTAAGTATCTGTAGGGCTCTTTCTGAGGCTCCTCCAGAGAATATTGTTCTAATCCATGGGTAGATGGTTATATATACTTGGCTACCAACAGAAAAGTGCAAAGGATGGGGTTGGGAAACTTGACTTTTTGGGATGCACCCTCTGGTCCACTCCCTTAATTTATCATTTGATGTTTAATCCCTGCCTTCCATCTACTTGTTATTTCAGAGTCCAGACCATCTGAGGTCTTGATTTCTCTAGATAATGTACTTCCGATCTCCTGCAGGTGAGAGAGGGGTTTGGCTGCTCAGGGACCCTGAGGTCTGCACGTTCTTCATACACAGCTCCATCCCTCCCCTCATCCTTACTTGTCAGTAGTATCTTGTACCTTTAAATTCTCAGATTTTCTGGGGTAAGAGGGAAACATCTTCCTGCATCTCATGGACATTTTCCTCTTCAAGGCTTGGCATACTCCAGTAGTTCAGTCATTTCTCACTCTCCTGTCTGCTTTCTTTCTTCCAAAATTCGTTGACTTCTAGCCCTCTGCTGTCTCCTTTCCCATGATCTTTTTTCCCCATATGTTTAGTGTTTATTCCTGTTTCGTCATGTTAGTAATGCTCATAAGGAAGTTCAAACCATTATGCATAACCAGAAGGTACCTAGATGTATTAACTAAAAAATGATTTACTAAAAAAAAAAAAAAAAAAAAAAGAATGGAGAATTGAGATTCTGAATCAAAAAAAAAAAAAAAAAAGATTTACTGACCTTCCATTAAATTTGAGGATCCTTAAAATGACAGCTATTAAGTTAAATTAAGGTGAAAAAAAGAAAAGATTAACAAAAAGATTAGGTCAAAGTAATAAAAAGGAAGAACAGAAGCAAAACTTGAGGTTAATCTGATGGAAAAGCTGTGGAAATTGACCAGACACCTTGGTTCCAGGCTGTCAGTAACCAGCGCAGAGAGAAGAAGACTTCATCACCACCTACACATCTTTCATTGCTCATAGGACGGAAGGACTCTTTGTCACTCGGAGGAAGACACTTCCGGCCCTGAACTTTGAGAGTAATTTGTTTATATCCGATCCATTCATCATTTTACTGTTAGAACGAGCCTTCACTTCCACACATCTGATTAGACCACGCTTTTGCTTAAAACCCTTCTGTGACTCCCATTGTCTTCGACTTGAAATCTAAGCAGCCTGTGTGTGTATCTTCTCCTGCCGACCCCTCTAGCCTCATCTGCTCCTACTTCGTTGAAGTACGCTGTGCACAATTGTGTTAGACTCTTTTCTCTGAGTGAGTCATACTCCCTCCGTCCTCCAGGCTTTCAGACACACCCTTCGTTCCCTGAGCTCATCCACCTGGCTAAATCCAAAACTTCACTCTGAAGACTTCCTCAAGCTTCTGGGAATTGTCCCTCGTTTCCACTTCTCCCAGGTTGGTCTGCGTGCTGCTTCTCACTGCCCCCCTGTCACCTGATGCTTATTTTATCAGAGCACTTTTCGCACTGTATTGAAACTCCTGCCTCTCTCCCCTTGGTCCATAAACTAAGGAGAGAGATTATGTTTATTCATCTTGGAGTTCACACTGTGTACCCCAGTTCTTTCCGGCACACATTAGGCATTGAATAAATATACTTGAATGAATGAGTAAGAAATGCAGTCAAGGTATGTAGCTTTTTCCAGGCTTACTTCATGAATAACGTGTGTAAGATCTTCAGGATTGAAGAGGTTACACATCACAGAGAAACTGAACCATCAGCTGTCTCAGAGGGAACTTGGAAAGTAACAAAATAGCAGAGACTTGTGGGCAGAGGTTGCCGGTGAGAACCTGGAAAGAAGGTAGGTATTCTGCATTGTTGGCTGAAAGCAGAAACTTATGCTCAAGACGCCAGCTGATGTTTTCCTGTGGGTCTTCCTCGATTCTGTGCCTGATTGGGGGCCACGCATCTCATGTCTGCACAATTGCTTCTTGCTCTTTACATCCTCCAGGGAGGGTCTCCGACTTGCCAGGCTCTGCTCCTCTACCAACCATCACACCCCACCCCACCTCCCCTGCTATGGCGGCCATAGCTGGCCGTCCCGCTGCCAGTTCTCAGGTTGTCTAACTCATCCCTTGAAATTAACAACTATTTGCATTTGTCATATTTGCCTCAGCTATTTTTCCAAAAAATGAAACTCTTTCAGACATGTCAGAAGCTCCGATGATAGCTATCCCAAATGCCTTCTGCCTTTCTTCCTCTACACACCCAGGGGTCCGGTCAAAACAATTGTAATACTTTTTTGCAGATAACATTGTAACAGGGAATGAGATCGCGGAAAAGTTTCTGCTGCATAGGGCAGGACAGAGGGAACTAGGTGACTATCACTAAAACACCACTAGTTAAGAAAGAGCAGATTTACGAGCACGAGTTGGTACCTTAGGCCTGTCATATTTTTTCACCTTTATGTTAGTTAATTGCAGAGTAACATAAATTAACTTTGGAACACAAGCAAAAATGGGAACTTTATTTATGAATTTCTTGGATTTCTTTACCTCAAGCCAAACAACTAAATTGCTACTTAGCATAAATTATTTATGGGCCTGGCTCAATACCATCCAGCACCAGCCCCCGGAGGTACGGGAGATATAAAAGATTTAAAGCATCGCTGCGACAGTGTTCGGGCAGCCATGGAGCCGTGTTTCTTTCCAGAAGGGTCCACTTTATTTTGTTGTAAATAAATAGAGGCTGGGTTTCTAGGGAGGGAAGTCAGCTTCCAGCAGGACGTGGTGGTGTTTTGCATATGTTAATTACACAACCTTTTATGACGGATAGACACCACGTTTGCATAGATATTTCTCAAAAGACCCGTAGACCCAAATGGAGGTTTTCATTTCCTGGCATGAAGTCGTTTCTCTCATTTGATCTCACTTCAAAATCTGAAGTTTTCAAAGATTGCTGCCCCCAACTAGTCAATAAAAAATAGTCCTAGCTGTACAATCCTAGCAGGAACAAATGCACGTCTTCTGCAGTCATGATTCTGTTTCCCTTAAAATTCCAGCTGGACAATGCCATGCTGACACCTACGACAAACCCACTGTCACTTCCCAGGTTGTCTTTCTATAGCCCTAACCTCAGCATGTCACTTTTTGCTCCAAAATACCCTTACATACTGTGTTTCTCAGACACAGTCTGTTTCTGAGACAAGGTCGTTGCCTTCTTTTTCTTTAGGTCAGACATATTTCATTTGGTTCACACAGCGTTTAAGATTAGAAAACCTAATACAAAAGTGTAAATTTCCAGCTTTTCATTCAATTTCCAAAATTAGAAGGTCTAGCTATTTTAGGTCACCTTGACCATAGGAAAGCTATTAGCTTAAACTGAGTAATCCCGGCCCCACCACCACTCTTGTTTGCCACAGTCCCCACTGCTCCCTAGTACACACCCAGCCTACTGCACCCAGTTAGGTTTTTGGTTACCTCCTCTGTCCATGAAGGCATTTGCATTTGTAACCCAAGATTTGAGGCCATGCCTTGGCTGATAAATTAACTTTTACATTTATCTTGGGTTAGATTATATAGTATAAATTACTAAATCCAAAAGAAAAGAAGATCTTGACATGCTACAGTAATGTGCTGGCTCAGAGATGTGACTACCATTTTTAGGATGCAAATTTACAAATATATTTCCACTTGAATGAAACAGATTAGTCAGATTGTCTCTCTCTCTCTCTCTTTTTTTAATAGTGGTGTGTGTAACATACTCCTTAAACAAGAGAAGATGTGTCCATAGCATTAGTTTTCCTAAATTCTTGAAATATTTCTATTCCAATTCTATAATATTTGAAATGCCATTTTGGCTTTTCAACCCAGCCCAAGTCAGGCTGTGCTCCCTTTCAGACGTTTCAAGCCCGTGCAGACGCTGGGCCCGTGCTGCCTGATCTGCTCTGACTCATCCTCCCTGGGTCCCAGCTCTGATGGTGCTTCCTTCATCCTCCCAAGCATCGCCACTGGGGTTCTCATCCTTAGGCCCTGAATTTGGTTGCATCACTCTCCTCCTAAAACACCTTCAGGAGTTTCCTCTTAAATTTCAGATTAGAATCAAATCCTAAGTGTCACCCACAAAGACTGTGCCCTGCTTCACCTGGAAAACTAACCTCTATCCTCTTGCCCATCCTTCTGTTTCAAAGGGAATTAGAAGCAGGGTGGAGCAGAGTGAGTGGGGACTGGGGAATCAGACAGGTCCACATCCCAAATCTGACCCTGTGTGTATTTCAACTTGCCTTGGCCTCCACTTTTTAAATCTGTAAAATGGGGGGAAACAGAAGCTATCTTGCAGAGTTATTGCAAATATTAATAGCTAATATGTATTTTAAAGACCTTCCATGAATGGTTCCCATGTGTCTGTGTGATGTGTGATTCCTCCCCTTGCCCCATTCCCATCTCAGCTCGCCACACTTTGTCTTCATTCACTGATGAAGAGAGACAGAGAAAGAAAACTCTCTTCATCTCTTTATCTTTCCTTCTGCCACCATCTCTGGTGAAGGATCAGCTGTACCTAAGTGTGCCTCGACTGCATCCCATCCCAGCCCCACCCCCAGAAGCTGTCACACACCAGGGAAAGTAGAAAGTGGCTCCTTCAGGGCCAGATTCCAGCAGATTCCAGGTCAAGGCCTAGGGAGAGGCCATCCTCCTTCAAGAACACAGAGAGGGGCCCTCCCTGGGAGGATGGAAAGCCTGTTCTCCCATCTCCCTTATGTCTCACCCCCAGGAAAGGAGAGTAAGACCCACCCCCCGCCATGAGTGATCCACCTCTCCACCCCCTGTAAACTGGCTGTATTGCACATTTTTAAAACCGAATGGTATGTGCAGATATTATCATAGATAACCTGAATGTGTTGTTCACATCCTACATAAAACATAAAGGGTTGCTGTCTCTGTCTTACATGCATTTAAAAAGCTCATTTTAATATTTAATCCTTCTAACAGTCATCTAAATCTCAAAAGGTAAGCAGGAAATACCATATAAAAGACCCAGAGTCTAAAACAAATGTTACTGATATAATCTGGACTTTGCTTCCCTCCCCCACACTTGAAACACCTCACTCTCACCATTCTAGCTTCTAGAAAACACAAACACAGCACAAACATAGCCATCACTTCCTTTATAGCTCAGTGACGTACTTCTAAAATGGAAGTTCTGAAAAGATAGAAGGAAACCCACACTCATAACCCAGGATACATAAATAACTTTTTAAACCCCCCCTAGCTTTCACATTTTTCCCCCTTTTTCAATATGTGTTGTGAATTTTGAAACATATAATCTAAATTATAATGCATTAGGCAAAGCTCACCACTCAGCCAGCCAGTCTAATGACTTCTGGGACTAGGGCGCGTCAGTTGGGGGTGGCACCTCGGGCTGCTAGCTACAGCAGCTGGTGTGCTGGGCAATTCTGTAGCAAACTTGCTAAATCCACTGGCTGGTGCAGCCCTAGGCGAGGCTGTTCACTTGAGTATTGGATGATTCCTTAGCAAAATGAAAAGACTCCCCTTTAGCAGAGATGCGGTCGTTCAGATAGTTCATGTGGGCTTTAAAACGCCAGAAATCACTGGGATGCTTTTTTCTGTATTAATCATGATGAATGTTTTGGACTAAATATTTATGTCCTCACAAAATTATGTTGAAGCACTAACCCCCAGTATGATGGTATAAGGAGTTGGGGCCGCTGGAAGGTGGTTAGGTTTAGATGAGGTCACGTGGGTGAAGCCCCCACGAGGGGCTTTGTCTCCCTTTACCAAAAGGAAGAGACTGGAGTTCGCTCTGTCTCTGTGTGTCATGTGAAGCTACAGCAAGAAGGCAGCTGTCTGCAGGCCAAGAAGAGGCTCTCACCAGACCCTGCCCGTGCTGATGCCTTGATCTTGCACTTCCCAGCCGGCAGAACTGTGAGCGATAAATGTCTGTTGTTTAAGGCACCCAGTCTATAATATTTTGTATAGCATCCGGAGCTAAGACAGTGCGTGTGTCGGTGTCTTTTACATGTGTGTGCACGTGTTTGTCGATTCTGGCCTGCCAGGAGATTAGGTACTCTCTGTTGATCTACTTTTCTGCCCTGTATGATGCTGTGGTTTCTGGAAGAAACACTTCCTGAATTGTAGAGTAGAACTGGAGAATCAGAAGTGAGGGATGGGAGAGGCAGCAGAACATTAAAAAAAAAAAAAAAGCAATACTTTTCCCTTCATTTAATGAAGAATTAACCCTTAGAGATAACCAGGAATGCCAAAAGACTGTCTGGATTCTTCAAGCTCACAGTATAGAATGGGCCTCACACTCTTTCAGTGTTTTTAAAAAAGATTCTTTCCTTTGCTTGGAGTCGTGTTGAGGCTGCTGTAATCGGTCTGAACTCAATTTTAGTGGGAGACTGTGGGCAAGTAGGCAAAGAAAGTGAAGTTTTTCAAAAATTCACCTTTTTTTCTGCTACAGAAGCAATTTCAGAAGCCCTGCCTCCTCTCCTCCTCTTAGGATGTGCTCGGCTAAGTCTGTTGGAAACTCTGGGGCTAAGTAACCCCACCCTGTCTCACAGTCCTGATGGCTTTGTAGACTACCCTTTGGCCACCTGTCCACCACTGCAAGCTGACTCTGCCCAGAGGACCAAGCTGCTCCTCCACAGAGGCTGCTCACATTCCGACCCTCGGTGTTGAGTCGGGAAGTAGGGTCTGCGTTCTCCTCATTGTCCAGAGTCGCTTCCTGGTTATTATGCCTGTTCTCCTGGGCAAACGCTGTCCCGTTCTTCGAGGTTTCATGTCTTTCCTCTGAGTAGCCTCTAGGATCTCCTAGTTGATGACATCGACAAGTCTCCCGGCCGTGACTCTTCACTGACTGATGACTTTGGAGCCTGGGTCACTCTCACCCACTCCGATCCTGCCGTGCTTGTGGCAACGTCCCACTGTGTGGACATGCTGGGATGCGCTGCTTTTAACTCAGCTGCTCCGTCTGCTCACTGCCCCTGACTTTTCTAGGAAGGACTCCATCTCTGAACCCTTGAATTCAGCACTTTATCCCCTCCCCCACCGCTCCTCCCATTACTTTAAATCTACTTTCCCATCAGTCCTCAAGCTTTCTTCCATGGGCCACACTGAAAATTGTCTGTAATGAGGCTGGAGACGAGGGGTACTCGAAATAGGATTTTCTCCTTAATCCTAAATGGGAAATGTAGCTGTTTTCATGAAGTCGGGGAAGTGTGAGCACTTGTTGGTAGGAGCGGGCACTGGGGGAGTGGGAAAGGGGAACAGAGCTGCATTTCATTTATCCGATGACTCCGCAGTACAAGTGTGTGGCCCCTTGGCTCGCAGCGTCAGCATCACTTGGCAAGTTGTCTGAAAACCAAAAATCTTGTGTGCCACACCAGACTGACTGAATGAGACACTTGGGGCTGGGCAGTGAGGGTTGATGGGGAAAGGCATGGTCAACCTTGTTTTGGCAGGCTCTCTAAAAGCTTCTGATGCCTACCAAATTTTGAGAGCCACTAAGCTCAGGAGTTTAGCTGAAAAGTAGTCAGTCGAAAAGCAAGAATGAAAATAACCAACAGACCACTTGGCTTAAGTCCAGGGAAGAACAATCCCGAGGTTTGCTCGTGGAAGGTGCTGGCGCTGTCGGAGCCCGGGCAGGGTGTGCCATCCGTACGGCTTCCACGTGAGATGCAAACTGGGTTATCCCGATGTCAGGAAAAGCTACAGGCCATTGAAGATTTGAGCTAAAAGAACTCCCAGAATCCATCCAGTTACCTATTATTCCAAATGTGGCCCATGGACCAGCAAACATCAGCCTCACCCGAGAGTGGTTAGGAGAGCAGAATCCCAGACCCCATCGCAGAGTGATTTACACGCCCGCCACAGTGTGGAAGCTCTACTCTGGCTGAACTCCTCTGTGTCATATGAGAGGAAACTGAAGCAAAGTGATTTGCCGAGAGCCATAGAGCCAACCAGGTACAGTCTGAAACTCACAAAGGAGGGATTCTAACAATTAACTTTTTCTTTTTTGAAAAGAAATACCTCTTCTCTCGCTCCCTCACTTTCGGAGATGGCCCACACTCTGTCTATGGAGTGTGTACCTACCTTTACTTTAAACTAAGCACCCCCCCCCCCACACACACACAAACCTCGTGGCCTTTCTCTTGCCTTTTGTCTATGGAGTGTGCATCTCTCTGAATAAATCTACTTTTACTCAAAGAAAAAAAATCTTGTTCCAATTTGCCTATATCCTCCCTTACCCTGTGGAGTCATGAGTTCCTGTTCATAGTCATAAAAATTACTGGGTAAGTGACTAATGGGTAGAGGTTGGTAGAGTGAGGATTCCTGTGTTGATTACAATGTTGAACTGGAATTGTTTCTACTTTTAAATATTCTATCTTGACAATCATTGCATTTGGGATGGGGGTGGTATGTGGTGAAAAATTAAAATCAATTTATTATTATTATTATTATTATTATTATTATTATTATTATTATTATTATTATTATTATTATTATTATTAAACAGTAGGTGAGTTAACAATGTGAGGTCCTGGATAGTTGCTGGGAAGGAGAGCCCAGCTCTTCCTAAGAGAGCCATCTTTTCAGGTTGTATTTCCAGGTTCCCGGCACAGAGACTTCCTGGAGGAGCCGCGTGACGGTCTTGCCGAGTCCTGTACATGAAAATACTCCGCTGCCCACACTCACATAGGAAGCAAGTCCTGAAGACGTGCCGGAGTTGCCTACAACCTAGGTCTGGTCCTAAAGCTTGATGTTCTTTTCTCCAGTATGTTCCTGGAATTCTCAGTCCTTGATCTCTTGCTCATTCCCTCAGTGTGGACTTAAAATTTCTTCCGAAAGGTCTCACAATTAATAAGGGCTGGGCAAGGACAAAGAACATGTTGATTTCTCTCTGAGCATTTGCTGTGTCCACAGTGGTCTGACTGAGTCCAGGTTAACCGAGGCACAATTATGGTGTTTGTCTGGAGGAGCACTGGTTTGTATTTTTAAAGTGTTAAAAGAACTTAAATCAAATTCCTGTGATTTTTAGGCAGGTGGAAAATCCTTAATGCAGAGGTGGTGAAAACAAAGTGCCCTGAGCAGGGCTCAGGAGATGAGGCTTCTATTGATTTTATTCCCAGTTCTTAAGCCCCTCGCTGTAAGACCCTGGGCAAATGCATCCTCGCCCTGGATCTTAACTGAACTCTCCTCAAGGGATCCCTGCTAATCAACTTTGTTTCCCATCTTCGGCACGCAGCCTGGCCCACAGTAAGGCTCAATAAAGGGTTGTCAAATAGAATAGGACTTTGTCTCATTTCTAAAAATGAGACTGTTGGATTAAAATAAGACAATTAGCAAGGAATATTCTAGTCTTGACATCATATGACTTCATGGCCTTAGTTTCTAATTTTTAATCATAAAAAATAGCAACATAACATTTACATATCACTTAACTATTTGCAAAACACGTTCACATATTTTATTTCAATAAAATTAATAATCTTGAGATCTAGGTTTAATTGTTTGCATCTTAAGGAAGAACCCGAAGCTAGAGACAGGAGCTAAAAAGTCACAGAGACTGGGTTTAACTCCAAATCTCCTAATTGCAAAGCAAGTGTCTTTCCCACCCACCCTATGTCTTGTCCCACCCTTTTAAGGACCATATTTTTCTTGCCTGTCTCACATCTCTCTTTAGCATCTGCTCCTTTTCCTTCTGAAGTGTGGCATTGCAACACAGCCTGTCGTGGAATTTTAGACGAGAGAATGCAGCCCATTTGAAGAATCTAAGACAGAGCCAGCATGTCCAGCAATAAAAATAACAATGACATTTTGAAAACCTTTGGTCTTTCCATTATCAGCTGTGTTGGTGACTATGCATTTGTAAGGGTCCCATCTTCTTTTGGAAGAGCATTGAAGAGTCCATCGCTCAGAATCCCTTGAGAAATAACCAGACACAGGCATTCTGCTCCCCACAGTGCCCGCCTTGAGTTTCCTGAGGAAGTTTAATGTTAACACTGGGATCAACTTCACTGACACGACGCATTTAATAAGTCAAGTGTAAGTGAATCCAAATTCAGAGAAAGCATGGGAGAGCCCGGTTTTAAACATTCTATCAGAGTTCTTTGGGTAAAGGCTCAATTACATTGAATTAGGCAGCCAGCTAGCAAGGCTCCAAGAGTTCGTTGGCAAATACAATGTGCTCCTTTACAATAGCTCCAAGAACTATAGGTCATCTTCTACTTCTGTTGGGAAAATAACATTAGGGGAACATTTGTAAAGGGCCTATCATTGTCTTGATAAGTTGATACTGAACCTGGTAATCAGTGAAATTGGAGGCATCCTATTTCCTGTTTGAATAGAAGTGAGGCAGAGACACAAAGAGAAAGTCCACCTCAATTTGTCTTAGTGTTTCCTGATTCAGATCTCTCAAGCTCGTGTCTCTTACTTAGTCATACCCTAGGTGTAGCTTCCGGAGAAAGCTAGTGATACAGTGCACGATAAGAAGTCATTATAGGAGATTGGACTAGCCGATTTCTCCTCTATAAAAGCAGGCACACACAATAGAAGGTTTTACTGTGTAAACAAATGGAAAAATCTTTAAGTGGCTTCCTGAAATACATCTTTTGGAATAGTGAAATTTTCTTGGCAGTGCAGTGCAGTATCTTTCAATTACTAAACCCACAGGTACTCTGCTGGGGAAGAGTTCCTAGAACGGGAAAGCTGAACATTCAGAATCATGTTAAATCCTCGGTCCTGGGCAGAAGAGGAAAAAGCATTAGCCTGTGCTGGTTGAGGTGCCTGGATATACAAGTACTCAATTACAAAGGCGTTTTGGTCCACAGCCAACTGGATACACTTTCTTTACGAAGGAGTCATAGGTGCTTTTCCCTTGACTGTTTTATTTATTTATGTTTTTTCTATCGGGGTACTGGGGATTGAACCCAGGACCTCCTGCACGCTAAGCACGACACTCTACCCCTGAGCTGTACCCCCACCACCTTCCCTTGACAGTTATCGATGCCCTCTCTCCAGTGAACAAGAGTATGCATGCTGAGACCTGGGAATTCCACACAGACACTCATGCTGCAATTAATTGTTTTCTTCTTACACCACATGCCACTATTGTCTCCGTTCTACTGAGTAAAGGCCATACCCTGCCGTTAATTTTTCCCCTGGATTTCTTACTTATTGCAAAGGGAGTGCTGCTCCCAAATTAATGGCAGAGAATGTCCCCAGGTATCTGGAGGTTTGCGAGTTTGGTTCTCAAATCCATGCATTAGGCAGTCACGATGTATGGGCACAAGTGACCGCCGGAAGCGTTTTAACCCTCTATCTTCCAAAGTTATGGTCAAAGATGCCCCAAAGTGGTTATCATTTATTTTATGCCTGAAATTTCTTCTTCCCTATAACTTTGTGCTGCGAATTTAATATTGCACTGTTATGTTTCTCTGAGGATGTGCTGTATATACTGTTGAATAGCTATGAGTATCATTGTGCAGCCTCTGATTAGACTTTGATTTCTTTCTTTCTTTCTTTTTTTGTACTCACAGGGCCTCTCTACTACCTAGTTAGGAAAATTGAGGCTTTCTTCCTTGCCCTGTTCTGTTTTACCTGAACTACACTGCAGCCCCAAATACTCACCCAATACCTTGGATTCTTTGGTTAAAAGCAATTCTAGAACAAATGACTATTTCCCACACTTACATGGTTACCAAGTGACTTTTTCATAGAAGTGCTTCTTTGATCTTTACAGCAATCTTAAAGGTGAACTGGCCAAGTATTCTAATCAGTTTTCCATGGATGAGTGTCAGCTATGTATTCTCTGGATCATCAGGACATCTGTTTATCTGATAATAACTATTTTGTTTTAAAGGTGTGTTTAAATTCCAGCTCTACCGCTCAATGGCAATGTAACCAATGTAATCCTCTGGTTTAAATACCTGGGAAAATCCCCTCTCTTTATTTATCTCTAGATTCCAATTAAGTTTAATTTCATTGGAGAATAATTTTCTAGTAACTAGTAAACTTTGTAGCTGGTAGAACAGCAATTGGTTTTATGTTACTTCAAAGGTTAAGGAATATTTTTTATATAATTAGTGGTCATTTGGATTTTCTTTTCGTGAAGTGTTTGTTCAAGTCATTAGCCATTTTTTTCTATTGTACTGTCTTGTTTTTATTTTTTCTGATTAAATTTGTAGTTTCCTTCCACTTGAAACCAGTGTAATGTTATATATTAATTACATCTCAATAAAATTGTAGTTTCCTTATAATTCTCATTCGATGAGAACAGTTATAAAATATTTATGTATTAATTTATTTTAAATAACAATGATAAACCCATATGTTAACACAATGAATATATTTAATGAAAAATACTTACATTTTCAAGAACAAAAATCAACATAAAGAGTGACATTGTTTTATGTTTTTTGCAAAGCTCTTTAATGTTTGGCTTGATGGAAGATAACTAAACCATATACCTACTTCTTCATTCAATTTATTGTGATATTTTTGTTTGCTTGGTATTCAGTGGCACGGATGTACTAGAGTTTATTCATCCATTATCCATATGATGGACTTTCACTTTGTTTCTTGTGTCTTATTTTTTGTTTTTGTCCACATAAATAATGCTGCAATAAACACCCTTGTATGTTTAAAATAAATCAGATAAAAACTTTTTCAGTATCTACTATTTGTTAAGAGCCTAATATAAATTAAGTCTTTTCATGTAAGTTATCTCATTTGACCTTATAATATGCCATGAAAAAGCTAAACTCAGACAGTTTGAGTTAATTACTCCCGAATACGATTTAAGTTATAGATGGGAGAGGTGGAGGGGGGACTCTGGGTTCCCACCTTTGCTGTCTATATCTGGTAGATAGGGCCCAGTTAGGATGGCTGGAACCCTACCCACCTAATAGCAGCTGCTCCCTGAACCATGGTCTTCTGTCTTCTATTGGGGCCATTGGCTTCTGGATCCATGCCCACTCAAAGCCTGGACAACTTCCTTTTAAGATCCCAGGAGCAGGTTGTATAGGGCTGTGCCATCATGTGATGGAGACCGAGAAGCAGTTCCTTCCTTCAATCCTAAATCCAGAGATCTCTGCTCCATGGATCTGTGATGGCATGTTAAGATCTCAGGCTCAGAATATCCTGACTCCTGCTGAGAAATTCAAACTGGTACTGTGCTTTATAAAAATCAAAATGACATTCCTTTGAGGTTGGGAAGGGAGCAAGCGTTCCCCTTTCATGGATGATGGAATCAGCTCATTGAAACATTAAGCAAAATGCTCGAGATCACACGAGTAGTGCACACTCTCCACGTGGGTAAGAAAGTGTGTGGAATCAAAAGTGCCACTAACGTTCCTGGGGCCATTCCTTTTATCTGCCTTGGCTTTTGTGGAGTAGAGCATGCTACTGAAAATAGACTTTCATGTTCTGAGAGGTCTTAAAATGCAGATTTGATTAAGGCTCTACTTTCATACTGTTCAGAACTGTTCTGGAATTCTTCCAGGTGAAACTTTCGTTGGCGTCGTTTTATATTGTTTATACCCTTCAAATAGGATATAAAGCCGTTTACAAGAGAGGCATATATATTGTTGAAACTATTACAATAAGAATAAAACCCACAGTAAAATTCAAGTAAGAGAGCAAGGTTTTTTTCTTCCTACCTGCCTGCCTTCCTGCCTTATTTGCTTCCTGAATAATTGTCCAAAAGCTACCATGTGGGGCTGACTGAGAGAGGTGTCCATGAGGGGTTAGGGAGGCTGGAGGGCAGAAACATGAGTTGTCAGAGTCTGCATGGACTGACAAAGGATGTCCAGTGAGCGGATGATGGCAGTGGTCCAGACTGAGGTGTTGGAGCCTGGGTGAGGAGATGATCAGGTACAGGAGAGATTAGAGTAATAAATAAAACAAGGGTAACATTTAAGTTTATTGGTTAATATAGTAAGGATAACAGAAACCAGGTTTCTCATTACTGGAGAACAGAGGTAAATAGACGGAAAGAGAGAAAACTTGAATTAACTGTGATGTTGAATTGGACCCAGATGGATATGGGTCTGGGAGCAATGACACCCCAACAAGGAGCACATTTGGTGCCCAGACCTTCATTTCTTAAATACAATTTCCACTAAAAGGAACCAGGGCCACTTGGAAAGATAGCAGGTTTTACGTTTGGGATGGGACAAGCAAAGACATCACCCTGGAGCATCTTGTACCAGAAACTGAGGACGTGCTCAAAGAATGGTGAGGCCATGGCAAGAGGAAACAGACATTAGGGTGAAGAGGCTCTTACTGGCCAGATCTGGGTAATCTGAGCTTCAAAATAGCCGGTTCACTTATAAATATACAAATGAATAAATGGTGAAAAAAGAGAAGTCTTGCTAACTAATAAATGTAGAATTGATTAAATTAGAAAAAAACACCGTTTGTTAAACATCAATGGATAAAAATATAAGTGGGTAAAAGTTTGGTAAAGAATGAAATGTTTTCCTTATCTCAGAATATCTCCCCCTAAATGCTTACTAATTACAAAGAGAAGCTTTACAGTGAAGAAATGTGGCCAACTCTACCTTCATCACATGATCACAGATAACATCAATAATGGAGCAGCTCAAAATCATGCACCACTTAGTAAGATGCAAAAAGAAGAAATAGCAATAGAGCTTACCTTCTGGAACATTTAAGCCATACATTTAAAAAAATCAATGTATTTAGAAAGAAATATTAGACAAACCTAACTTAGTGGACATTCTAGGAACTGGTCTGTATTATTTACAAGTGCCAAGGTCAGGCAAATCAAGGAAGACATAAGGAACTGTCTGAGAATGAAGGAGACTAAAGAGATGTTTCAGCTAACGGAATGCATAATGGTGGAGATCTTTCTGCTACTGGAGACGTCATGGGAACAACTGGCGAAACTCAAGTGGAATCTGTGGATTTGATGATGATAATATGTCAAAGTAATTTCCTGATTTTGATGATTTTCTGGAAGTTATATAGGAGAATGTCTTTGTAGTAATTATGTACTAAAATATTCAGAAGTGATGGGGAATAATCATGTTGGTAAGCTTACTCTCAAATGGCTCAGAAGAAGATGTTTATATTTTGTATATACTTGCAAATGTTCTATAGTTTAAAAATATTTCAAATCAGAAAAATAAATAAATGAAAGGGCAAGGGGAGAGTTGTATCATAATGTCTTAGTAAAACTGTACTCGGATTACGCATGATTTAGCTTTGTGTTCCACTGGTCAGTGCAGCAGGGTGAACAATATTTGGGAGCAGAAGAGCATGTTCAGAGCAGCAGACTCTGGTTTGATACTGGTAACACCTCTAGTTATGGTTCTTCCAAACGATGACTCGATTTGCATAGACAGTTATTTTCTGTTATTATACCTTCTTCCAGATGATTTTTCTGATAGTTTTAGTCATATTCCAAAGTAGTTAAGTTTCCAGATAAACATGTCTCTAGCCAGCGAAGCCATCACTTTGCCACACCCTGGCACTGCACGGTGGTTTTGTTTCTTTTTGGTCTGGAGATGGGTATTGCGTGCCAGGGTATGTGAACAGTATACATTTAGATAAGAAAAAAACCACAATTGTTGGCATTTTTACCTTTAGATAATAGATCTTTCTGATCTAAAGTTACATTGTGCCATGACTTATCTATTTGGGGAATTGAAAAGTCATTTGTGGATAATTATGAGGTTGTGACAATTATGTAAGGAGGGTTGGTCGCATTACACAAATATTAAGCCATTTTCATATGTCAAACCCAAATACATCTCACAATAAGAGCCATCTTTTATTAAACACCTGTTATGTGTAGGGACTCTGCCTACATGCTCTCCAACCCTAGGCCAACCCTACAGAGCAGGCGTAAACGTGTGTCTGCTTTGCAGGTGAGGACGCCCAGCGTCGGGGAGGCCAAGTCACGTGTCTGAGCATGAGGATGGCGTGAGATGGAGCTGAGCTTTAACCCGCAATCTGACTGGGTCTAAAGCCCAGTCCTTTCCCCACAATATCTGTAGTTTCTGTAATCGGTTTTATTTTACACACTCAAGGGGAATCAAGCTTTAAGTCAGACCCTGAGAATAAAGCTCAGTCTCTAAAGTCTTTAAGCTCAATACTTGGAGTGAAAGGTTGCTCTCAGTCCTCAGTACTTGCACACAAGAAATAGATGCTCCGAGGACCTGGGTTAACTGAGGACCTGGGTTAAGTCTTGTTTTCAAATGAGACACAGAGCTGCCACGGTAGCTTTTCTGACCCACCAAAGCATTTCAGAGAAGGGCATGCATTTTGAAACAGCTCTTCCCGTTTAATCTCAAGTTCTAAAGCATGGTTATCCTTTCTCCTGGTTAAAATGAGGTGCGAGGTTCTTGACAGGTCCAGATGTCTATGATTCACGTTGGGTAGTGTTTCAGTCCAGACTGAGAATATGGCACCACCTTGGGAATCACATAGAACCTGTGTGTCAGGAGAACCTGTGATGCATGTAATCCCGGGATTTGGACTGTTCTCCTTCCCTTGGTGTGATGGAGATAGCCAGCACCTTGGCTTTGGACTTAGACGGACTCAGATTCCAGCTCTAATCTGTGTTTAGGAATTACATGTGCATGCACGTGTGTTATCACCACTTTCATTCAAAAAAATAATAATAAAGGAAAAAAAAAACCAGAAGGGAAATTTGAGGTGGCTGGAGCTGACTCTGGCTTTGTATGCTTTAAATCCCCTAGGTATTTGTTTCCTCACTTGTAAAAATACCAGTGATGATGATATTTACTTCATAGAACTAATAATAGTATGGTGGACCCTTGACCAATGGTGGCAGAATTAGGGGAGCCAACCTCCCACCCGCTGCACAGTCAAAAATCCAGCTGTAAGTTTGCAGTCAGCCCCCTATATATACATGGTTCCAATTCCACGGATTCAACCAACCTCAGATCGTGCAATACTGTAGTACTTACTATTGGAAAAAAAATCCAAGTGTAAATGAACCCGAGCAGTTCAAATCCTTGTTGTTCAAGGGTCAACTGCACCTAACGCATAGGGTAGTTCTTAGGTTTCAAGGAGTTAGTGCATGTAAGGTGTTTGTAGTGATGTCTGATTCACAGGAAGGCTTTATGAGTATTTGTTATTATCACTATTAATATATTTGAAGGGATTGACACATAGAAGTTGCTCGTAAGTGATAGTTTTCTTTTCAGCTCTTAAAAATATTAGAATAAGTATACAGAATTTTTTTGCAAATTGAAATATAGTTGATTTACAATGTTGTGTTAGTTTCTGTGCTGTGATGCAGTTATATGTATATACATATTCTTTTTCAGATTCTTTTTCATCATAGGTTATTACAAGATATTGAATATAGTTCCCTGTGCTATACAGTAGGATCTTGTTTACCTATTTTATATATAGTAGTGTGTATCTGCAAAGCCTGAACTCCCAATTTATCCCTCCCGTTCTTCCCCTTTGGTAACCAAAGTTTGTTTTCTATGTCTGTAAGTCTCTTTCTGTTTGGTAAATAAGTTCATTTGTATCATTTTTTAAATATACCTTTGCTCCAAGGATCAGTATAGCTGTTAGTGATCAGCGATCCACCCACGTTACTGCAGATCAGAAGCTACCCTGGGCATTTGTTTTGGATGCTGCCGACGGTGATGTCATGGACTATTGATATACTGGTAAGTCATTCTTGCAAGCTACGTTTGACACATGGATTGCTTTCATCTTGTTATTGTGTTTCTGTGCAAACAATCTTTATCCCTCAGGACAGGAAATCACCCATGTGGAATAAAGAACACCTTCTCGATGTAGCTGTATAATTATCTGGAAGGTAAGGATTGACAAATACTGGCTTCATTGAAAGTTCTGTGGTAATTTAAGAGTTTGAAACATTTTTGAGATATCGACAGTCTCTTTTTTTTTGGTTACCAGGATTTCCTGGTATTAATGTTTGGGCCTGTTCTATGGAAGAGTGATTTGAAGTCATGGTTACTCACAGCATCATTAAATTTTGGCTCTATGAGAAACATTAGTTATCCTCTAATCCAGGGAGCAGCAAACAATGGCTCACAGGCCAAAACCAGCCTGCCACCTGTTTCTGTATGGCCTGAGAGCTAAGGATAATTTTTAGAAAAAAATTAGGGGAATAGTTTTGGGGGAAAAAAGCAAAGAAGAACATGTGCCAAGTCATATCTGACCTGTGAAACCTAAAAAAAATACTTACTCTTTGGTCCTTTACAGAAAATGTTTGCTGACATCCCAGCTCTAATCCAGCTCTCTCATTTAAAAAAAGAAAAAAAAAAAAAAAAAAAAAGGAAATTGAGGCCAAAGGAAGTTGTGTGATTTTACTGAGGGTAATTCAGCTCACGGAAGACACAGCTAGAGCTTGAGCCAACTCTCCTGACTCAGCCTTGAACTCCAGCAGCCTTGAACTCCAAAGCTCTTCTCCTCCCAGGGCTTTTTTTACCCAGCTAATAAGAATAATTGCATTTAAAATGATAACACCAATATTTTAAACTTATGTGACATCTCCTCCCTGAAGAGCTTAAAGCACCATCACCTGGACTGAACCAATTCTGCCACTGTGAGAATTGCTTCTGGGTGATAAACTAGACTCCTCGGTAGCAACAGCAATTATACATTACAGATTATAGGTTATTACCTATTATCAGGATTAAAAATGTCTTCAAAAGGTAAGAAAGAAACATATTTAACTTGTTTATAAGAAGCAATAAGATACTTAATAAAAGAATCACGTTGTCTTTTTAGGTTCCCAATTGAATTACCAACACCCCAGACTAAAGGACTCAGAACTTCCATGTTAATCTAAAGGTTTGAGCTTTGTGAGATAAAGGTGGAGACTGGTGGTGGAGAGTTTCAAAGACTATTTGGGATATACTCAAAATTTATGGCAAGTTTTCATGAAATTATCATTTTGAATTTAAACGACGGATATTTGGAAATCATTTGAAGCATGACAAGGAAATTGCATACCTTTGGATGATTCTCCAAGCTTGCCCATTTTCCCCTGCCAAAAAAAAAAAAAAAAAAAAAAAAAAAACTCTTTGTGGGTTGAAGATAAATTTTTGGTGCGTTTTTCCACAAGACATTTGAGATAAAGCATACTTCAGAAAAGAATGCCCAGTAATTTATGGTTTGTCTCTTTAATTTCAACTTGTTCTAGTTCTTTACTGAAATGTCAGATTATTTTAATATGTGAATCAAATATTTCTAAAAATTTAAGATTGCTAACTCATTTAGTTTCTGGTACACAATGTGTTTCTTATCCAATGTTTTGAAGTCCAGTTTTTGTCATAATGTCTTTTACTGATTTAAAAAGTAAATCCCAAATGTTTCTTGAAATCAAAACTCCAAACTAGATGTATTATCAGCATTACAGTAGTTTTGATCAGCATTCACTCTTTGCAAATGATGCAAATATAATTGGGGTGTAATCGGGAGGCATGCATTAGGTTGTAACTGAATGGAGATGCCCCCATTAAACTAGCAAACAGGCACATTTCCTGGAGTGTCTCTTTAGATTCTTCCAGTATAAACATTTCTCAGATCAGCTAATAGTTGATAAGGAACTCTTTAACTACGTGGATTTTAAAATATTGCTTAAAAAACTAGAAACATGCAAATTTAAGCACATAAAAATGCTCTTTAGGCTTGATCCATTTCTCAAAAGAGTGACTTGAATTGACACTTACATATTCTATATATGCTTATATGTATGAATATCCTTAAATACTATTAAATATAGCACAAAAATATGTTTTTTTTTGTGATTTCAGAATATCTATAGCTGAATACATTATAGCTATATCTTATAGATATTTAATACTTTTTTTCCCCCTCAATTTCTAAAATTTAATGGGGAAAAAAAAGGAATAGGCCTATCTTTCCAACTCATTATAAAAAATTCAGTGAGATGCGTTACCCCAGACACAATATGCTCCAACCTATACTGCACTAAATTACAGTCGGTATTATTTAGACATATATGTTTGGAAACTGCAAAGGACATGATGAGTGTGGGAGAAAATAACTACATATGTAATTGAGCAAATTTCTGGATATATTACATGTCTTGGTCAAACCTAGGTTAGGAAGCTATTTAGAGCCCACTGCTTCAGCCACAGACTGTTTATTCCTCACGCGATGCTAATCACAGTGACTGTGCTGTCTCTGTTATGTCTGGCAAAGCAAATTGTAAGAAGTCAGCTCTGGCCAGGACAGCCAGGGGAAGACACATGGTAGAAAAAAATCCATTTTGCGAGGATGCCTTTTCCAGGCTCTTTATTAAGGTTCTCAAATTATGGGAGATAAAATTAAAAATCTCTATGTCTGGGTATCTTCAGATCTGCCAATCTTAGTTTGGTATTTAGAAAAATGAAAGCAAGTGATTATTTTTGTATTGTTTAAATACATTTGTCTTTTTAATTGTTTTTATTTCCCCCTTGACATCAGACTTTTGGCTAATTATACTCCCCAGAGAGATGGAAGACATATCCAGGAGCTACAGAGTGGATGCTTCTAAAATTACACTCGGCATGACAAACATGGTTTCCTCCAAGACCCGCCGCACAGTCTGTGCCCAGAGGAGACAGTGTGGCTCTTCAGGGCAGCCACTGTGCTCTGTGCACTGGGAACCGTACTCCTAACTAACCTTCTGCTCTTGGGTACTTGTTTCAAGATAATCTTTCCTCCATACTGGTCTCCTGACAATATTCTCATTTCAGGAATAATCTCTTATGAGTTCTGGACAAGTTCAGACTGAGATGGAAATTTCCTTGCATCTAAGCCCATTTTATGGCTGTAAAAGCCAAGGCAAAGCATCTCCTTTCTCCGAAGTCATACATTGATCCACTTTGTGGGGAAAACTGTGGTTCAACATCAACCACGAAGGCCTAAAATACTCTTTCTGGGTGTTGTTCTTCTTGAAGTTGTTGCACCCTGAGGGTGCTTCAGAGCGAAGGGCGCATATGCTCAGAACTGAATGTTTAATATTCTTTACTTAAGAGTACAGTTTGTAACCAAACGAATATTTTAGGGATTAATAACTTAACTGAGCCAAAGTTGGTCTTACCCCTTTAAAAGGGGTTCTATTTGATTGACAGCACTGGCATGTTACTGCCTTCACATTAGAGATCCGTACAGTTGTACCATCGTTTAGGGCACTTACAGCAGGCAGTACCTCCCATTTCCAAAATGTTTTAATTAACATTTTTTTAATTCCAGTTATATGATTTTTTTTTTGGTAGGGAGTGGCCAGAACATTTAAATCAATGTCTGTACATTTCATTGTTCCGTGCACGATTGCCGCAGTGTAAACAGGCTACTGGAGAATGCTTACCTAGTTTTCCCATTGATTTTCTATTCACCATGATACTGTGATTATATATTACTTGGTGTTTGCCTTTATTATTCCCCCAGATATTAACTGTGCTATTTTAAAGCATTTAATTCTATGGTGTAAACCTTAATCCCACCGCTGGGCACTAGCCTGTGTGTCACATTGTTACAGTTCACTCCCTGTTGTAAGTCTAGGGAGGTTGCTGCTTTTATTTAGGCAAATAATTGGGTGCTGAATTCATCTTAGGTTGGAAAAACAGATCCCCTTTCATTCACTGAGCAGACCCCGTGTATATCCCTGAGATGTAGTGTCCTGTGGCTGAGGCTCTGTGTGAATATCTCTCCTGTAAAGTGGTGGGAGAACTAATTGTGCACTTCTTTCTAACCAATAAAATTCAGAAGCGGTGCATTGTAACTCGGTTTGCAATATTTCCCCCAATATTTTCTTAAAGCTTCATGTATGGAAAGTGTCTTTGTTTTCACTTCATTTTGCATTTTGCCAAGAAAAAGTGACAAAACAGTGCTTATCATCTTCCTTCAAAACATATGGCATGTGCCCACGGAATATTAAATGATCTTTTACAATGACAACAAATGTTGTGATATTTCATCTGAAACTCCCAGAATGTAAGGTTTCTTGAAGCAGGCAGGAAAAGCAGAAAGATGGTTCAGGGGGATTGGTTTGCTGGTAGAGATGGTGATGGAAACATATGCTACTTCAAGTCTGAAGGAGGGTTGTGTGTATATGCACGTGTAAGCGAGGCGGGTAGAAAACATTGTTTGGAATCATGGATCTTAAGTCAGATTCTGCAGCCAGTCCAGTGTCCCCTGCTTTAAGAGAGATAAGAAATCAGAGTATACAAAATTACATTGTCTTTTTTTCTATTACCGCTCACTGTAGGCGGAACAATTTTCCAGTGATCCCAGGTTACTGAGAAGAGGGCTTCCTGCTTTTCCTCTTTCCTCTTACAAACGTCTACCCAGCAACAGAGGAGTCCTTTCTTGATCTACAGGTTGGGAGGAGGACCTGGGTGTGTCTGACTTGGCCTTTCCTTCTTGTCTCCTTGGAATCCGCCTGCCCCCACACCAGTGTTTCTGCTCTTTCTGCCCCCGTGTGATAAGCACACTTTGTTCAGGTCCAGACTTGCCTTCTAGGGGCACCTCTGCAGCTCCAGGTCTCTCTTTCCTCTTTCCCTCTTATTGGCACTCAGCAGTGTTTTCCTTTTTAGTTGGCCTGGTAAAAACATCTACTCAGCAGATCCAAGCTCTTTCTTCAGTGGATGGTCCCAGGTTCAGACCAAGGCGGGTGAGGGTAACACCAGTGGAAGGACGTCTGATCTTAGCAACAGGTTAAGCCATAGTTCCCACTACATTTTTTACCAACAATAAAGCTGCAATGTTGATCCTTATCTGTTTGTATTCAGGATCCCTCTTCTAGTTGGTTTTTTGAAGGAAACACACATTACTATTTACTGCTTCTTAATAGTCCAACATTCACCATTATGACGAAATGTTATTTGCTGTTCACATTCGTACTGAACTCCTCAAGAACAGCTGCTATTAATAACAGATCCCTGAGAACAAGTTATTTTTTTAACACCACAACACTTCTTCCGTATTAATATTTATCTAGATAATAAAGAAAGACCAGATAACATTTTATTTTTTAGAAAATCCTAGTTTTAAGTATAGTCTTAAAATTGTAATCTTAATCTTCTGACTCTCACCTCCTCCTTCTCCATTGATGCATATCAATTGGGAGGTTTATAATGCTTAATGAAAGACAAGAAAAAGAAAAATGTTAGTGTTATATTAATAATAACAGTATCAGTTAGTGGGTTCAAACTAATTTAATTACTTTCTGTGACAATTAGTATTGCACAGAGAAATCAGGTATCAGTATTTTCATTGCTAAGCAAATTATTTCAAAAGAAAAAGACATTCTTTTCTTCACCAAATATATATGGAGAAACTTTCATGTGCTAGGTGTTGTGCTGGGTTCTGTGGTTACATCAGTGAAAATAGAGATTAAAGTCTTGACATAAAGACAAAAAGCTAGGAATTTTTGTCCCCAGGGAAACTCACTTTCTAACGATGAGGAAGAGGTAGTTTGTAATAAAGAAGCATCTATAGCTTTGGGGGAGGTGAAAAGTATTAGGGAAAATAAATACTTCAGAGTAAGGATGATTGGGTGGGCAGTGACAGTGTCGGAGCTGCAGTTTAGATGGGTCAGTCAGTGTAGGCTTCACTGAAGAGGTGCTATTTGAGCAAAGATTTTAAAGAGGTGAGGAAGCAAGACTTGTGGCTACTAGGAAGCAAGACTTGTGGCTACTATTGCAAGTAGATGGTACAGCCATTGTGCAAAGGCTCTGAGGAGGGACTGTGTGTACAGAGAGCAGGGAAGGATGAAGACAGGGAGGGAGGGTGAGAGGGTGGGAGGGAATGTGATCAGAAAGAGGTTGGGTAGTGAGTTTTGGTGCCTTGTAGGCATCATGAGAATGTTGACTTATTGTCAGAGAGAACAGAAGGCCATTGGAAGACTTAATAGAGGAGTAATACATGACTTAAGGTTTAATAGGAACTTTCTGGCTGCTGTGTTGAGAAAATAGATTTTTGGGAGTCAAGAGGGCAAGGAGGGAGATTTGTTAGGAGGGTCTTGTGATTATGAGGTGAGAAGTAATGGTGGCTAGATCAGGTGACACCAGTGGAGGTAGAGAAGTGGTTGGATTTCTGATATGTATTGAAAGTTGAGCCAAAAGGGTGCACTGATGATTGGATGTAAAGTGTGAGAGAAACAGGCAAGTCAAGGACGGCTCCAGGGTTTTGAGTTCACTCGACAGCTAGATTTTTCTATTTACTGAGATGGGAAAAGTGGTGGGCAGAACGGGCTGGTAGGAAGGGATAAGATCAGGAATTTCGTTTTAATTAGACCTTAAATTTGGAATGTTCATAGAAATCGAAGAGAAGATGTTGAATATGCTGTTGGATATGTGAGTCTGGAGTTCAGGGGAGACGTCTACATTGGAGACACACATTTGGACATTGTCAGCATAGAGGTGATATTTGAAGCCCGAGTATATTCTCTGATAGAACACTCTCAGTGCTTGCAAAAGGGAGACTTTGCAATGTTCTGTGAAAGTTGAGCTTTTCTTCTCAGTCAAGTTTGAGATTCCAGAAAGGTTAGCATTTTAAAAGGGAACCATTGAAAGACAAACATTTTTCTTGCTGAAAAGTGATATTGAAGGAAAAAAAAAATTGCCCTTTGATACCATATGCACCTTGCTTCTGCAATTAAAATGGAGAGGATTCAGAGAATCCAAGATTAATTTAGAGAATTCAGAGTCAGGCAGGTACCAGCTTCTACATCCTGAAGTTCTCTTAATTCTTTGCAACTCTCTCATACTTTCGTGACCATGCCCTAGACTGGCCTGTGGCCAAGATCAGAGGTCTCGCAGGTTCCATGGCCAGAGGAAAAAATGACTCTTCTGCTTAACAGTCAGATCTACTCAACTTTTGTGATGCATTTATTTATTGTACAAAAGTAGTTACTAGACGCTACACGGCAGGACTGAGTTAGTTAATTCCTCCAAAGAGCCTAATGCAGTCCTAGGGAGTTTCCACATTGGGAGACTCTGACTCAAAATAACAATCCACACAAGACTTTCTGAGTCAGAAAACTATTTAAAGAAGAGTGTGCTAAACAGTAATTCCAATAAATACTGGAACATTTTTTGCTTTTGAGCATACGGCAATAGAAAGGGTGAAATAACTATCTTCAGATCACACAGCAAGATGGGTGCAGAGAGGGACAAAACCGTGGAGTTTCTGCGTTTCAGCTCTAGGGTCAGGCCCTTGGTGACATGTCTCAAAGAGCCACACCTGAATGACATTGTCAAGTTGGCTTCCCCCGGGATTTGCCTCTTTGGCACAAAATCATGTAATATTACACTCCTAACAGAGAGGCCTCCATCAGGAGCCTTAGAAATGCTGTTGGAATGCTCAGTGCCCATCAGAAAAGAATGCCAATTAAAAAAAAATTGCATAGAACAAGATTTTGCCAAGCCTCAACTTAACATAATTTTTCTTGGAGAAATCATCCTTAAAACAATCAGGGAATATTTCCTGTTTAAAGTGGCTGCCTTCTTTCACAGAGATTTGAAAATGCCAGAGAGGTGAATATAAAACTGGCACTCGGCACCTGGCCTGGGTCAAAGGACAAAGGTCAAAAGCTCGAAGGCTGATGAGAGGCTGACTCACCGTGAAAGGTGAAGAGAGAAAACTGGTCATGTCCAGGTCCAGGTCTGTGCTTTCAGGGATGCCCCTGGCTTTCCTCCCTTTTATAATGCAAACTGGAACCTGTTTTTCTTCTCCTGTTCTGTTGAGCACCAGCTCCATAGAGGGGCTTGAGCTGAGCTGGGTGGGAGAACGGAGGTCTTGGGAGATGGAAACCAAGACAGCGCTGGGCATGCATCCTGGCAGCAGATTGGCCCTTCCCACTCAGCGTTTAGCCTCGCACATGTGCACTATTTGAGTGCGTGTCACTGGTGAGCTGGGGATCTGTTCCTTCAGAGAGCGCAATCTGGGAACAACTCCTCTCATTTACATGGAGTGGAGTAGAGGGAATACTAATTAAGTCTGTCTACCAGTTACACATCCATCTTAATAGTCTATACTTTCACCAGGCAGGAAGGTCGAGGGTAGGGGGAGCCAAGTCAAGAGACTTTCTGAGGTTCTTTCCTTCCAGCTCATAGAACTCGCGTTTTAAGAGAATTGAGACAGTGATTTTAGTCAGACTCACTTTATCATTCTTTCAAATGGCTTAGTCTGGAGGTGGGCACCCTGGTGTTTTGGGTCCCACATGGAAGTGAAGGAAACTGTTTCTAACGTTGGTGAAACTATGTTTTCTAAACCAACAGCCTGCTGAGGCGTTGTCCAAGAGCAGAAGACACCAGCTTTATCGTTCCGTTCCTAAAAAACTGTATCAGCGCCTGGATGGATTTGATTACATTTGCCTTAATGGGCCACGCAGGTGCCTGTCAGGTTCCCCGGGGTGAAGCTAGGACGAGAACAGCTTTGGGAAACTGCTGCCACTGCCAAGTGAATAAAGGCCTGATCTGACATCCAAAAAGCACCCATTTGCTCTCTCCAGACCTCACATAAGTTTGTTAAATTGGGAAAGCCCAGCAGGTGGTGTGTCTGAGATCTTTTTTTCTCTCTCTCTCTCTCTTTCTCTTCTTCTTTTGCACTTGATTCTTGCTGTTCTTGCCAAGGCATGATGCTTTGAAACTGACACAAAGAGGGCCGAAGCCACTCAGTCAAATCTCGCATCTCAAAACAGAGGGCTGCCTCTCTTCAGGAGGGAAACAGTAGCCCTCGGGATGCAGTAATTGCTCCCTAAGTAGCCCTGCCCCTCCTCCCTGGAGGGGATTTTAGTTAAATGGCCCTGAGGTTTGTGCCTCCAGCTACTGAAGAGCTCTTACCTGCTCAGGGTACAAACAGGACCGATGGGAAGAAAACACAGGAACTCCTTCGAATTAAAGATGGTGTTCCTGCTACATGCACGTGCCTCTCTGTGGAAATACACACCAGCATTCCCACAGTGAGTATTTACTCACCCTCCTGTCTGCATCCACTTCCCTCCATGTGGGCCCAGCCCGAGGGCACCTTCGTTGCCTGCCTCCTGGATCAGCTGACAGCTCTCTCTCACAGCTGGGCTGGCCGGCGGGTCTCCTCTAAACCTCGCTGGCGCTGTGCATGCTTCTGGCTCTTCATGCTTTCAGACGGGGGCCTTCCCTTCTGCTCGCTGTCTGCATTTGTGTTTATCTGCTCCCTTTTCCCTAGGCAGCCCCCAGCCTAAGCCGTCTGTGGCTCTTAATGCGGTTCTTGACCTGCCTCCAGGCTTTGGTCCATGTTTTTCCAACATTCAAATGAAAATTAAAACCATCCTTTGTCAAGGAGCCTTCAATGCTACAAGGAAGGCCCTTCAGACGTATTTAGTTCTATCTCACCAGTGCACTCGTCCTACCTGAAGTCCATGGCAGCCAGGAACTTGGTCTGTCTCCTGTTTTTCACCTGAATCCTGGAAGCCCCCTGTCAGTGCACTTTTCACATCAGCGCTCTGGGAGACTAGTCGAGATTTGATGCTGGCGGCTCCACCTCTTGTCTTTCTCTCCAGGACCCTCCCTGCTCAGGACTTGGCAGTAACGTTTTCACCATTGGATGAAAACACAGCATCTCCTTCTTTGTGCTTAGGTATTTAATCCAGGCAGGGGCTTTGGGGAAGGAGATGGGACTCGGACAAGGGCTTCTTCAGCAAGGCTGAAACTGACTGAGCTCTAGAGGAGAGACATGGTCTGCAGCCTCGATCGACTATTTCTCTGGTCTTCTGTGGTCCATTTCTGTTCTGTCACTAAATCCGCCACTGCGGATTTTCACCAGAGCTGGAGTCAGGGATTAGGAAGGAAGAGGGAGGAGGGCAGGGAAGTCTTGAGGATAGACAGGAGGGAAAAAGGATTATGGAGGCAGCCACTCAGGGTGTATGGAAGGTGGGTTTGCATCCATCAGGAGCTGCTTGTTGGTGAAGCTCACAGATGGGAGGGAGGCCTCCACTCCACCTGGTGTCAGCCAGAGCTCACTGCTGGGGGCCTCTCCTCACTCCTGCCTCACAAAGCTCTCCTCTGTGTGAGATTAGCCCCACCTTTCTAGTCCTGTGTTCCCCTCAGACAAAGACCCATAATTACCCTAAGCTAGGATGGAGCTGGGATCTACACAACCTTTGACAACTGTCTCCTTTGGGGAGATTTCAGTATTCTCCGAGTATTAACATTCTTGGGCATTTGGAGCCTGGGAACTTTCTTAATCCAATACATGCCAATGGGTGGTCCCTCCAAGCCCCTCCCATTTGGGCCCACTGGACTTCAGCAAATCCCAAGGGTGGGGTTGGAAAAAAGGGAAATGCATTTGGACTCTTGCTTACCTCCACTAGTTTGAACTATTCATAAGAAAGAGAAAGAACTCATTAATTACTAAACCTTGACGTTATATGGACCTTTTGTTTTTTGAATTCATTCTGTTAGAAGTGTTTACTTAAAAAAAGCAAAACAAAACAAAACAAAACCCATGAAAACCCCAAACCCAAACTACTATATCATTCAACATTGCAAGAACTCATTTCATGTTTATAATCATTAAATTAAAAAAAAAAACAGAATGAACCTTTCAAAATGAGTAATTTTTTATTTGAATTCTATGTTCTTATGTATTATGTAACAATTAGTAATTATGTGATGGATAATTTTCTTTGGAACAGTTCCTGATTCCATTACTCAACTACTCGATCGACCAGTAATTATGAATCATATCTTTAATTAGCTGCTGCTCTTCAGAAACATATGAAAGCCAAGGGCATAAAGTAATTGGCATAAAAGTTTTCCTAATTAATTTATCTGTCCGTGTAAGTAACCAGGGCTAGAGTCTGGGGATCATTTATAACTCTGCGAAGGCCAGCCCTAAAACTCACTGTCGAAGGAGATTTATATTTGTGAATTATAAAAAGACAACAAGCCACAAAGTTGCATTATCCCCCAACTCTAACAATACAATCCATAATGTGCTGCTCAGAGATGAGCAAAAAGTTCCTATTGATCCAATTCATTTTCATCATATCCTCCAGTGAATCTTTCAAATCTCTCTTGCCTTTTCCTCATTCAACATTGTAACAGTAATCAAGCACATTAAGCAATTCATTAAACAAGAGCCCCGCTGACCACAGGGAGTACTGCAGCTAACATTCATTAGGCAGCCAATAACTTTATTTAAGTAGCAAAGGGCTTGGGAGTAAAACCCAGCTCCTTTGTCTCTCTGTGCGGGAATGTGCATTTCAGCAACTAGCAAGCCACACACCCTCTGGTCTACAAGGTGCTTTCAGATGAGGATCTGTCTCTGCACAGAGCGAAATTAGGGTGGGGTGGAGGTGCCCTGACAATGTTCTCTCCTTGCCAAAAAGGCAGTCCAAGACTTAGCTCACTGCTGAGCATGGCTAGGGATGATTTATGTCTAGTCTGGAAATGCAATGTTCAAATATTGATATTTGGGTGCCAGATTTTCAGACCTGACTTTAGAAATGCTAAATGGTGGTTGTATGGCTTCAGAGAAACCTAGCTGGCTTTGTGTGGTAATAAAAGTGATGGATGCATTTGCTTTCTTGACAACAGAGAGAGAACTGAAATAACAAAAGCAAGTAGCACAAATTGTTTCTTCAAACCGTCATTGGAGGCATCCTAGAAAAGTCCTACACGGACTTCTGCGGTTGGATTGGGAGGGGATCTGGGGAGATGGTGAAGGAGGAGGTGACAAAAAGTGGCACCAAGACTGTACTTTTCAGAGAAAGGGCACCTTGCCAGTGTCCCCTTGAGGTGTGGGTTTCTTACGCTGCTGAACTTGAGCTTTATTCTTTCTCTGGTGAACTTTTTCTGTATGGAACAAGTTGAGAATGTTGTTATGTAGGTTAAGTCTTCATAAAGTACACCATCCATGGTTAGAGAAACTATTTTCAGAAAGGATTATTTTTTTTCCTCGAGGGGACCAAAGGAAATCCCTTTTTCACAAGGTATTATTTTATTGCCTGAAGAGTCTTGGAAACATATAAGAGAGTTGCATTTTAAGATGTTCTCTCCTCCTACCTCTAAACGCTGGGCTATGTGTCAGGATTAACCTTCATTTGATAAGTTTCCCTCCTAATTCACAAAATGCGGTTCTCTTCTAAAACTTTAGTCTCCTGGGTGAGGTGTTGGCATCATTCTCTCTAGACCGTATCTATTGATGAAGCTACTGACATTGTGCCATCAGTAAATAAAGAGAAATTGTCTTGGTTTTAGACTCTCCTCTGCAGTACAGCTAATAAAAGCACGCGGCACAGCATGTTGGACGTATGATTCCCTCCTCTGCACGCCAGGTTGGAGATCTGGGTTGAGAACGGGGCTCAAGGCCTGTGCCTGGGTCATTGCTGAGCTCATTCTCTCCGAGTTTTTGAGAAGAGGACTTCTATGTGAGGCGTGAAGCAGGGCAAAGGGAGGGGAAGTTTTAAGACCGAGATTCAGAGCTGGGTGAGAATAAACCACGATGGGAGTGATGCTTCCAATAAATAGCAAGGACTTAAAATCATCACCTTTAGAGAAAGTGTTTTAAAACACAATTAACAAATGCCAATTTTACAGCCTTACGGATTTACAACATAGTCAATTTTGTCTCCTTAAAACATCCACTCAAATACATCTTGAAACCATCAGAATTGTCCTTTTCGGTTATAAGGATCATAGACAGTTTTAGGTTTCAAAATGGGACAAACTGTTGTGCTTTTGGTTGTATCCCCAGTCCTGCCATGTTCGGGCTTTGGCTGAGAGCAAAGAAAGAGAAGGAAAAATAATCATAGTGCATCAAAGGCAGTATTGCTGATGACATAGAAATCAGTGAAATGTGGCTTTGCCCTGAGATTTAAATCCCCTTTAACCATGAACTATTGTGGTTGAATTCATTTTTAATGCCAATATGCTGAATATAGTCCTATTCACTCTCTGGGTGTTTCCATGTGTTACGTTACTTTTTTGCCTTAATGTTTAGAAATATTGCAGATAACCACTCAGAAACCCTACTTAATAAAAATGTATAGGGATGGTTAAAAGTTCTTTTAAAAGAATTATTTTTAAAAAAACCAGTCTTTGGTGACATTTGGCCTTCATGCTGCTTAATAATAGAAAAGGCTAACATTATGTGAATGCATAACAAGCATTGTAAGTTCCAGGCGCTGCGGTAACAGCTTTGCATGCAGTACTTCGTTTACTCCTCTCAGTAATATCACTGAAGCAAGTACTACTATTTTTTCCTATTTTAAAATGGATGAATCTGGGGATTAAAGAATTTTTTTTGCCATTTGCCCAAGATCCAGAGCTGGCTAGTATTGGCTTGGGAGAGCCAACTGTGTTTATCTTTTCCCAGCTCCCATATTCAGTGATTTCATGGTGGTCACTTGAAATGGACCATGCTGGGAGCATTTACACCAGGGAAATGGGCACATGCTGGAAATCAGGGTCCCTCACATCTCTAAAACCAGTTATTAAACATTTATAAACACTCCACTTCCAAGATTATGTGGATAGTCAATGGTAGGGTCAGAATTTGAAATAATTTTGCTTGACTTTAGAGCCCACATTTTTTAGTGGTATATTATACTACCTCCTAAATTTTCAGTTTATGACATTTACTGAGCACATTTTTTTCCCCTTCTACAAAGTACTGTATTTGATGCTTTGGAGGTAATTTTGATTTTTTTAAAAAAGTTTCTGTCTATTTGGGGAGACCAAATCCCAAGCTGAGTAATGGGTACATGGAGGTTCATTTTACTATTCCCTCTGTTTTTGTATTTGTTTGAAACTTTCTATCATAAAAAACAAACCAATCAATCACTGGACCCCAAAGGAGCAATTTGGTGCTAAAAAGACTAATGTACAAAACCTATGCAAAATTGTGCCAAAGCAAGTCTTAAGTTTGCAGACTAAAGCAGGTAACAGCATCTTAATGGGGGCTTAAATATGACATAGCTAATCTCGATAGACCCAACTGTGTAGCAAACAAGACAGAATAAAACAGTAATACAGGACCAAAAAGGGAACCTTCAATATGTTAAATAGTTACTTATGCCCAATAGATGAACTTTATATACAAGACATTTTAACAGACATCCCTTTTTGTATTATAAAATATCACTCTAGACCGTTACAACTGCTTTTTTTTTTTAAATCAATTTAACGTTCAAATTCAGCTTTCTCACAAAAAAGGAAGACAGTGAATTGGATACATTAACGCAACTTTTTCCTAAACATTCAGGGTTTATACAGCATCTTCTGTAGCTTTCTCACGAAGACCACTGCATTAAAACATGATCAGTCATTCTTTGTCATCCAAATTCACATCTTTTCAAATGGTGAGATTTTCACGGTATTCACCAGTCACTGCATTTAATAATAAAATGTCAATGTCCACTTCTTAAAGTAAACACTTAGGTAAGTTTGAAATCTTTCTCCCTAATAATTATCTTTTTCGTTAGTGATGAATCTTTACCCTTCTCTTACATGCAGTCCTTGATAGAATTGTTCTCTTAAACTCAAACCAATCTCATCTTAACGTGGAGCCAGACTGTTCCTCAGATTTTGACAGTCCTGTATTGGAGGTGAGCTGGGGGTTACAGGCCCAATCACTTTTCTCTCAGCTTTGGCACTGACTCGTCTTGGTCTCAGTCACATACAATCACAACCACTGAGATTGCTAAAATTAATTAAAAGAAGGTCTTAATTTCCAGCGCAGCACCGTCAGTCAGCTCTGGAGGCTGGGGCTGCCTCTCCAGCGCCTGTGGGTGGCTTTTCTCCGGGAGGCAGATGACACTCTTCCCCTTCAGAGCAGGCGGCTGACGTCGACCTTGCCACAGTTTCCAAGAAGCATTTTCCTGCTTCTTTTCTGTTTGAATGCCTTCAGTCCCACTCTGTCATCAGAAACTCTCAGAGAAGGAGAAAAAGTCACTTACCTTAAATTTGCAAGCATGCCTATTTCCTTTAAAAGCCACTGCTTACTTGGTGCCTTCTCTGGTTCAGATACTCTGACAGATGCTTTAAACATGGTAACATTCAATATTCAGTTATTTTGTCCCTTCTTCATATAAAGAATTGGGGACTGGGGAAACAGAGATGAAGTCACTTGTCCAACCAGGATTACAGAAGTAGGAAATATCGGAGGCAGAATCTGAACTCAATTTCCCCAGACTAGCCTGGGCTGGTTCCTGTTGTATGGACTATCTAATTAACTGTTTCTCAGTCGGTTTCCTTTTTTTTTTTTTTTTTCTATTCCTTTTCTTTCTTTTTTTTTTTAAATTCAAGTATAGTTGATTTACAATGTTGTGTTAGTTTCAGGGGTACAGCAAGGTGATTCAGTTATATATATATATATATATTCTTTTTCAGATTCTCTTCTGTTATAGGTTATCACAAGATATTGAATACAGTTCCCTGTGCTATACAGTAGGTCCTTGTTGTTTATCTATTTTAGACATAGTAACGTGTATGAGTTAATCCCAAATACTTAATTTATCCCTCTCCCCTACTCCCCCAAGTCAGTTCCCTTTAACAACAGTTTTCAGCTCTACTTTGCTTAGTCACTGTGAATTACATCAGAATAGCACATTTAATCTAAAATGAATCAGAAAAATCTGCTTTCTTCATAGGGATCATGATTTTATAGTGATCTTCAAAGAGCGAACTTCTCTTACCACAGCACTTAGGTTACTTATCAGCAGGGTAGTTTAATAAGCTGTTGTGTTTCAACACAGGTAATAAAACAGAAACTTCCTACAGCCCAGCGTGTACCTTCAAGTTGTCCGTAGGAGCATGCGCGAAGTGAGAGCGTCCTCCTCCTCCACGCTGCTAACCTCACGGGATTAGCTCTCAATTTTTACTTTTGTTCTGTGCTTTAAAAGAATCATTTAAAGACAAAGTAAATATCACCGGAAAATAAAAAGTGTTAAATGAGAACTTAAGGCAAATGAAAACCTTTATTCCGGCTACCTGGACTTCTGAGGTTGTCTGCACCAAGAATAAGAATGGGAGGAGCTGGGGCCTCTGTCCATGGTGGAGTGTGGATCAAAGTGCAGAGAACAAACATGTTTTTATAAGGCTGGAGAGCAGGGGCAGCAGGCCAACGGGTGTGAGAGCTTGGATATGAACCCGAACAAGTCAGATGGCTTCAAAGTAGAATCAGGGAGCTAGAGGAAAATTTTAAAGCAGTAGCTCGTCAAAGGTAGTTAATTTTTATAGTCACTTGAAACTGTTCTTGGATAAATGAATAAAAATGGGAAGTCACTAAGTATAGGGATAGAAGGGTAGAAATCCAACTATGGGAAAACCTTTATTTAGAAGTAAGCTTTTAGTGGATGGGTGACTTTTGGAGATACTTGTAGAAGAAACAGCAGAATTGGGGGACCACATTGTTGATAGACAAGAGTCACGTGTACAGTCATTGGGCATGTGTGATGGTGATGATTCTTAACACTGAGTGAAAAGATGCAATGAAGAAGAATTCAGAGAAAGGCCAGAATTCAGTCTATGTGCTTCTAAGTTGGACAAGACAAGGAGATTTTCAGTCTTTATTAGAAGACAAGAGAAGATATAGCATTGAACAGTGAGGCAGCGGTGAACACTGGAAGGTAAATCTAGAAGATAGAAGTGCAAATCATCAAAAACAAAGCCTCTCAGACTGGTTTATAGCATGCTTTGAGTTAAGATGGACTTTCTGTCCATAACACCTCACAAGTGGCTGATACGCCGATGTTTTTGTCTCATCCTGGAGAACATAAAATGTCTTGTGATCCTTCTCTCAATGAGATTTGGGATTAAAGACCAATCAAACTGTCCAAGTAGGACAACTATGGTGATTTTTTATTAGTGATAGTGAGAAAATATGATAAAAAACATCTGGAATAAAACATGTTTTCCTGATTAGATATATTCCCCTGACTGCCATATGCACAGAAACACATGAATTACATGTGTATATAAAGCTGTGAATATATCTTGGCATATCTCCTGGAAGAGATGCCAAGTTTTATATATCCATCTATACATAAGCACATATAGATAGAGACATATATATCTATGCATGCAGAGTTGTGTAATGTGGTGCTGAAATGTTTGTTTAGTCCATTTGACACAAACAATCTACTGAATGAGTAAAATCATAAGCCGGTGCCAGTTGAACCTCATGTGTCTGCCGTGGTGGCTGTGCACACCTCAGGGCAGGGAGACAGGCTTCAGTTTAGGACCAGGCTGTGCACCCTGTGGCACACATACATCTGTTTGCTGACTGACTAACTGCCTAGATGGCTTCTCATCATTCCTTCCAGCCCATCTGATATGTGGCCAGGTGGATTTTAATGTTAGAAAATGCCCCAACAGAGAGTAGAGATGGGCTATATACATCGATGTTTGTGGCTGCAGATACAAAAGGGCAAGTGTGTTACCTGCATACTCTCTTCCTCAAAGCACCAATACTGAATTAG